>NC_033802.1:67345749-67365003 GCF_001876935.1 Asparagus officinalis
CAAACCCTCTCTCTTCAGCAGCTTCGGCCGCCGCTTGTTTGGAGGTCGCTGGTTTGATCTCCCACCAGCGGATGGCGAGGTGCGAAGCTTCCCAATATTAATCCTTTTTTCTCTTTACTGATTTTGAATTATTATTAGGATGAGTCGATCGGTGGTAAGTGACCATCGCGGCGTTTGATTTCTTAGCTGATTAGGGATTTTGTTTTCCCCTCTTTCCGCGTTGATGGTTCATTTTCGTTCCGATGAGTTTTGAGATTGCCGTAAAGGTTGGAACTTTGCACGGATTGTAGTCTGAGGCTTCTCTAATTGGGGGATTTTTTTTTAACCGATGGAAATGAAGAAACAGAGAGGAGTTGGCGTGACCTTAGCAGAGCAGAGTTTACTGGAAGATGTTACTTTTGACCATCTTCATCAACATCTCGATATTCAGATTTGGGTTCATAATTACTGTTTTACAATTAAGGAAACTACATTTGCTTATTTGCAATACCTGTAGAGATAACACATACACCTCAATATTCCTCTTCCCCCCCTTTTTTTTTGGCTCACTTCTCTGTTGATAATCCAAACCAACCAGCTTTGATTTCGATAACACACTGCATGCACAACTTAGCAATTTTCTGGGGAGTTATCGCTAACTCCCTTCTTTCTCTGTGCGTCGATTTTTATTTTTAGTTTTCAAATGTGCTCGGCGCTAATAATAGTTAAAGATGGTTGCCTGCCTCCCTGCCTATGCTTTTGCCTTGGCCTCTTTTAGGTTTTTCTTACTTGCGTAGGGTTGGGTGGTAACTTTATTTGATCCTCTCATGGGATGTCATTTTGGAGACTAGATATTACCTGTGGGATTTATTATTATTATTATTATTATCGAAAGCTCCCCTCTACTCGTGTAAGTTGATTACTTGTTTTTTGCAAATAGCCCGGAAGTGATACTGAAATCAAGAACGGAAGAGATATTACAAATTGCTTCTTATGTTAAGAGAAAAATTGGCACCTACTCAAACCGCCTAAAGGTGGTGCTCCTGATGACCCAAGAGAAGTAGGCAGCTATTAGCACCGCTTCTAAGCCGTGCTCTTCAGAGCCACAAGAGACATAAGATAGAACTATCACTTGTTTTGACTTGTTCTTCAAACCATGGGAATCATAACCGACGGAGGACGATTCAAGACAACTTGTCAGCACTTATCTTTCCCAACTCCAATAGACATCTAGACCTTGTGTGTTTATGTTAATTGACTCTTAATATTTGAGACGGCTACTGGCACAGCTAGGACTCCGACAACGCTTTTCTATCCAAAATTCAATGCACCATGTAGCCAGATATAGAACACAATGCAGCGCGTGGAGGGTATGAAACTGTTTGGCCCCTAACAGGTTTCAATCTAAGAAATCTGCGGGAATACTTTGATGTATTTCCATACCAAGACCAATGAAGGAGAACTAAAATTGAGCTTATTCCGAGATTTAAGATCATACTTGGACCTCGTCCTATGATCTTAAGGGAATAATGGGACAGAGACATACGTATAAGAGATGAAAACAGACATGGGTGTTTTAGTACATTTGATACCATCTCTACAACATTACAAGATAGAAAATCGTAGTTTGCCTAAAATTAGGCGAGCAAACTTTTCATGTCTTTTTTTTGCTTGAGCTGATATTGATTGCTCTTCATCGCATAATACTATATGATATTTAACTGATGGTTTTATGTTTGACTCGCCCATCTGGCCTTCTTATGCATGTTGTTGCGTGTTACTTTGTTGTACATTGTATAATACAATATCAAATCTTTGACAACCTGTTTACATTGTTAATATTCTCTGTAGATCTCATATGCATATGTATTAATTAAACACGACATATTTATAGTCGTAGACCTGCAGCGCATTTATAGACACAACTTTTCCCACACCTTTGCTACCTAAATGATTTCGGTGACACTTTTGGAGATTTCCTCTTCGGATCCTTTTTTTTCCCCTGGTACAATGGTGTGAAACTTGTGCTACGACCTTTCTGAGCTCATCTGTTGTTTACTTATTTATTCAGTTTCAAGTAACCATTGTATTGCAATAATGCTTTTTTCTTTGATTGACATTGTTCTCTATAATTGGCAGCGGTGCTTCATAAAGATATTGTCCTCTTTCAATTCTACTTACTCATGCTTCCTTAGCTTCTTTTTTTTCCTCTTTTTGATGGAAATCTTTCTTATCTTCTTGATGCTAATTAAGTTTTTGCAAATTTCTCATCTTGATTCATAGCTGACTTTGCAATAACCAAAACTTCACCTAACTTTGAATGATGTAATGGCTGTAGGACTTGGCTTGTCAATGCTAGGGGAATTGCAAGAAAAGTAAAGAATGCTAACCGCTTTTCAAATTATCAAATCAAAGAGTTAGGCATTGAAGCACATCGTGAATGCCCTAGCTGCAATCATATTATTGATAACAGCGATGTAAGTTTCTAGAGATAATTCCTTTTTACATTTAACATCTGGTAGAAAGTAGTTTTGACGATTAAGTGTTTTCTTTATCTGTAGCAAGAATTTTGTTTGGAGGTTGTCTCTAACTAAATGCGTTTTCTGATGTTATCAATTTTTGGTTTGGAAAAGTGCAGTTGACTGCCTGAGGTTACTTGTCCGCCAAACTATTATCTGAGTTTGAGCAATGCTTCATAGGCCAGATTATCATTTGTTTGGCTTTTTTTTTTGAAAATAATTTGGGCATGTGCAGGAGCTTAAAAATATTAAAAGAAATTGTCAACTGCTTTTGATTCGTTTGGCTGTGGCTGATGATCTAGCACACTGTTCACATAGTATACATGTATAAATTGTCTTCTATATGATCATACTACTTTGGGATTGTCTCCTTGCTGGTGGTAATTATCGATGCATTTTGAAACTTGTAGTAATTAAGAAAAGGTTGATTTGATATTTATTAGATTGTCTGGAGATTTGTCATAAAAATATGCATAATGAATAAAATAGTTGTAGCTAAAAAATTGTTATGCTAGCTTCATCTGTTAATAAAAGATATGAAAGACTCGGTTCTTAAAGAAATATAACAATAGGCTCTGGAACTTAAGGATATAGTTGTAACGTGTTTCTTCACCCTTTTTATATGTCCGGAGATGGTTGCATTTTATTAATTTCTCAGTAGCCTAACATGGACACGGGCAGACACTTAGTTTTGGTTTGTGTATAAAGTACAAACAATTATCTGGCTGAAACACTGTTCTGACACTGCATAAGACATTTCCCAGCCAGTCAGATGCAAATATAGGAGCAAATATACTAGCGCACACACATAATAGGTCATTTGGTGAATACATGTTTCCATTTTTATCAATTAGCCTGATACTGCATTTTTTTTTCTTTTTCTTGCTTTTCAACTCACAAAATCCATCTTACTATGGGTGCAAACAGACCGGATATAGATCGGACATGGTATTTAATCCACTTACTAATATATTATGGATATGGACATTATTTGTTAAGAAAAATCCATGATTTATATTTTCCAAATTGAATAAGGATACCAATATTGATATTGATATTGATAGATTCTCATGTCATCCAGATACTTAACTTATACCCATATCCATATCCACAGCCTATAAAAAATTGAGAAAGTTATCCATACCCATAACCCATCCTAACGAATATTTAATGTCCGTTTTTGTTTCCTATCAGATACAGATGAAGTCTGCGGATATCTGTTTCCTTTTCTCCATTCCTACACCGTACTGTAGGGGTTTTCATGTGTGAGTATATTTCTGCACTGAAAAAAGATAAGAAAGAGTGATGAGTTTGAATAGGAGTTGAGATCAATACTTAGAAGCTTAAACTTTTGAGTTAAAATAGATTCCTAACCTCTATTAAGGCCTATTAACTTTAGGTTGGGCCTGATTACAGTTGGGACAAACCCGGGGTCCAATAGAACAGGGTCGCAACAATAGTAGTGTGAAAGTAATAAAAAAGATGAACATACAGATTTACGTGAAAAAACCCCTAAATGAATTTGAGGTAAAAATCACGGGCAAGAATAGAAGAATCTACTATGAGAAAAAACTTTAGAGTTACAATCTCCCTTTACAAGGATAAACTCTCTATTTTTTCTCTCACTCTTCTATATGAGGAGTGGTTACTGGCTATGAAGCACGGATACTCCCCCGGAGACCACGAATCCGTGTCTGACACGAATCAGACACGGATTCGTGCACGACACGTGCAAGACACGTGTCGGACACGGTCAATTCGTGTCCGACACGGGTCAACGGGTCAACAGCAACGGATACGGTCAAACTTGGGTTTTGGACACGGCTCAGACACGGCGGAACCCAGCGGAACGAAAGAAAAAGAAAAAAAACGGGTCCCGAAACACGTAAACCCGAAACCCAAACCCAATCGCCCAAAATAAAACCCTAAGTTTCACTTACCTGACGCCGACGCCGCGCTCCCTCGTCCTGGTTGCTGGATCTCGACGCTGGACACCCCCTCTCGGCTCTTGACCTCGACTTCGACCTCGTCACGCGACCTCGAGATCGGCGCTCGAACTCGACCTCGACCTCGACCTCGACCTCGTCCCTCGACTTCGACCTCGTCCCTCGACTTCGACGCTCGACGTCGTCGACCTCGACCTCGGCGCTCGACCTCGACTTTGACGCCCCACGCTCGACCTCGACCTCGACACCGGCGCTCGACCAGGTCAGTCTCCTCTTCCTTGATCTCTCCCGAGTCACTCTCTCTCAGTCTCTCTCTTTTCTGTTGGTCTCTCTTAGTCCTCAAGAAAAAGTCTCTCTCTTTTCTGTTGATCTCTCCCGAGTCGCTCCTCTTCCTTATTCTCTCTCTCAATCTCTCCGTCCCTCTCAGTCTCTCTTATCTTTTTTTTTTTTGAAAAAACTAACTTTTTTTTATGCAGCTTGGTGATACTTATTTTGGCAACTGAGCAAGTCACAGTTCTACTACAATCCTATTCTTTATTTGGTAATTTATTTTTTTCAATTTTAGTTTCAATTTCAGTCTCAATTTCCTAACATATGAATATTTTTTTAATTGTTAGTATTATCTATTAAAAGGAGAACTTATTAATTAGTATAATTTTGTTAGTCAACACAAATGAATTATTACACAAATGAATATGCATATTTTGGCAGTTGTGTTGGAAAATTTTGAGTGATCCTTCATCCTTGCTCATTGTTGCTTAACTCTAAGTATAATCTGTAAAAAGAAAAACAAAGTCAGTGAGCAACAACTTATTAAATCTGTAAGAAGAAATCATCAAACTAGCTTCCACTTAATCTTGATGTATTTTTTGTTTACAAAATTGTTATGTTGTGAAACTTGTTATGTTGTGATTTGATGGAATGAGTATGAACTCAAATTCCTTTTTGTTTACAAACTTGTTATTTTGTGATGGAATGAGTATGTCTCAAATTCCTTTTTGTTTACAAACTTGTTATTTTGTGATAGATTCATAATTTAGATTGTTATTTGAATTTTATAAATTTTTCTATATATAATAATAATTAAAAAAAATCCTCGCCGTATCCCCGTATCCTATTTTTTTGGATTTTGCCGTATCCCGTATCCGTGTCCGTGTCGTATCCGTGTCCCGTATCCGTATCCGTGCATCATAGGTTACTGGGATGAATTTTTCTTGAAGAGTTTTAGGTCTATTTATAGTGTTTGGGAAAACACAATGCATTAATTTTATATTATTTTTTCTGTGGTTGGACCCGCAACTTTTAATTTTTTCAAAACTCACCTAATAATCGGTGCCAAACCTTCATAATGTCGCTATCAATAAAGTTAGGCTGCTGACAATCTCCCACTTAAAGATTTAATTGAGTGTTAATCATATCTTCACACTATTTTTTTATTGCCATCTTCATGTTGCTCATGTCTCCGACAGACCACAAGAGGATCAACACCAAATAAATTTATCAGTATTGGTTGCTTTTGTCAAAAATCTGCTAAGTTGTCTTTGGTGTGAATTTTATGTATATCCATTGTTCCTTTTTTTACTGTCTCACGAACGAAATTGTACTGAACTCAAATGTGTTTTGTCTTTGAATGAAAGACTGGATTTCTTGCTAAATACAAAGCACTCTAACTGTCACAAAATAGAGAAATCTTTTTTTGTTCATGACCGAGTTCCTCCAACACTATCTTCAACTACATCGCCTCTTTACTAGCCTGTGTAGCTGCTACATATTCTGTTTCTGTTGTTGAAGTAACCACAACTGATTGCAGTTTTAAAATTCAGTTTACAGCTTTGTCAACATAAAAACACATAACTTGTGGTGGATTTGCTATTATTACGATCATCTGCATAATCAGAATCAATATATCCATTGATAATAAAGTCAGATCCCCCATAACATAATGTAATATTTGAGGTTGCCTTAACGTATCTTAAGACCCTCTTTACAGCATTTCAATGTTCTTTACCAAGATTCGTCATGTATCGACTAACCACTCCATTCTGTTTCTGTTGTTGAAGTAACCACAACTGATTGCAGTTTTAAAATCTAACCACTCCTACTGTTTGTGTAATGTCTGGTCTTCTACATATCATAGCAAATATTAAACTTCCCACTGTAGATGCATACGGTGCTCGAGACATCTCCATCCTCTCTTCTTCAATGTTAGGACTCATACTGGATGATATTTTAAAATTAACAGGAAGTGGGGTAGAAATTAACTTACAATCTTGCATGTTAAAGCACCGTAATTTTTTTTAAATAATTCTTCTGAGAAAGTCAAATCTTCCTATTAATTCTGTCTCGGTAAATTTGCATCACTAGAATCTTGTTTGCAATTCCTAAATCATTCATTTCAAATTCCCTAGCCAACTGAGCCTTTAATTTTTTGATACGATCTTTGTTGGGGCCTGCAACCAACATATCGTCAATATACAATAATAAGATAACAAAGTTATTTTCACCAAACCTCTTAAAATATGCATAATGATCTGAATTAAGTCCATAATATACTCCGAGTGTCAAGTCGGTGGTCTTCTTTCACGAGTTGATCGTCAAACTTTTGGAGCCTCGGACTCGACTGGTTCTTGTACATCATGTTCGGGTGTTGCTTCAGAAGAATTTTTATCATTTTCTACCTGAACAGCTACAGTCTTTGAGTCCTTCCTTGAACTGTTTTTTTTCTTCACTTTGCAGTTGGTTCTCTACAAAGATAACATCTCTGTTGACGATAACCTTACGGTCAGTGGGATCCCACAAGCGATACCCTTTTACTCTATCAGCATACCCTAAGAATATGTATTTTCTGGATTTTAAATCAAGCTTTGTAATTTCTTAGGCATTGTACATTACATACATCGGACTTCCAAATATATGGAGGTTAGAGTAATCAACTGGCTTGCCGATCCACATCTCCATCGACGTCTTTAACTGTATTGTAGTTGATGAAGATCGATTGACCACATAATAGTCGGTTTTTATTGCTTCCGTTTAAAAGACTTTATCCAGATTTGCAGTTATTAACATAACTTTTGTTCTTTCCAACAAAGTTCTATTCATCCGCTCCACCACTCCATTTTGTTGAGGAGTATAAGTAGTTCTGATTTGTCTTTTGATGCCTTCTTGCTTGCATAATGTAAAAAAATCATCGTCTGTGTATTCTCCTCGATTATCTGACCTTAAATATTTGATCTTCTTTTCAGATTTAAGTTCGACCCGTGCTTTGTAGGCTTTAAAAACTGAGAATACATCCACATTCTTCTTGATAGGATACACCCAACATCTTCTGAAATAATCCTTAATAAATGATACAAAATATTTTGCTCATCCTAAGAATGTAATCAGTACTTACCATATATCAGAATGAACCAGTTCCAGAATAACATTGCTTCTAGAACTCGATGTGCTGAACTTCAGTCGATGTTGCTTATTTGTAACACAACGCTCGCAGAAGGGAAGAGCTACCGAATTAAGTTCAGGAAACAACTTCTGATCGTAGGGAATCTTCAAGCCCGTTCTGACATGTGGCCTAGTTTGTAATGTCACATCATGGTTTGTTTTTTTCCATGGCTGGTTGATGCCACACATGAATCAGTTTTCTGCAGAGTCTCTCCCTTGAGCATGTATAGTTTTGCAGTTATCTTTTCTCCTTTTATCATAACAAGCGCCCCTCTAACAATCTTCATGATCTCGTTTGCTATATGGGTCTTGCACCCGAGCTCATCTAATTATCCTAAAGATAATAGATTTTTTTTCAGACCCTTCACATGTCGTACATCTTGAATGGTGAGTATTGTACTATAAAACATTTTGATTTTAATAGTGCCAATACTAAAAATCTCCAAGGCATGATCATTCCCCATGAATACTGATCCTCCTGAGATAGGTTCATATTTGAGAAATCATTTTCTCCGGGAGGTCATGTACCAGGAGGCTGTTGAATCCAGAAGTCAGACATCAACAAATCTCTTTCTGTCTTCATCAACAGTGGTTGCTCCACTGTATGAAATTTCATTATCGTCTGATGTGCTGACAACGCATCATTAAGATATTGATGGCTCTGAAGATTTTTTATCACCACTCTTCTTATTGTGCAAACATTCTGATTTGACGTGCTCTTTTTTGCTGCAGTTGTAGCATTTGATATCCTTTTTACTTCGTGATTTTGATCTACTATGGGTATGACTCTCACTGGAGTCACGTTCCGTTGATCTTCCTCTCGTCACCGTTAAGGTCTCCGCTTGTTACGAACTTGCATGCTTGTCTTTCTTGTTCTTGCACCGATTTTCTTCCTCCAGAACAGTGGTTTCAATGTCATTGAAGACTAGATTGTCCGTAAGGACGTTTGTTAGGTTGATGATGAGTTGATCATACGAGTCAAGTAGACTCTGAAGTAGAAGTTCTGCACGTTCATTCACACTGATTGTATGCCCTAACGTTGTGAGTTGGGAGAACAGTGTGTTTAGGGTGTTGATGTGGTCGGTCGTCGATAAGATTCCGTTGTACTAGGATTTTGCCTCATATAACTTTGTTAGAGTATCCTAGATCTCATTTGTTATCTTTTTCTCTATGCTTGATAGCATCCCGTCTGCTAATGTCAGATGGAGATTTGTAATAGCATTTTCGTCCATCTCATTCCACTTCTTATCATCTGTAATGTCATCCTTTCTTGAATCGATAGCCGCTAGATAATTATCTTTTCTCAAGATAGCCTTTATCTTTAACTTTCACAGAGAGAATTTACTCCGGTTTGAATTTCTTGATCTCGAACTTTGCCTCCATTGCTTCTACCACGAACAATTACTTCTTACTATTTTACGTAAATAGTAAGTGTATTTATGAATAGTAACTGTATCTATGAATAGTATCGTACTTGTGAATAGTATCGTATTTATGAATAGTGTCATACTCGTGAATAGTAACTATCGCCTTTAAAGGATAAATGATAATCTAACTTATTTTCTGATGTGGAGGATTCATCTTTTGTGGCAGCCGCAGAGTATACGGTAAGTAGATACACTCATCCTAAGCCAGACTTTGATACAATTTGTTGGGACAAACCCGGGGTCCAACAGAACAAGGTCACAGCAATAGTAGAGTGAAAATAATAAAAAAGATGAACGCACAGATTTACGTGGAAAACTCTCTAAATAAATTTGGGGTAAAAGCCACTGGCAAGAATAGAAGAATCCACTATAAGGAGAAACTTTGAAGTTACAATCTCTCTTTATAAGGAAAAACTCTCTTTATTTTTTCTCTCTTCTATATGAGGAGTTGTTTCTGGGATGAATTTTTTTTGAAGAATTTTAGGCCTATGAAGAAAATAGTGAAAACCCTAATCATATTGCTGAGATAGCTTGGGCTTATATAGGCCCCTACAAACATGACTTACAAATAAGCCCCTTTACATATTATTAATATGTCAATAGCCTATTTATAGTGTTTGGGAAAATACTATGCACTAATTTTATATTATTTTATTATGGTGAGACCTGCAACTTTTAATTTTTTCAAAACCCGCCTAATAATCGGTGCCAAATCTTCATAATGTCGCTTTCAATGAAGTTAGGTTGCTGACAATTACTCCGCAACAACTGGTATTAGAGTTACGGTTATGACTCAAGTGAAAAAGTTGAAGTTCAATGTGAAGTACGAAGGTGTCAGGTTAACATACGAATGCCCGTAGGAGTGATATAGTCTGGTTATCCCACAAGTAATGGAAGATCCTACGCCATGTTGCCTCCCATTCTTACCAACTTAGTCCAAGTTAGTGAATCCCATGGAAGATTGATCTATACTCATAAATAAAAAGGACTCTGTAGGGATATTCATGTGTGAGCTATGTAGTCCTACACTGAAAAATGGCAGGGAGTGACGAGTTTAAATACGAGTTGAGACCAGTACCTAGGTGCTTAATCTTTTGGATTAAATTTGGTTCCAAGCCTCTATTAAGGCCCATTAAATCTAAGTTAGACCTGATTACTCCCTAATATTTACTGGCCAGAAGCGCAGATTTAATTTCAAGTGTCTATTAAATGCAGATGGTATAGTTTTAAGTTTCATATAGTCAGACATAATGTACTTAATTGGTGATCATTTTCATTGGTCAACTATTAAACTCTTCTGCACATGTTTCTGTCAGTGTCTATTTCTGTCCTTTCCACCGACTTCCTTAACAATTTCTTACTGTTTTAAGTACTGTAGCTTGTCTTCGCTACTGAGACATATATGTTTATGACTCATATGATTTTTTGTTTAACTAGTATAATAATTGCTCCTATTGAAGTTTAAATGAAACGGTATCATGATACTGTCAATAAACATACATGTGTATGTGTGTGTACTTGCGTGCATGCTATTCATGTGTGTATATCCTTTTCGACATCCCATTGTCTTTTTCCATGTTTGTACTTCAAAGCCTAGTGTCTAGAGTTTTCTATAATTTTATCCTCTTATAGGTATTTGAAGTTGAATTTCAAGAATGTGAACCTTTTAGTGTATTTCTTTAACTGCCATGTGCTGTTATGGGACTTCATAGCTGCAGATTGCATCAATTGTATCAGTTGGACCCCTGATGGGTTTAACTTTTGGAGAATTGTACATGAAGCCTATGTCTTATACTGAAGTTAATGTTCAATGTTTGGTACAATGCTGCAAATGACAAACAAGTTTGGTGTCCTGTTAACATAGATTTATTCAGTGGAAGCTAAAATAGAATGATCGTTGCTGATAATCAGTAAAACAAGATTACTGTATTAGATAGCGAACTGCAAAGTGAACATTACACCATCAAAGCCTAAGAGGATTTTTCATGGTTTGATAGATGTCTCACAACATCCATGCAGAGTATGTATAGAGAGTTTTCACTATAAGTGATCTGAAAGGTTTTCTCCTATGTTGACGGAAACGAGCAACATGAGCAAACCGGCACTGGGCAAATTCTAAAAAAGTACACATGACAACTGTTTCTGATCTAACCACCAGTACATTCTTCAACAGGATACAGCTTCATGATAGAAGTATATATGTGCTTTTACTGATTCTAACAATTCGAATCTGAAATTTAAATTCTTTGGCAAACATGCACTTGACATGTCACATGACTGCATATTTATGTGCTGCGCTCGTTTTCTCAATTGCAAACATCTTGAAGAATACTTTATGAAGTTTTATCAGAAATGGCAAGTCACATTTAACAATTTTCATCTCAATGCTTGCTCTATGATTTTTTTTGGGGGAAATTTCCATGATTGTTAATATAAGATTTCTACAAGTGTTAATATTTTTTTGACCGATCAATAAGAGAATAAATACAATCCTTCTGGCTAAGGAAAATGACGTGCGTTTGGATTCACTTTGCAGGTTTCTTTGGAGTGGCCAGGTCTTCCTGCTGGTGTGAAGTTTGATCCAACAGATATTGAGCTTCTGGAACATTTAGCAGGGAAGACCGGGCTAGCTAAGGCTCACATGTTCATTGATGAATTTATTCCCACCGTTGAGGATGCTCGAGGAATATGCTATACACATCCTGAAAACCTTCCTGGTAAAGACATTCTTGCAAAGGCTACATTTCTCCTTTAACATTACGTCACCTCATTTCTGAATTTTCTTTTTCGGATTAGGTGTTAAGAAAGATGGAAGCAGCATTCACTTCTTCCACAGAATATCGAATGCTTATGCTACTGGCCACCGTAAACGCCGAAAAATAGGCGAATGCAACAGCACCTCTGAGGAGAGAGTGAGATGGCATAAGACTGGTAAAACTAAGCCTGTGATGGAGAATGGTGTCCCAAAAGGTTGGAAGAAGATAATGGTGCTTTACAGGAGTTTGAAGAAGGGTTGTAAGCCGGATAAAGCTAACTGGGTGATGCACCAGTACCATCTTGGCATTGATGAAGATGAAAAAGATGGGGAGCTGGTAGTTTCAAAAATATTCTACCAACAAAATACTAAGCTAACAGAAGGTGATGCTGAAAAGGTCCAGGATTCAGATGTTAGTGTTGGGACTTGTCCAACAACCCCAAAAACAGTTACACCGGAGCTACGCCGTGCAGAGAAGCTGTCCCCTTTATCCGAAACTCATGAATATAATGCGTCCCCTTTATCTGAAACTCATGAATATAATGCACAGGTCTTTAACGCACTTCAATATCTTATTTAGAGTTTATTTTAAAATAAATTGACTACTGATTTTACTTTTATTCTCCTTTTTTTCAGAAGGAATTGCATCTGGAATGTGAGGTACCACCATCAGTTACTCAACAAATGGATAATGGCGTCAACTCTTTGTGGTTGGCAGGAGAATCTCAAGCTGTTGAAGAATTTGATCCAACTGCCATAGATGAGTCGCTACTATGCCATGAAGTACTCGATAGTTTTGGTCTAGCTAATCCTGATTTAGACCATGGAAGGAATGACATGCTCAATAGGAATGCTAAAACAGCTCCGCTGTTCTCTGATCTTGATAACATAATTATCGACACACCCCCAGATTTTCAACTTGCGGTAAGATACTCTTATGAGTTGTGAAATGAATCCAACTGTTTTTCATTTTTCTTCTCCTGTGTGATGAGTTGGATAGCAGTGTTAAATCTGTTTTTCCTTTGTGATGCAGGATCTACAATTTGGTTCTCAAGACAGTATCTCAAGTTGGTTAGACCGCTTGTAGATGAAGAAGACCGGGAGCCACAAAACCCGATTTTGTCCATCATCTGGGTCATGGCTATTTGTTTTGTCAAAGTGCTTCAAGGTTCAATAACCAAAACCCAGTTTTGACTTTTATAAGGGTCATGGCTATCAGTTCCGTTGAGGTCCTATACCCTCTACTGTATAAAGCTTAAGTTTAGACCAGATAACATTTCTCAAATCTTCTATATTTGTATCCTTGATTACTGGCATCGACAAACGTGTCTTAATCTTATCAATGGTACTTGTTATATTTTGTTACTAGAGAGTGAGATAGAAGATATTTCAGAATTGTCTGCAGGTTGCCGCATTATAACTAAGCTTCTCGGTGAATAGGAAAAGTTAAAAATTCATCCCCTCCTATCAGAACTGGCATGTTCTTTTTTTTTTGGTATTACCCCTTGTTAAATTTTTTCGGTTAGCTGTCCTTGGTATTTGGATGTCATTTTTTGTTTGCCTGGGTGAATTTAGTTGCTGTAGGTTCCACTGCGATGCTTAAAATAATCAAATCTAGAGGTGCTACTCAGAGAATAACACTTAGTTTGACATATATTTATCTTCTTCGACAAGTAATGTTTTTCTGTCTTCAGTAATTCAATTATTTTGTCTACAAAGTGTCACTGTGATACACTAGTAGTGAAAACAAAACCATTCTAATGGTTTTTACTGATTTCATGTGCCGTTTGATAATTTGCATCCGCAGGAGGTTAGCATGAGATCACTAATAAATGAATGCTCTGATGTAAGCTGCACTATAGTTATAGAATATCATGAATAAAATAAGGAGTATATATGTTATTTGTGTATATGTAGATGGCTTATTTGACTTACGAGTCTTTACCTTTCTGGATCACATCATGGTTTATGAATAAACTTGTGTTACAACATTTTGCTTGCATGGGCTGAAAGGCATAAGATTGTGAAGTTTTATGGTTTGCACTTTGACCCGATCAAGTGGGATGCAATGAACTAGCAATTGCAATTTATAGTACGTCTGATATCGTTCTGATTAAAGGTGTTTGTTTTGTTGCGAGGTCATTGTAGAAGATCTCAGAGTGCGACTTGAACTTATCATCATATCAGTTGAAGTCTATTTGTTTCTATTTTGATAGTTTGTTACCTCTAAACTGGGTATGTTTTGATAGTTTCTCTTTACCAGTAGTTGTGGAAAGAAGAGGTATTTAATGGGAAAGACAAAGGAACTCGCAAAGGCTGATGTTACCTATGAGAAGTGGAATCAAGAGAATTCACTTGTAATGTCTTGGCTTCTCTCCTGTCCTCCATGACACCTTATTAGACTCGTAAGCCTGTATGTTTTCTTGTCACGGCTCATGATATCTGGTCAAAGTTAGCCAACACACACTCTCAAAAGACGAATGTTGCATGTATCAAATCCAGCAATGGCAATATATTATGCCTGAAACAAGAGATCCACAATCTGCGACAGGGAAGGTGTCAATGGCAATATATTACGCCACCTTGCAGGGCCTCTGGGAAGAACCTTGATCATTATCAAATCCCGGAGCTCTAGATCTAAATTGAAGAAGAGAGGACCTTCGAATTTCTAGCTAGATTGAATTCCTCTTATGAAGCATAGAAGGCTTGAGTATTGGACTCGCAACTCCCGTCTCCGGATCAAGTGTATGAAGCCATGCAAAACGAAGAAGAGCAGAAGAGAGAGATGAATGTGCCCTTAGAATTAGACGAGTAAGAAACTTTAGAACAATTAACATCGACCATCACGTCCAAAGTTGGGCGATGTCCAAAGAGTACTAGTCGAGATGGAAGGTCTCTCCCAGAATGCACTCGCTGTAAGAAGATTGAACATATTGATCGAAGCAAAGTGTTGGGAAAATTTTCCTTATCTGATGCCAACTGCTCTCAAGTACTTTGAACCAAAAGGAAAATCAGTTCAAGCCACTGGTGCTGGACCTCCTGCAAGATTCCCTGCTCTATCTATCTCTGAAAATTTTTCTGCAACTGATGTTAAAGTCATGCGCATATATCTCCAAAAGAATGAGAATGCCTCTACCCCGTTTGCTTCTAATGCTATTGCACGCTATGGTAATCCCTATCATACATCATGTTCCTCTAATTCTCCTTGGATCATTGATTCAGGAGTCACCGATTATATGACTAGCTCATCTCATTTTTTCTCTTCATATAAACTAAGTTCATGTCAAGAAAATGTTAGAATAGCTAACGGTTCTTTTTCAAATACTTCAGAAAAGGCGACAATAAAACTAGATAGCCTTGCTCTAAATTTTGCTCTTTATGTTCTAAAGCTATCTACAAATTTATTATCTATGAGTAGTCTTACAAAGACTTTAAATTGCTCAATACCTTTTTCCCTTTGAAATGTATCTTTTAGGATTTGCAGACGAGACAAACGGTTGGGAGTGCATATGAAGTGAATGGCTCGTACCTTCTGGATCAAAAAACCTCACCATCGAATCAACCTTCAAGTTAATTAGTTGTCAATAATGAGCCTGTGCTCAAATAAATTATGCTCTGGCGTGCTAGGTTAGATCATTTGTCTTTCAAATCCTTGAAATGTTTGTTTCTGCTGTGCACAGCGGGTGCTCGAAAGACAAATAGTGCACGAACAAGAACAAAATAGATCACAACCAATACAAGCACAAATCACAACCACAGCAAGAACAAATAAATTTTACGTGGTTCGGCAAGATGCCTACATCCACGGGGTAAGGAGGGGGAGTTCTTACTATTAAAAATCAAGAGAATACAAATAGGGTTACAAAACTCACCAATAAACCCTTAAACAAATCTCTCTAGATCTCTCACTAATCCTCCCACAAAGAGTGCACAATACTCTCTCAAAAGCTGCTCAAAAAAGTCCTTGTATAAACCCTAGGAGTCAACATATTCCTATTTATATCAAACCCAAACAGAATCCAAACAGGAAACCAAAACTCAGCATGAAAACCGCCGTACGTCGACTTATCAGAGGGAACAAGTCGACTTACCATAAGTCGACTTAACAGTCGGCATAAGACGACTTGACTGAGCGCAAAACAACAACTGGAGAGCAGAACGTAAGTCGACTTAACAGTGTCCATAAGTCGACTTGACCGAGACGAAACTAGCAACTGGAGGGCAGAACGTAAGTCGACTCATGCATGAGTATTTCTTGAGGAAAATACTCGTGAGCCAATCAATCATAAATTGTAATTTTTCCAAGAACTGAAGAATGCCAGTAACAACTAACAAGAGTCTGTTTGCAGGAACTGATAAATGACATTTGGTGATTTATTACGATTGCCTATATAAAGTGCATTCTAGAACTTTTTGTCTTTCTTCCCAGAAATCAAAGACGAAGAGTGAAATTAAGAAGAGGGGTCCCTCGATGACAGTGAAGTTCACACGCTCGGACGCTGAAGAGGAGGAGGAGCTGAGGTGCTAGCTGTTATATCAATGTGCTGTTGTGATAGAGAAACGACATATGTACTCATGACATGTATCAAGCTGCAAATAGCTGTCCCATATATGCTCATGTGGGTGTTGCAACCTGGCCTTGGGTCTGACCCTGACCCTGAGTCTGAGTCTGATAGAGGAACCAAATGCCCATAATTTAGTGGCAACTGATCAGGTCAGGTGCAAAATCTTGATTCCAGGCTTTGACAGCTTTCATTCTGTCCAATAAGACAAGGCAGAATGATAGCTTGGGTCCCAACGCCATAAGGTAATTCGGCAAATCCCCTCGACTCAATCTAGCGATGTGCACTACTCATCGATCATATCATCACCATGTAAGTAAGTAATTACCTTAATTACTTGTTGAAAAGTACGTATGGTGGTTATTATACCAAACTAATTCGTGGAGCAGGCCGATGGGATGATCATTACTGTGTAATGTAGTTGCTGGCACGGGTGACAATTGCAGCTTAATTAGGTTTGGCGTTAGGGGGGGAGGGGGGCCCACAGATGTAGGTAGAGGGAAGAAATAGTAAAAAGCATGGAGCAAATACGTTAATAGAGACAGATGCGCCCTCAGTGGGCGACACGGAAAGCAACCGCCAGCAACCACCCGTAGAATTTAGTCTCATCAACTTAACAGTTGTGTCTCACTTGCCACGTGAATTTCTGGCGCATAAGTGATATCATTATATAATTCACAGGGTGTTTTTTCTCCCTTTTACTTATGCCTAGCTGTATGCCCCCCAGGTGTATCCTGTTTTGATGAACTTCAAGCTAGCGAGATATATATCAAGCAGGCGACGATCCCATGTACGTACAAGTATGCATGTTAGTCAAGTTCATGAAATGGTCGATGGGGTGTGCTTTCATGCATGCAGTGGAATTAGTTAGTTAGGTTGAAGAACCATGCCATTTTTTGTGTTAAGAGCTAACTAAATTGTACGAACCGATGTCAGATATGAACATATATATGAGTTGAAAATAGTTAGGTCTGACGCCTGTTTCTGTATGGAAATACGTACTCAGGCCTGTGCGTGATCAAGCATCTCTATTTAATTTCCACCTCAATTTAAATATTCATCAAAGAGCGCAGACATCTGCTCGGACGTTTGTGCCATTATATTTCAGACATGCATGCTTTAATGGGCGCTGACCTAATATTTAACAAACACATTTTATAAGTTAGAAAGGCAATTGGAGTAGATAAATACCCAGTGATCAATTTCACGGTACGAGTCATTGCTCAAGAAAGAGGGAGAAGAAAGGGAAGACAGAGAAAGAAAGTAGTAATCAAGGTGGAAATGTCCTTCTTGCTTAGCAACTGAATAATAAAACATGATGTAAAGCATCGATCATTACCTTTAGTTAAGAGGGAGGGTACCGTCCATGAGTAGAGTCATCTAATTATATTTTCATGCTAATCTACCATCCAGTTATATATCAGGCAGAAGAAGCCACAAAGTCCCCAGACACTGTGCTTAATTAAGGGAGGGACGTGGGAAAAATGATGCTTACTTACTTACTTACTCATGTGTTAAAGCTTATACAATTAATACAAAGCTAGCATCCACAAGCGAAAGGGTACTAGGTTCGTTAAGTTAATGAAAATTAAGATGCCCAAATCAGTGATTCACGGAAGCAATGATGCTGATGTCGGGCTCAACTGACCCCCCCAAGAATAAGCGCGTGGGAGAGGAACAGCGCCCACGCATGGGTTACTTATAATATCCTTCGCTCTGGGTTTTTTTTTTTTTTTTTTTTGGTTATGCTCCATTAGTTAATTAATAGATAGATTAGAGTAAGTATATATCATAGGCTGCTTTAGCAATTGGTCCTCTTGTATGGTTCTATTTTAAATACAATACAAATCCTTCGTGGCCCAAGACAAGACTTTAGCTTTGTTGGCATTAAATACGAGTGCGTAGCCAATATCTAGACATCCATCAGGCAACTGACTCAGCTTGGTCGACCATTTCCCTGTCCAATCCCTCAATGAAAACTGGAGCCCCCCCTCCCCTCATTTCGTGCGATCACTTTCAATCTTGAGCGGAAAGTCCTCTTCATTTCACCTAAACCATCAAAGAACTTGTCTCCCGCGCTACTCTTTGGCTCTGAAATGATGTTCAACTTTATTAATTAATTAATCTCGCATTAAAAAAAAAGCTGTTTTAGACGCAGAAGAGTTCACCACTTAATTCAATGAGCTAACCATGTCGAGAGCAGAAATCCAGCAAAAGAATCACAGTTGAGGCTCAGTAATAATCATGAACAAGAAAAAATGACAAACTTGGTTTAGCCGTCTTATTTTGCACCGATTTCTGGGAAAAGTGCAAAAAACAATTGAGGTTATTTTTAACTCGGTGCTTATCTTGACGAAAGGTTTTATGGGAACAAAAATTTATCCCGAAAACTTCACTTGAGAAATAATACATTACTACTTGTTGGATTTGGGTGTGAAGACCAAACCTCGAAATCAGGCGAGGTCATCTACGAAGAGCAGGCGAGCTCGATGCAGGCGAGGTCGAGCGAGGCTGCAGGCGAGCGCGAGGCGGCGAGCTTCAGGTGAGGTCGTGAAACTCAGGCGAGGTCGAGCTCGCGATTGAAGCAGGCGAGCCCGACGAGATTCAGGCGAGCCCGACGAGATTCAG
>NC_033802.1:67365013-67373752 GCF_001876935.1 Asparagus officinalis
ATTCAGGCGAGCTCTAGCGACAGGCTGTCGTCAGCCTGTCGCTAGGGTTTCCCTATAAAAGGGAAACCCCGAGCACGAGTGTGGGTTGCTTCTTCTCTCTTTCCTCTGGCGATCTCAAACCCTTGGCGGCGGCGACCTTCTCTCTCTGCTCTCTTCTTTTTCTCTAGCTACCGTTCTCTCAAAGATTTGAGGGGAGGAGGATTTGATTAAGAAGGGAATTTAAAGGGGGAAGTTAAGAAAGAGAGGGTTCTTTCCCAACTCTCAAAATTTTGAGGGGGATCAATATTGTAGCTACAGTATTGATTTGTATTTATTAAGAGATCTCAAGTTTGAGATCCGCTCTTGTATTGTAATTTCTTGTTGATTTATAAAAAATTAATTGTGTGGCTCCCGAGAACGTAGGCAAGCTTGCCGAACCTCGTAAATCTTGGTGTATTTTTTCTATACCGTGCTTTTGCTGTTAAAAGGGTTCAGCGTAGCCCCAAGTATTACCCAACAATTGGTATCAGAGCTTGAAACAATTTAGAGGAAGTCAGATTCAAGTGGGAGCGATGGCCGCAGATGAAGGAAAGATGAGATTAGAGAAGTTTGATGGATCAGATTTCGGATTTTAAAAAATACAGATAGAGGATTATCTGTATCAGAAAAATCTGTATCAACCTCTTTCAGGGAAGAAGCCGGATGGTATGAAGGAAGAAGATTGGAATCTTCTAGACAGAAAAGCCCTCGGGGTTATTTGTTTGATATTAATCCGCAATGTTGCTTTTAACATTGCAAAGAAAAAGATCACGGCGGGTCTTATGGCAGCACTCTCAAATATATATGAGAAACCATCAGCCTCAAACAAAGTTCATTTGATGAGGCGGTTATTCAATTTGCGAATGACGGAAGGTGCATCGGTAGCACATCATCTCAATGAACTCAATACAGTCACGACCCAATCGAGTTCAGTTGATATTGAGTTTGATGAAGAAGTACGAGCGTTGGTCCTTTTGTCTTCCCTACCAGAAAACTAGAATGCTACAGTCACAGCTGTGAGTAGCTCACCGAGAAGCAATAAGTTGAAGTTCGATGACGTTCGTGATCTAATTCTCAGTGAGGAGATCTGACGGAGAGAGTCGGGTGAAGCGACAACCTATTCAGTAATGCATACAGAGTCAATAGGTAGAAATTCAACCAGAGAAAATAGATCAGAGGACAGGAGGTCCAAATCCAAGAATCCCAGCAGCTCGAAAGCTATCGAGTGTTGGAAGTGTGAAAAATCTGGGCACTACAAGTATCAGTGCAAGAGTGCACAGAAGGAGTGGGAGGCAAAGGCAGACGCAAATGTTGCTTCCACCTCAGGAGGAGATGATGCATTGATATGCTCTTTGGAGAGCAAGGAGGAGTATTGGGTGTTGGACTCTGGAGCATCATTCCATGCTACTTCTCAGAAAGAATTCCTCAAGAAGTATATCCCTTGAAACCTTGAAAATGTATACCTTGGTGATGATCAACCATGTGACATTATTGGCAAATGTGTAGTGAAGATTAAGTTAAATGGGTCAGTATGGAAGCTGAAGGAGGTCAGGCATATTTCCGACCTGAAAAGGAACTTAATCTAATTAAGCTAGCGGGCTAGTGAAGGCTACACTATGACTTTTCATGGTGATGATTGGAGGATTTCGAAGGGCGCAATGATGATTGCCTGAGGAAAGAAGACTGGTACCCTGTATATGACAGCAGGTGCACGTTGTTTAATCTCAGTTGTAGCAGGCAATGAGACCTCAAATTTGTGGCACCAGAGACTCAGTCATATGAGTGAAAAGGAGATGAAAATTATGCACACAAAGGAAAAACTCTCAGGTCTAAAATTAGTGGAGATGGACATGTGTGAAGAATGCATACTTGGAAAGCAGAATAGAGTCAGCTTTCAGACAAGTGGCAGAAACCACAGGAAGGAGAAGTTTGAGCTCATCCACTCAGATATTTAGGGACAACCACCACCGCGTCCATTGGTAGGAAACACTGCTTCGTAACTTTTATCGATGATCACTCTCGGAAAGTGTGAGTCTACTTTCTGAAGCATAAGTCAGAAGTATTTGAGGCTTTCAGGAGATAGAAAGCCATGGTCGAGAATGAGACGGGTCTGAAAATAAAAAAACTTAGAACAGACAATGGTGGTGAGTATGAAGACACCAGATTCAAGAAGTTCTGCTATGAGCACGAGATCGAAATGGAAATAACCGTGCCCGACACGACTTAGCAAAATGATATACCTGAGCGGATGAACCGAACGTTGACAGGGAGAGCCAGAAGCATCCGTATACAATCAGGTCTACTGAAACAGTTCTGGGCAGAAGTAGTCAACACAACAGCTTATTTGATCAACCAATGTCCATCGGTTCTATTGGAGCACAAAATACCAGAGGATGTATGGTGCGGAAAGGAGGTAAAACTCTCACATCTCAAAGTTTTCGGTTATGTAGCTTATGTGCATATTAGTGATCAAGTCAGAAATAAGCTTGATCCCAAGTTAAAGAAATACACTTTCATCGGCTATGGTAAGATGAGTTCGGCTATCGTATTTGGGACAATGAAAACAAGAAGGTGACTAGGAGCAGAGATGTGATATTCAACGAGAAGGTGATGTACAATGACATGCACAAGACAGATGACTCAAAGAGCGAGTCAACATTCGTAGATGCATATGATGTCAAGAGTAACCTCTCGGAAGAACCCAATGCAGAAGGTCCTCAGTCAGAAGAGCCTGTTGGACAGAACGGTGCGCAGGAGCCCGATGCACCAGCTCCGATATTGAGAAGATCTTCTCGTCCTCCTGTGCCTAACAGAAGATACATGAATTATATGTTGCTGACAGATGGAGGAGAGCCTAAAAGCTATGACGAAGCTTGTCAAAGTGAAGATGCGAGCAAGTGGGAGCTTGCCATGAAAGAAGAAATAAAATTTCTGATCTCCAACCATATATGGGAACTAGCCGAGTTACCCATGGGGAAGAAGGTACATCACAATAAGTGGGTGTATCGAGTGAAAAAGGAACATGATGGTTCCAGAAGATACAGAACCCGACAAGTTGCCAAAGGGTTTTAACAGAAGATCTAAGGAAGTAAGGATCCACCAGATATGTTGATAAAGGCAGCGACCTTTCAGAAACTGGAGTTGTGCACAACTTCAGTTAGCCTTCATGCATAAGTGATGAGGGCGGAGCCGCACAGGAGTAAGTGCTTGTTGAGATAGCCTGCTGACGACGGTTCAGTCTCTTTGTGGGAGATTTGTTGGATTTGGGTGTGAAGACC
This sequence comes from Asparagus officinalis, assembly GCF_001876935.1. Lineage (NCBI taxonomy): Eukaryota > Viridiplantae > Streptophyta > Magnoliopsida > Asparagales > Asparagaceae > Asparagus > Asparagus officinalis. The sequence continues at coordinate 67,368,310 of NC_033802.1, forward strand.
AAACCTCGAAATCAGGCGAGGTCATCGACGAAGAGCGGGCGAGCTCGATAAAGGCGAGGTCGATCGGGGTCGTAGGCGAGCGCGAGGCGGCGAGCTGCAGGCGAGGTCGTGAAACTCTGGTGAGGTCGAGCTCGAGATCCAGGCGAGCTTGAACGCGGGCGACGTATGCGAGCTCGCGGTTGAAGCAATGCGAGCTCGCGGTTGAAGCAGGCGAGCTCGAAGAGATTCAGGTGAGCTCCAGCGACAGGCTGTCGCCAGCCTGTCGCTAGGGTTTCCCTATAAAAGGGAAACTTATAAGGAAACCCTGAACACGAGTGTGGGTTGCTTCTTCTCTCTCTCTTCTGTTGATCTCAAACCCTTGGCGGCGACGACCTTCACTCTCTGCTCTCTTCTTTTTCTCCAGCGTTCTCTCAAAGATTTGAGGGGAGGGGGATTTGATTAAGAAGGGAATTTAAAGGGGAAGTTAAGAAAGAGGGGGTTCTTTTCCCATCTCTCAAAATTTTGAGGGAGAATTGAAGAGGGGATCAATACTGTAGCTACAGTATTGATTTGTATTTATTGAGGGATCTCAAGTTTGAGATCCGTTCTTGTATTGTAATTTCTTGTTGATTTATAAGAAATTAATTGTGTGGCTCCCGAGGACGTAGGCAAGCTTGTCGAGCCTCGTAAATCTTGGTGTATTTTCTCTATACTGCGTTTTTGATGTTGAAGGGGTTCAACAACGTAGCCCCGGATATTACCCAATGCTACTTTGATTAATTAGGCGTACATTGCGGATACGCATCCATATGTAAGACAAGGTCAGGAATCAAATCTCTATTATGAGTAAGCAATGAGCATGCGCGTACCAGGGAGCATGTGATGGGGATCAAACCAGAATCAACTTATTACAAAGCATTCTGGATGTCCTGAAGTGATGCTTCGAGTATAAACGCAAGGAGCATATATTATATCTACACAAGCTAACCACCAAGGCTTCCTATTATTATTATTATTATTATTTCTTTATCTACGCAAGGAGCACAAACGCCTAGAAAGAAAGAAGAAACTTTTGGGCTCGTCGAATTTTCCTCTGGAGTAGCGCCCAGCAATGATCACATTCCACCTCGGAAGAAGTAAGCAGCCGCAGTCGCTCGATCCAACAAAACCCCGATCTAGTTTCCTGTACATAGAAAGGGAATTAAACAGAAGGAAGCCTTGATCGGCGATCGACAAGTGGAGCCGTCAACCGATGTTGGGTGTCATCAAATCAATCATAAAAGGGGTGTTGGCGGGGCGCATCTTCTAAGGCCCAGGGACCACACCTCATCATATTCCCCCACCCTTATTTGTAAAGCAAATTAGCTTTGATTGCCTCGCAGAAGCGTACACAGCCAGGGGAGGATCGATCAAGATAAATAAAATGAAAAAAAAAAAAAAGCAAAGATATCACAGCCAGGGGGGGAATTAGAATACATCACATGGTGACGGATGCAGCTCCTCTGAAGATACAGCTTTAATCAGAGAAGGAAATATTATTTTAAAAAAAAGACACCTGGAAGGAAATAAGAAGCATATTTCCGTGTTGGTTCTCTAATAGCAGAAGTAGTCATGTTTGGTTGAAGGTGAAGGGATTGAAGTAGGCGTACATATTCCACGCCGCATCTGTAGCTGCTGTTTACTGTAGAAGCAGGGGACTGAGCATCCCGACACCTAATTCTTCGAGTCTCAACCAAACCTCAGCGCTGCACCCACCCCTCCTCCTCGGATTCGTCCGCTTATATCATCAACACACCGAGCAGGGGACCTGCAAAGAAGAGAGGGCGAGCTTTACTATAACTTTGTCTCCGCAGTAGTTATCGCGAGCCAAAAAAAAAGTGAGAGCTCTCTCCCCCTCTCACTCTCACACACACACACACACAAAAGAACCAAGTCTGTGAACCTATAGCTGGTCCAGGATGAAGTTCATGAAGCTCGGAACAAGGCCGGACACCTTCTTCACCGCGGAAGCTATAAGGTATGGAGACCCATCGATCGCTTCACCAAACCTTTCTCGTAGTTTTTTTTTGTTATGTCATTCTTCCCCTGTTTATCTTTCGATACGGTGTCCGTTGCGTTGATCCAGGTCAGTTTCTTCAGAGGTCTCTACTGATATCAAAATCAAAGTCCAGAACAGTTTATATTTGCTCCACAAGGTGCGCGCCCGATCTCTTCTCTGCAGCTAATTCCATCCCTTCTCCCCCTTCTATTAATTCTCTAAAATTAATGCTTTTATCGCTTGCAGTTCCCTTTACTCTCCAGATGCCTGCGCTTGCGTACTCTCTGCTCCGAATGGAAAGGTTCCCCCGACGACATGATCATCGAGCTCTCAGAGATCCCAGGGGGTGCAGAGGCCTTTGAAGTCTGCACAAAATTCTGCTATGGCATCACCATCACTCTCAGTGCCCTCAACTTCGTGACGGTGAGATGTGCTGCTGATTACCTTCAAATGAGAGATGAGCTCGACAAGGGTAATCTCGTGGGAAAGCTTGAGGTGTTCTTCAAGTCTTGCATTCTTCGTAGGTGGAAGGATTCGCTGACGACGCTCCAGGGAACAAGACAGTACCCGCCTCTATGCGAAGAGCTTGGAATCACTGGCCGCTGCGTCGATGCCCTTGCCTCAAAGATCACCGCACACCCTTCAAGGGACGATTGGTCTCGTTACAACAAAGGATGGTGGGCGGAGAGGCTTTGCAGGTCTATGCCTTTCGATGGCTTCCGAATATGTGGAGAGATGGACAGCAGAGTAATCAGATGCCCGAATATCCTTGTTCAGAGTCCCTCAGCCTCAGGGAGATCACTATGAAGCACAGGTTGATTCTGGAGAAACTAGTGAGTCTGTTGCCGTCAGACAAGGGTGCTTTGCCCTGCGGTTTCTTGCTTAAGCTTCTCAAGTCTGCAAACGTTCTCAATGCTTCTCCATCTTCAAAATTGGAATTAGCAAGGAGGGTCGGATTGCAATTGGAGGAAGCAACTGTAAGCGATCTCTTGATTCCGTCGCTGTCTTATGTGGATGAAACTCTGTATGATGTGGATATAGTGACGACAATATTGGAGGAGTTCTTGCTACAAGGCCAGAGCCCCCCAACAAGCCCTCCAAGAGGAAGGTTTGGATATGAGAGGAGAAGGTCGCGGTCTGCTGAGAATGTAGAATTTGAGGGCCATGACAACAGCCGGAGGTCTTCTTCAGCTTCCCATAGCTCGAAGTTGAGGGTAGCCAAGCTTATTGATTGTTACCTCCAAGAGATTGCCAGGGATGCAAATTTGCCGATGGAGAAGGTAATTGCATTGGCTGAAGCTGTGCCAGATTTTGCTAGGACCGATCATGATGACCTCTACAAAGTCATTGATATTTACCTCAGAGTAAGTAAATTACCCCACTAGTCCATACTCTATGGTTAAGGTTGATATCATTCTGAAATCTATCTGACTATTTGATTGTCTGCTGACAAAATCAGGCACATCCAGAGCTCAACAAGAGTGCAAGAAAGAAACTGTGCCGAATATTGAACTGCAAGAAGCTATCGATGGAAGCATGCGTGCACGCTGCTCAGAATGATATGCTGCCACTGAGAGTGGTTGTGCAGGTTCTATTCTTTGAACAGGCGCGTGCTGCTGCTGTGCCTGGAGGCCAAATGAATGAGCTACCAAATAATATCAAACAACTTCTTGCTACAACTTCCGACTTAGATGATGACAAAGAAGCAGCAACGCATCGGCCCATGGCAACAGCTAGCCATTTGGGTGACAGTTGGAGCATCTCAGGATTGAAATACCCGACAGCAAATCTTGAAACACTGAAAATGAAGCTTGAAGAAGCTGATAATGACATCGAAGATGATATCCTGCACAGAAATGGACTACTGAGGAGCTCTTCCACCAGGTTCAAAGCTTTGTGCTCCATCCCCAACAAGCCCAAGAGAATATTCAGCAAATTGTGGTCTATGAACAGAAGTGTGCGAGAAAGACAATAATTCTTCCCTCTAAGCAGAGCAATAGTAATGTGAAAATTGTCTTACCTCTTTGATGTTCTTCTTTGCTCCGTTGTTCAGTATCCAGAAGATTTTTCCTATTTGAGATTTATAGAATAAACTGTAAAACAATAAACCTGGAAGAACACTCATATTGTCAATCAATAACATAAAAGGTAAGGTTGAGGTCATTCCTGAGGCTACCGAGCTTATTCTAATTCAAGTGGAAATGGGGAAATTGACATATCAAGTTGGTTAGGGTTTATAAATGGAGATTCTGTGCTAAGAAAATTTTCAAACTGAGTTCGAAATTTTTTCAAACCTCGTAAGTATGCTTGATAGGTGTAGGTTTCATTTGCTGCTTACTCTGAAAGCAGAGAAATCATGTTCTGCTTATTCGCTATCTGGAATTTGCCTTCTTTGACTCTCTATGAGAAGGATGGGGAAGGAAGTTTAGTAGATACATACTAGTGGTGAAACCCATCAAATTGAAACATAAATGCAATAAGAAAAACTGAACCTGTATTTGTTGTTTTGGCGAGGGTAGATAATCGTTTTTGTTTCTGTTGATGCTACTGTTGTTGTTGTTGTTGTTGTTGTTGTTGTTGTTATGTGTTCTGAGTTCATGCGTTTTGCGATCAGGCTGGACAGAACGAGTAGGAATCAGGTCAGGTACTGGTCGATCCGTAAATGTCAAATCCATAAGCTACAAGTTTATTTAACAGATCGAGGACCTTGACTGATACCCAGCCTGTTTACTAACCAGGTTATCCGAGTCCGATCTCTTTAAATCTTTGTCATAGCCCAGGCATCATGTAGGTGGGGCTGTAGATCCTAACCCAGACACAGCTACAATGGACGGGTTAAGATGGTTCGAGGGGAAGTGAAGAAAAATCTAATCAGTAGATTCCAGCCCGTGGATGCTAAGGCAAGCAAGAAATGGCATCAATTGTTTGATGTGCCGTAGACACAAGGACCACATTACGCCCGTATCGATCAGTTAAATAAAACGGCTTCAGCTAAAAGATGGTTCGACGTGTTCAATATGAGATGACAAGTTTACTTTCTTATTATGGAAATGAAGTGAAACTAGACGATGCAGTCGTGTTCATTAAAGCCTGAATAACAAAAAGAAACTAGGGATTGCACAATAATGTCCCACCGCCACAACCACATTTGACTTCCGTGATGAACATACTATATATGGCTCATTAAAAAAAGAGGGCTACAAGACCAAGGCAAAAGCAATTTCTTCGTAATGAAGTAGACGCGTTCATATTTGTGTGGCTCTTTAATTGAATGAATGAAATTGCACATTGTTTGAGAGCTGAAGAATGTAAGCAATGAGAAAAGGAGAAAGGAGCAGAGTTGACTTGAAGGGGCATTTGGGCTAACTTGCAGAGCGCGCGCGTCATGTAAATTGGTCGTCTAAACCAACGTGGATTTTCAATGCT
>NC_033802.1:67373762-67413757 GCF_001876935.1 Asparagus officinalis
ACAAACATAATTCCTAACCAAAACGAGAAAAAGCACGCATAGAATCAGGAAAAGGGAAAAATGATACGGGTTCCTGAGTTTGGGCACCCGGTAAAAGCGAGAGGGTGCCAAGTCTGTGTGTGTATATGCGAGTTTATGAGGAGGTAGCCGCAGAGCATACGCTAAGCTAAGCAGATGATGGAGCTTGCGAATCTGAAGTTACCTCCCAAAATTAAGAGCATAATTAAGGAATGTGGAAGAAGCACCAAAATCCAATGATAGAAAGAAGACCAGGGTGACTATACACGTACGAACCTACATGCTTGCGTTGTCGGACAAAACACAAACAGGTCGGCGCTTCTTCGAATGTCTTGCTGAACTGTGTAAATCCTGCCAGAAGCATTGTGAATCCGTAATGATGCCGACTCCCTGCTTCCCTCAGGGGTTGCAATTAATTTATTTCGGGCATTAGCACAAACGCCTGGTGCGCACGCTGAAGAGATGAGAGCGTTTATATAGCATGCTTATTAATGAAGCATTTCCTCATTCTCTTCCTTCGTCTAGTTCCACAATACAATGCAAACGTATCTCCTCCGCGTGCCATGAAGAATCGAGCTGTCATCGTGCCCTTTTATTTTCCATTTTATTTCATTTTATTTTCTATTTTTATTGTTTTGTTGTTGCCAATAGTGCCCTTCGTACGTACTGCCTTTTCTTTGCAAAGTAGGCCGTAAGATCTAACCAGGCCCTCCTCTGGACTGATGCTTTTAGCCCAATCTTCTTGGGCTTCGCCGATTTGTTCAAAACTCAAATCCGATTTACTCCTCAGTACTAGTTCAATTAAAGTCACTTCTTTCCAGAATGTAAATTGTATGATATTAAGAAATGGTGTCTATATATAATTAGATTTTGTGAAAAGCAAGAGGTTCAAATTTATTTTTAAAAGGAAAAAAATCTTACTATATACGCTATTTACTTATAGGTCGTGGTTCTCAGCCTTACTCTGGGGAAGACAATTAACTTCTGACTGAACTAGTGAAGTAAATCACTTTACCGTAACATAAGATTAAGAACTGTCTGCTCATACGTGGACATTTCTGAGGGAAATCAAACTCCAATTTGACATAGTAGCACTCAATTAAAGTTGAGCAAATGTGAAGATATTCTACATTGCACTGATTTTTTTTTGTCATGTGATCCCTATTTTTGTCAATGATAATAGTTTAATTCGTTCACCAAATATGCATTAAGACTACATCACAAGACTATGTATCATTAATTAGATCATTGGTCACTTTATTTATCTTCTTATTGGATCTTCATACTTGTGATTTTATTTATTGATGACCTTCCATGTAAGTAATACTAGTTGAACTGTTAGTCCTTTTTTTTTTTTTGCCCCCCCCGGGGGGGGGGGGTTGCCTGGTCAATTGAAGTTGTACATTTTCGTTAATTCATTTTTAAACAATAAAACTTATTCAATATGTCACCATTTATCATTTCAAAAACTAAGTTTTAAAAACAATATAACTACCCAATACAAAGCATCCGATAAGTCACAAATTTTTAATTCTATAAGTGATTAAGATATTGTTTGGGTCAGGAATTGCTATTTTCATTGTCATCGAATCTATTACAACTTTAGCCGTTACAATAAACTCAAATAAATAAAAAGTCGATATTTTTATAAGATCTTCTTACACAATAAAAATATAAGATTACAATTCCTTCAAACAACACACAACAGATGTTTATCGCCTGTTGTTTGCATGAGATCTTTGCCTGTATCAGAGAAGTTGATATCCGTGGACCGTCGCGGATCAGATCCGGTTGACAGATTAAAAATCAAAGCTCCTACTTCACGAAGGAAGTATTCACTGAAGTGGTAATCCCGACCAAGCGAGAACTTCACGAAGGAAGTATTCACTGAAGTGGTAATCCCGACCAAGCGAGATTACGACTCTTCTCGGGATTTAAGACCAAGCTTAAATCCGGAACCAAGCGAGATTACGACTCTTCTCGGGATTTAAGACCAAGCTTAAATCCGGAGGAATATGGGGGAAAGAGGTTTCAGATCTCTCGAACTCTCTTTTTCTTTATGAAGAAACTTCGTCAAGATCTGCTAACCCTATGAAATTCGTGGCTTCACTTTCAATTTTGACAACACCTCGCCCTCTTGATTTCCTCCTGTGAAATGAGCCCTTAGGCTTGTATTTATAGGCTTCGGTTGGGGTTTTTTTTTATAAGAACGATAGATTTGGTCTAATCCTCAGTTGACAACCACCTAACCATATGTAGAGATGATATCAAGGTAGTTGGGAACCTTTGGAATAGAAGAAATCTCGTGAAAACCCGTCGAAAACTGTCAAAACACGTTTTCGGACAAAATCTGCCGAACCGGGTTCAAACGAACCGAACCGGGTGCGAACCGAACCAAACCGGGTGTGAACCGGCGCGAACTACCACTTGGTGGCTCGGCCTTGGCCGAGCCAGTTCCGGCCTTGGCCGAGCCAGTTCGTATCATCTTGGATATTTTGATTCTAACTCTCTCGTCTGATCTCTGAATGAGGTGATTCAAGATGCATTAGAAATCTGATGAAGAGACCTACAACTTTTGTCTTTTGAGTTTCTTCAGAATCTGTTGAATATCAGTTCTTTGTACGAGTCACCAAATGGTGGCTCAGCACTGTGCGAGCCAACTCGTTTGTCCTCGGGTATTTTGGCTCTAGCTCTCTCGTCCGATCTCGGAATGAGGTGATTCAAGATGCATTGGACAGCTGGAGAATAGATCTACAACTTCCAATAGCCGAGCCACACATGGTATGTGCGAGTCACACATGGTGTTTTGTTCAATTGGTGGCTCGGCACTGTGCGAGCCAGTTCGTACGTCCTCGGGTATTTTGGCTCTAACTCTCTCGTCCGATCTCGGAATGAAGTGATTCAATATGCGTTGGAAAGCTGAAGAAGAGATATACAACTTCCAATAGCTGAGCCACACATGGTCTGTGCGAGTCATACATGGTGTTTTGTTCAATTGGTGGCTCGGCACTGTGCGAGCCAGTTCGTACGTCCTCGGGTATTTTGGCTCTAACTCTCTCGTCCGATCTCGGAATGAGGTGATTCAAGATGTGTTGGAAATCTGGAAAAGAGATCTATAACTTCCAATAGCTGAGCCACATATGGTATGTGCGAGTCACACGTGGTATTTCGTCCATTTTGGGAAAAACACAACTCCTAGCTAGGTTGTTTTGTCATTTCGTGTATTACGTTGACTCGTACGCTTCACCGATTCGCATCATACATTTTGTTAAGTTGGAGGTGACCAGTGAACATGTTGGCTACTTGGAGCTAGCCGATGAGCGTACAGGCAATTTGGAGTTGGCTGATGAGCGTACGGGCCACTTGGGGCTAGCTGATGAGCGCGCTGGCCACTTGGAGGTGACAGATGAGCGTGTGGGCCACTTAGAGGTGGTCGGTGAACACGCAGGCCACTTGGTTTGCTATTTTGGTGGCTGATTAGCATGCGAGCCACTTAGTGGTGGCCGGTGAGCACGCGGGCCATCTGGCATTGGTCGTTCTGGTGGTTCGTCGCCACGTCATCAACGTTTCGACGATTCGTTTCATGCGCTTATCGGCATCAGATGATCCTTTTTGACTCGGACAATCCCCTTCGACTTGGATAATGGTGTTCATCGCCTTCTCTTTGTCTCGAGCTGTGTGTGGATACCTATAGGTATTTTTAGACGCCTACATATATTAAACATATGAATAATTTATGTCAAATGATCAAATTTTTTTTAAGTAGATCACCAAAATCCATCATGTCAATTAATGAAAAATATTAAAAGTCACTAATGATCTGATTAGTATTTAATTACATGACTAGCTATCCAAGCAATTAAAATATAGTGATGAACGTGCAACTATGTGATAAGTATAGTGACTAATGATCCAATTCACCTGATTCAGTAATACGACCTGAGTTAAAAAAAACAAAAATTACACAATTTCCATGTGAAACTTAGAATTTTTTTAATTTTAATTTTCTTTGAACTTGTTGTTAAACATATTCCAATTTTTGTTTTAAATTAATATAATTGCGCTAGGTTAAAAATAAAATTATTTTAGATAGATTTAATAATAAATCAATAACATTAAGGATTAAGAATTTAGCATGTAAATGTTATACTAGAATATTATAGGTCTTACATTTGCATAACAAAAAATGATGAAATGTCAATTTAAAAAACCCTAGGATATCTAAGTTCAAAATAGTAGTCTTAAATTTAGCTTCTCTAACCATTTCACCAAAACTCCGAAGTTATGGTGAATGTCGAGAATTATAATTTTATATTAATTTTAACATGTCCCACAGGTTGAACGCCATTTTTTATAGGCTAAAACCTGGACTCACGTAGCGGTGTCAATTTTTAGAAAAACCGCTTAAATTTTATGGTAAGTGGGATTTAAACCTGTGTTGCTCTGATACCATCTTAAATTTAGCTCCTCTAATCATTACACCAAAATTCCGAAGTTATAGTGATGATCAAGAATTATAGTTTTATATTAATTTTAATAAGTAGAAACTAAAAAGTAATTAGCCTGAAATTAGATATTCAGAAGAAGAAAAATGAAATAGTATGATTAGCAAAACTAAGCGTCATATCAGTAAAGTTTGGATCCCTCAAAAAAGAAAAACATTGTGCACGAGACAACTTTTACGTGCTCTCGAGATCCTCAATATACTTTCGTACGCTGCAAAACCCAATACAGATCACAGAGTGATAGAGAAAGAGAGGCCTTCCATTTCCACAGCTTTTTCAGTCCTGAGAGCCTCATTGTGTTTGGTAAATGCATAAAGCACCGACAACGGCAGCTCTCCTAGCGCTCTCTCTCTCTCTCTTTCAAAAAGTCTACACAAAAATCTGGCCACTGTAAATGGTCAACTATAGCTAGTTTTTTTTACAGCAAAACCCATTTATTGCACCCCTTTATACTAGTGTACTTCGTATAACTTTTTGTCTTCATCAAGATAAAGATACTTCAACTGTAAACATAGCTTTCATAAGATGAGTTGCCTTTTTTCATAAAAAAAAAAAATTACCTTGTTTTATTGTACGCTCACAAAATGATCATATTTTTTTGGTAAATGAAAATTTTTTATTCATCACCAAAATGAAGAATATATGTACATCAAGAATCTCAAATTGAGATATCAAAACAAAATACTTTCAACTAGTCTGTAGGGCTCTACTACAAAATGATCACATTGAGCACATGCACGTAATTTAAGAGAAAAACATAAGCAGATTGATACTCTGTAAGTAGAAACTTGAGAGTTCACCTATAATTTGAGGGAGATCTGATCATTTTGTTCAATCCTTTTTAACCGGGCAGTTTCTTTTGTTTTAAGAATCAGTGTAAATAACTAAAAAAAAAAGCTCATACTTAAAGATTTTGTAAAGAATAAAATAGTGAATCAGTAATACTAGAATCTAACAGAAATGTATAAGTTGTGAGGCAAGAACCGAAATAGAATTTTTTTTATTTAGTTATACATGGAAAAGATTGACGGATGACACATATTTTTTGTTTCTAAATAAAGATAAACTAAAGTAAGAAATTCATTTTGCTTTGGGGATAAAGTTCAAAAAATTTCTATCTACAAAGAACCAATTCCTCAATCTCCTCAGGTGTCTTGGTCGGATACAGTCTGGGGTGGTTGGCATTATCCCAAACATTCTTTTATCTTATGGTTGGCTATTCACTCAAGACTGTTAACTCAAGATAGGTTATGCCGTATGAGAATACTTGACACAATCCTTTGTGTCTTGTGTTCTAATCAACAGGAAGAAGCACGTCGCCATCTTCTCTTTGAATGTCAATATTCTGCAATGGTGTGGAATAATGTAATGAATTGGTTGAATTATAACTGGAGATCGTGCAATTGGGAGCATATTATTGACCGGTATAGTTTAAGGCTTAAAGGGGTTGGTTTTATGAAGAAATTGAAAATGTTGGCTTTGTCTGTGACAGTGTACACATTATGGCAAGAAAGAAATTTGCGTATCTTCCAGCATAAAGCCAAAATCCCTGAGGTATTATTCTGGGGCATAAAGACTATCATCTTCTCAAAAAGTTTCGAACGATAATGTTCCTTCCTGCATAAGAGTAAAAATTGAACAATTGTAATTCTCTTTGATAGTTGTATCGTTGTATCCCAGACTAAGTCCTGGCTGATTTGATGTACTTATATTTCACATTTGGGAGATGAATAAAAGTTTAATTCATTGACCGAAAAAAAAAGGTTTTCATTTTGCAAGTCGTATCATAGCAATTGGATCATGGTGTCAATATTAACATATTAAATGTAAAAAAAATGCTGTGTAAAAATAGAAGTGGAATTTTGAAACGTATAATAATTTTAGAACGACAGACAACATCGTGACAGTCGTGGTATGAGCTACTAATTGACTGAAGAACAAAAAGGAGAGTATATATGTATGAGGCATTGATGGGTATAGATTTTAGTTTGCTTCTTCTGAGCGCTAGGCTTTAAATAATAAATTAATATAAATGCTGGGGGGTAGGCCAGGGAACGCCAATATATTAAGCTCGGAAGAGGCTAGTATAAAGATATGGGTGTCTGGCCTTTATTGGCAAAAACCATCTTGGGAGGCTGTGCGCCCGAAAAAGAATGGAAATGTGTTACATCCGTAATACCAGCGCCAGCTTTGAACAAAGCCTTCAGTGAAAAAGAGAACAGCACTCTGATGTTACTAGCTAGAGGCTCTGAATATTTAATCAATTCCATGCAGAGTTCTAGAAGTAACTAACTAATTAACAACAACAACAACAAAAATACAAAAGAGAGAAAAAAATCACAGCCCGCAATTAAATATTTCCTTAACACGTACGGTACTGCATGCTGAATTTTTATGCAAGATCATTATAAACCTGAAATACACGATGAAAAAGAAAAGGATCGACCTTTTGACATGCATGGTATCAAAATACCCTGGGGTTTCAAATCCTAGTTAAAGTCTACTAGTTCAAAGCAAAATTTTATTGGAAACTACAGTAGCAAGCTTAATTTGTGATCAATCTAGGCCGTGTCAGCATCCCGGTGGTCTATACTTATATATGTACATATTTATACTCTTATATATATAGGGAGAGGTTCAAATACAAACCTCACTATCCTAAAAACTAAAAACCAATCCTCTCCATTGGATCTAGATTCATCCAATGGCTGAGATTAAAGCTGCATAAGGGTAATTAGGTAAAATAAACAGCCCACTAAAGAGAGGTAATTAATGCTTCTTATTGAGTTCTCCATTTTCCCATGCAACTCTCCTCTCACGTTCTCCTCTCTCTCTCTCCTCCATTTCCCAAAAGCTTGAACCAGCCCCCTCTCTCTTGGTAGGTGTTATTTTCTTGGTAGGTGTTATATTTTCTTGGTAGGTTATATTCTAAGTTTGATTTGATTCTTGGTAGGTGTTATTTTCTTTTGATCTGATCATGGTTTTGTTCTCGTCATGTATTGGGGATGATAGAAAGAGGGGATCCATGGCCAAGAGTTCCTTCAAGCTCGAGCACCCCCTCGGTTCGTCACGTTTTTCTTTAATTTCAATTTGATTTTGGTTTCTTTTTAGGGTAATTGTTGAAGTTGCGATCTTGGTTCTAGGATTTGTTTTAGCTTGGGGTTTCTCTTATACTCGATCTTGGTTGTTTGTTTTGTTGGATTATCTTTCAAAATTTGCAATCTTTTTTAGGGTTTCTATTAAAATATTTTAGAAATTGCAATCCTGTTAGTTTTTTTGTTAAAATTGGTTAAAGTTCAGAATTTTAGTTGTGGGGTTTGTTTTAGTTGCTGTCCTAAATAATTGAATTCACTGCAATGAATCGAGATTCACTGCAGTGAATCGAGATTCACTGTAGTGAATCGAGATTCACTGCAGTGAATCGCCGATTTTTGCTGTCCTAAATAATTGAATTCACTGCAGTGAATCCAGATTCAGTTATGTGAGGTGTTTGTTTTTACCATAAAAATTGTAACTTTTTGCTTAAAATCATCAAACACGTTCTATAAATGCATGAGTGAATCTCGATTCACTTCAGTGAATCCAGCTTGTTTTTACTTCAATAAACGCATGAGTGAATCTAGATTCACTTCAGTGAATCTCGATTCACTGCAGTGAATCCAGATTCAATTATGTGAGGTGTTTGTTTTTTACCATAAAAATCATAACTTTTTGCTGTAAAAGGTGAAAATTTTTCATGTTATAAAATTTTATAGCTTGTTTTTTACCATAAGTTTCTTATTCTGCTTGGATGGTTAGAATGATTCACAAATCCAGTGGAGCAGCAAATCGATTGGAGTGAATCCAGATTCAATTCGTTGGAGTGAATCTGGATTGAAGATCACTTCAGTGAATCCAGATTCATTGCGTTGTTGTGTTCTTCATGTGAGATTTACAGAGATCGGGAAGTGAGTTAGAGAGAGAGAGTATTAAAGAATGTAGCACTATTAATGTAAGAGAGAGTATTAAAGGACGTGTATTAAATTTGTATCATTGTTCCAATGTAGATATGCTCACTAAGGTGGTTCCGAGCAACAAGTTTGATCATTGTCGAAACTTGTTGCACATTCGTAATTGTTGAGGCCGTTGGCGGCCATTTGGATGAACTACGGGCGGCTTGATCCCTTGGGAGAGGGGGTACGTAGGCAACCACATTGGTGTAGCCGAGTTTGGAGAGACGACACATTGGTGCTCATGTTGGTGTCGGCTCAGTGTTGGGAACACTTCGCCGAGGTGGAGAATTGTGAAAACGGCGAAGGAATTGTGAAAAACGTGAAGAATAACCCAAAACAGACTCCACCACACCCTGGTGTGGTGTTTGTCATGGGTGTGGTAGAATCTGTCCTGCACCACACCCTCTGCCACACCCACAGTGCAGGGTGTGGCAGAATCTATCCTGCACCACACCCTCTGTCACATCCATGGTACAGGGTGTGGCAGATTCGTTTTTAGAATCCTCCTTTGTATGAGAATCCTCCTTTGTATGAGAATCCTCCTTTGTTTGGGATTGTGTTTTATTATAAATAGAATCACGTTTTTTAGGGTTTCTTAAGGAGAGAAAATGAGAGAATTAGCATTGTTTTGAGCACTTTGAGAGGGAGATATTGTGAGGGAGTTGAGAGCTTTGGTTAGGGTTATATTTGAGTGATTTTGTGAGTTGTAACCCGTTGTATTTTTCCTCCATATAGTGAAATCTCTCCATCCTCTCCCCGTGGAAGTAGGCAATTGCCGAACCACGTATATCTCTGTGTTTGGTTTGATTTGTCGTAATTGGCTTGGTTTGTGCAAGTGTGTGGCTTTCTTCTTCCGTGATCTCAAGTTCGTTGTGTGTGCGTGCAACGCTTCCGCATAGACACGCTACAATATAATATGGTCTGGAGAATCTCATCGAACCCTAAACGTACTTGTGAGTTGTAATCAGTCCGGTTTGTTAGTTAGTAGAATTCTAATTAGAGTAGAATACTAGTTAGTAGATAGTTTTCTAGTTATTGGATAAGATTAGAGTTGTAATCTTAATCCTATATATATGTAAACAATTGATGAGTTTAGTAGAACGTGAATAAGAATAAAAAAAAGGGTTCCCTGCTCCTCTGTCCTCTTTCTCAAAGTCCGGCCATCTCTGTTCACAGAGCCTTGTGTGTATCAACAAAACAGAGGGTTGTTGAAAGGCTTGCTGCAGTACACACGTCCTCCAAAATCAGCCCATCTCTTTGTTTTGCTGCTGTCCGTTCTGCTCAAAATAATTCTCCCAGGTTCTACAGTTTTGCATACATTGTTTACAGGTTTTACAAAGCTTTCAGGTCTTGTATTTCTGGCCGATCCTATTACAAAGCCAACAAGTGGTATCAGAGCCGGTGTATGCCTAAGTATCAACCACGATCTGAAGAGATGACGAATTTGGAGAAGATGACGACCAAGGTGGGTTCCCTCTCTCTTCAATACCCGATGCTATCGAGGGATAACTATGCTTCGTGGGCAATCAAGATGAAAGTCTACATGAAGGCTCAAGACGTATGGGACGCCATTGAGCCCGTGGCAGGCGCGTCCGTGGAACACAGGAAGGATCAGATGGCGTTGGCGGCCATCTACCAGGGGATTCCTGAAGAGACTTTGATGGTGATCGCAGAGAAGCAGACGGCAAAAGAGGCATGGGAGACGTTGAAAACAATGCATCTAGGAGCGGATCGTGTGAGGAACGCGAAGGTGCAGACCTTGAAGTCCGAGTTCGAACTTCTCCGGATGAAGGAGAATGACAACGTCGACGATTTTTCGACGAAGTTGACAGGAGTCGTCAACAAGATCCGGGCTTTAGGCGGCGAGATGGAGGAGAACTACGTCGTCAGAAAGCTACTTCGGGCGGTACCGGAGAGATTCCTTACTATCGTCTCCACGATTGAACAGTTCGGGGACATCGACGACATGACACTCGAGGAGGCGATCGGGCGCCTCAAAGCCCACGAGGAGAGGGCACGTGTTTTTCGAAACAACGTCGACGATCACCTATTGTTGACGCATGCGGAGTGGCAAGCAAGGAGCAAGAAGAACGGCGGAGGCTTCCTCTCAACACCTACAACCAATGATGGCAGCGGTCGAGGACGAGGTCGCGGGGCCGGTCGTGGGCGTGGCCGTGGCCAAAGAGGCCGAGGCGGACAGCAGTACCACGGCAGCGGGCAGCAGCACCACGCTGCCCAAGCAGGCCGCGGAGGGGAGCACGGCGGCCAGGCAGGCCGAGGCGGCTTCGGCGGCAGAGGAGGACGTCCAGGAGGTGGTTTCGGCCATGGTGGTGCAGCTCGCCAGGAGGGGGAGAGTAGCACAAGTGGTGGTCGAGACAAGTCCAACATTAAATGCTTCAATTGCGGAGTATACGGGCACTTTCAGTCGGAGTGTCACAAGCAACGCCGCAATAATGAACAGGAGGCTCATCTCACCCGTGCATATGACAAGGAGCCAACCTTGATGATGGCTATGTTAGAGGAATCGTCAAGTGTCATTTTGCTGAATGAAGAGAAGGTGATGTCGGATTTACTTACAGCGGGGGAGGCACATGTTGACAACAATACTTGGTACCTTGACAACGGAGCTAGCAATCACATGACCGGCCACCGAGACAAGTTCAAGGAGCTCGACGAAAATATCAAGGGAACCGTCAAGTTTGGTGATGGATCCGCGGTAGAGATCAAGGGGAAAGGCTCAATCCTCTTTCAGTGCAACAACGGCGATCAAAGGCTACTACCTGAGGTATATTATATTCCAAGTTTGAAATCTAACATTATTAGCCTTGGTCAAATGACTGAAGATGGGAGTAAGGTTGTTATTGCTGACGAGTTCCTGAGGGTGTTTGATAGGAACGGTGCTCTCTTGATGAGGGTGACACGTTCAACTAACCGATTGTACAGGATAGAGTTAAAGACTTGCAAGCCGGCGTGTTTGATGGCGAACATTAACGATCCAGCTTGGTTATGGCATGCTCGCCTTGGGCATGTCAATTTCTTCGCCCTCAAGATGATGACTGAAAAGAGGATGGCTTCCGGGTTGCCGAAGATCTTGCACCCGAACATGCGAAGGATGCCTCGTCGCCAAGCAAGCAAGACTGCCGTTCCCTTCGCAAGCAAATTTCAGAGCTCAGAAGCCGCTGGAGTTACTACATGCTGATCTATGTGGTCCTATCACCCCATCTACACTTGCTGGGAACAACTACTTCCTTCTTATCGTTGATGATTTCAGCCGATGGATGTGGGTATACATGTTGAAGGCCAAGAGTTAAGCTTGTGAAACCTTCAAGAAGTTCAAAACAGTGGTTGAAAACGCATGTGACCACAAGGTGAAGATATTGAGGACGGATCGTGGTGGCGAGTTCTTGTCAAAGGGGTTCACCAAGTTTTGTGAAGACTACGGCATCAAGCGTCATCTCACTGCACCGTACACCCCGCAACAAAACGGTGTAGTAGAGAGGTGTAACCGCACGGTGATGGACATGGCGAGAAGCCTACTTAAGAGCATGCATATGCCTGGAACTATGTGGGGCGAAGCGGTTAGGCACACGGTGTACATCCTCAACCGACTACCAACCAAGGCGTTGCACGACCACACACCCTACGAAGCTTGGTTTGGTAAGAAACCCCACCTAGAACACTTGAGAGTTTTCGGATGTGTGGCGCATGTGAAAATTGCAGGTCCTTTACACAAGAAACTCGACGACCGGAGCACGCCAATGGTGTACATTGGAGTAGAAGAAGGAAGCAAAGCGCATCGCCTCTACGACCCTCATCACGGCAGAATTCAGGTCAGCAGGGATGTCGTGTTCGAGGAAGGAAAAGAATGGCAATGAAGCGCCGATGGAGTCGAAAGATCACCCAACTGGGTGGTGTTCACAGCGGAAGGGGAGACTGCAGCAACCGGCACAACAGCCGGCGCATTTCCAGCAGTCCAAATTGGACAGCAAGCAGACCGAACCGCTGCAGCAGTCCCTGGACAACCTGATGGCCGAAACAAGCTGCCAGCAGCCGGCCAGACCAGCCCTGCAGTCCAAACTGGACAGACTGCAGTCCAATTTGGACGGACTGCTGCTATCCGAACCAGCCCTCAGCTGGTTGCTGGTCCAAGATCAGTCAATGAAGCAGCATTCCCCGCCGTATTGGAGCCGACGAGAGGTCAATCTGGGCAGTCTACAGACCGATCAAAACAACCTGTAGCTGGCCGAAACAGTCCACAAACCGGCACAGGTTCAGGAACTGCAGTAGTCGCAGAAAACCCCACTGCATTGGAGCTGTCCGGACCTCCTGAAGCTGCAGTAATGACTCCTGTACGCTATCGATCCATTGCGGACATCTATGCGGAGACGGAGGTGATTGATCTCCCGGCAGAGGAGTTGTTTCTCATCAATGAAGAACCAGCGAACTATCTTGAGGCCGCAACAGATCAAGAATGGCGGACTGCTATGGAGAAGGAAATGGAGGCCATCGAGAAGAACAAGACTTGGATACTCACGGAGCTACCGCGAGGTTCTAAACCCATTGGTCTCAAATGGGTGTACAAGCTGAAGAAGGACAATGAAGGCAACATTCTCAAGCACAAAGCAAGACTTGTAGCAAAAGGGTACGTCCAGCAGCAAGGCGTGGACTTCGATGAGGTGTTTGCACCTGTGGCGAGGCTTGATACCATCAGAATAATCCTCGCCATATCAGCACAGAATGGGTGGGAGGTGCACCATCTGGATGTGAAGTCGGCATTTCTAAATGGTGATCTCCAGGAAGAAGTTTATGTGGTTCAACCTGAAGGGTTCGCTGTGAAGAATCAAGAGCACAAGGTTTACAAGCTCTCAAAGGCACTCTACGGTCTACGCCAAGCACCTCGGGCATGGAACACGCGCCTCGACAAGTGCATGAAGGGCATCGGATTTGCAAGATGCACTCAGGAGCAGGCGGTATACACAAGGAGTAACAGAGGAGATACACTCATTGTTGGCGTGTACGTAGATGATTTGATCGTTACGGGCTCGAGGGCGGATGAGCTAAAGTTTTTTAAGCAACAAATGATGAAGGAGTTCGAGATGAGTGACCTTGGTTTACTTTCTTATTATCTTGGCATCGAGGTGGATCAGCGAGATGATTGTATTGCACTAAGGCAGGCGGCCTATGCGAAGAAGGTTTTGGGTCAGTTCGGCATGATGGATTGCAACCCGACGCAATATCCTATGGAAACAAAGCTAAAGCTTGGAAAGGATTCCGAAGGAACACCGGTGGACGTGACGGAGTATAGACGCATTATCGGATGCTTAAGGTATCTAACTCACACCCGACCCGATATCACATATGCCGTGGGGATTGTGAGTAGGTACATGGAGCACCCTACAGTTTTGCATCGACAGGTTGTCAAGCATATTTTGAGGTACGTGAAGGGTACTATGTCCTACGGATTGGTGTACAAACGAGGTCGAGGCAATGAAGAGTTGGTGGGATTCACTGACAGTGATCTTGCGGGAGATGTTGATGACAGGCGCAGCACAGGCGGCATGGCATTTTATCTAGGTGACAGTTTGGTCACTTGGACATCACAGAAGCAGAAGACGGTGGCATTATCATCCTGCGAGGCAGAATTTATGGCGGCAACTGCAGCAGCATGCCAAGGCTTGTGGATGAGGAGTTTAATCAGCGAGGTGATTGGGAGTGAGCCCAAGCCGGTCACACTCTTCGTCGACAACAAGTCCGCGATTGCCTTGATAAAGAATCCAGTTTTCCATGGAAGAAGCAAGCATATCGACACACGTTTTCACTTCATTCGTGAGTGTGTTGAGCGAGGACAGATTAAAGTGGAGTTCGTGAGCACGAGCGAGCAGCGAGCGGATATTCTCACGAAGGCACTAGCAAGGGTGAAGTTCATCGAGATGCGGGAGCTTCTAGGAGTAAGGGACTTGGAATCTCGTCCAGATTAAGGGGGAGAATGTGAGTTGTAATCAGTCCGGTTTGTTAGTTAGTAGAATTCTAATTAGAGTAGAATACTAGTTAGTAGATAGTTTTCTAGTTATTGGATAAGATTAGAGTTGTAATCTTAATCCTATATATATGTAAACAATTGATGAGTTTAGTAGAACGTGAATAAGAATCAAAAAAAGGGTTCCCTGCTCCTCTGTCCTCTTTCTCAAAGTCCGGCCATCTCTGTTCACAGAGCCTTGTGTGTATCAACAAAACAGAGGGTTGTTGAAAGGCTTGCTGCAGTACACACGTCCTCCAAAATCAGCCCATCTCTTTGTTTTGCTGCTGTCCGTTCTGCTCAAAATAATTCTCCCAGGTTCTACAGTTTTGCATACATTGTTTACAGGTTTTACAAAGCTTTCAGGTCTTGTATTTCTGGCCGATCCTATTACAAAGCCAACAGTACTAAGAAGACATGCATGCTCATGATCGAGCTGAAT
This sequence comes from Asparagus officinalis, assembly GCF_001876935.1. Lineage (NCBI taxonomy): Eukaryota > Viridiplantae > Streptophyta > Magnoliopsida > Asparagales > Asparagaceae > Asparagus > Asparagus officinalis. The sequence continues at coordinate 67,388,736 of NC_033802.1, forward strand.
GGAGATGACCAAGGCACAATTGGAGTTTATTGCCGCCTTACCTTGGCTCTTCTGAGCTGGGTGCTTGCTCCTTTAGCCAGTTGTTTGTTCATAATTGGGTCCTCAAGGGACTTGGGTAGAGAATTATCTACTACAACCTATCATTCATTAATTATGAATGCCTCGGTTCCATGGACCTCATAAATGATATTCTTTAAATAAATAATATAAAACTTCCTCTTATTTATGGGATCCACTAAACAAGTCAATGTTATTGCATGTTCTGCATAACCAATTGTTCACTTAATGCAACATTAAAATGACACTTCTATATTTGTCGTAACATATTTGTCGTAACATACAACTTTCGTTGTAGAGTGAGAGATATACAGAATGAGGAGAAAAACTTCAACAAGATAAACACCAAATTGCATATGGTATTCAACAGAACTAATTAATTGGTAAACATCAATTAATCAAATCAGCTGAATACATATATAGCAATGAACAAGCTCGTTAAAGATCAATAAATTAGACAGCTAGAGAATGCAATAAAACTACACTGCTAAATGCAAAAGCAAGCTTTATTAGATAGCTTACAAAAGAATGAAGTATTCTCAGAGGAATGTGATCTACTCCTTTTTTCATTTTATTATTATTATAACTTTTTTTGGATCAATGGAAAAGTGATTTTTTTTTTTTGTAAATGAAAATTTTTATTCATTTTCATTTTTTTTAAAATTCAGCGCGACAATATGCTCAGCAACTGAGAATACAAGAAAGCTCTACATCAAAGAGCTCACAAAAACTCAAATATTGCAGAGAACATAACCAAATGTCATTTTGCTTTAAGTATGTACTATGGATCCACTTTATCCACAAGCTCTCCTTATTAACTTGTATATGCCAAAGCATTCTCAAGATGGAAGCAAAATTCTAGATAATTGTTGAATATATGCCCAGTCCATCATTTTTCCTGCTCAAACAAACTTTTGCCCATGATATGAGAGGGATTTTTGTAGACTGTTCAGAATAGCCCCACAAGAATTTCCTGCACATCTCATCAATCTTCTTGAGGACTCTCACTGGTAAGAGATAATTAGATGACCAATAGATTTGAATACCAAGGATTACACTCTTGATAAATTGCAGTCTACCTGCATAAGATAGCCCCCTGTTTTTCATACAGGTCTAAAATTGACCAGAGATTTTATTAAGGAGAGGAGAGCAATCCATGAAAGATAATCCATTGCATATCATAGGGACTCCTAGATATTTTATAGGCAATGCACCCTCAGGAAAACTCATTACGTTTTTAACAGTGCTTTTAAAATTTTCATCAACTCCTCCATAGAAGATTGTGCATTTCTCTAAATTTGCTTCCAAGCCTGAAACATTACTGAATTCTCTGAAACAATTAAAGATCTTACTCACTGAATGTATGTCTCCTTTTGAAAAGAGTAGAAGATTATCATCAACTATTAGGTGTGTGATCTTAAGCTCACCACACCTAGGATGGAATTTAAAAGATCTGTCATCTTTAAGCTTTGCCAAATTTCTAGATAAGTATTTCATCCCTAAAATGAACAAATAAGGTGATAGAGGATCACCTTGCCTTAAACCTCTTTCTTCCTTGAAGTATCTATGTAGTGAGCCATTAAGAGAAATTGAGTATTTGGGGGAAGATATACAAGTCATGATCCAATTTATCATCTTGACCGGAAGACCAAGCCCTTTTAACATTTCCTTAAGGAAAACCCAAATTAATAGTATCAAATGCCTTTTTAGGGGGTGTTTGGTTACATTTCTATAAATTGTAGGAAATGTTTTCCACCCAAAATTTGATTTCCTTATATTTCTTAAAAAAATTATAGGAAAAGTTTTGAGAAGTCAAAAAGTACAATTTTTTTTGTTTTTTGAAGTTTGCTTGTTTGGTTCAAAACAAGAAAATGTGCTACACACTTTATAGAAATAGCAACTTTCCTTTTTCTTTTGTTTGGTTACATATGTCAAATTTATAGAAAATTGTTAACTACCATATTTATTATTTTAATAATGACTAGTTTAATGGCTAGTTCCTAACAATATAGAGCTAAACAAGCTTGATTGAGCCATGAAACCAAAAAAATAGCCAAAACAACCCGACAACAAGCAAAAATATCAATCACATAGCCAACAATAGAAAACTAAACAAGCTCGAATCAACATAATAACCACAGAACAACATCCATCGTTCGACAACAAGCCCAATGACCACCAAATATCCAACAATAGAGAGCTAAACTAGCTCGAATCTGCATATTAACTGAAAAAGCAGCTTTAGGAGCTCGACTACAAGCTCGAATCAGCATAGAAACTGAAAAAACAGCCTTCGTAGATAGACAACAATCCCAAATGACCACAAAATACCTAAGAATAGAGAGCTGAACAAGCTCGAACCAGCAAACAAACTGAAAAAACAGCCTTCATATCTCGACAACAAGCCCAAATGACCACAAAATACCCAAGAATAAAGAGCACAACAAGCTCGAATCACCATAGAAACTGAAAAATAGCCTTCGCAGCTCGACAACAAGCTCAAATACTCACAAAATACCCAACAATAGAGAGCTAAACAAGCTCGAATCAGCATAACAAAAAAAACAACCTTCATATCTCGACAACAATCCCAAATGACCACAAAATACCCAAGAATAGAGAGTTAAACAAGCTCGAACCAGCATAGAAACTGAAAAAACAACATATTAACTGAAAAACAGCCCAACAGCTCAACAAGGAGCATAATAAGCCATCGAAAACCCAAAAATATAGAGCTAAACAAGCTCGTAACAGAATCTGCAACCCAAAAATAGTTCCAATAGAGAAATTGAGTGAAGAAATATCAACCACAAATCCCTTAACTCAGAGCATAGTAACCAAAAAACATGAAAGTGCTCAACAACAAAGAAAACTCATTAGGGCTCAGGAATGTCTGCATCATCATCATCATCATCATCATCATCATCATCATCATCAATTAGTGGTGTATGTGGTGAGTTGGTAAATTATCTTTTCATCCCTCTTTGTTAGACATACCTACGTGCCATGATAAAAACAAACCAGAAATTTAGAATTACATAAGTACATTATTATTGTAAACCACGGTAGATATAGTGGTATTAGCACACATCCTCTTTATTTGTTCTTCATCTACACCATCCATCTACATTCGTTACAAAGTAAAAATAGTTTAAGATGTTTATGCAACAATAAACAACGACAAAAAAATTTAGCAACTAACTTATCAACAAAACTCTTTTATACACCCAACATTTTGAACTATAATCATGATTGATATGATACAAACGTCGTACATTGAAAATTTGAAAATTAGCAATTTTTTTTTGTTTGAGATGTGAACATGGTAAAGAGGGGAAACCCTCAAAAGATATCTTCAATCTTACAATCTTAAAGCAAGTATATATGCGTGCCACTGCAGTTCTTTTCATTACATTTCTTGTTTATTCATTTATCCCAACTATTTTTTTTGATAAATGAAAAATTTTATTCATCACCAATATGTAAAGTTTTTGTACATCAAGAATCTCAAGAACATGAATTATGTAAATGAGATAACAAATCAATACCTATAGCTAAAGCTCAAGACCTAGCTATAACAAAAAACTAAGAAACAGATAACAAAACCTGCACACAAACACGCATAGCTTCAAATTTATCTCTTGGGCCAACTCCCAGTAGCAGCATCTTCTTCTCTTTGTGGATCCTTTACCGAATCTGAACAGGGTATCATGATACCAACAGTATTATCAGAACCAAATAGACCTACACATAACCAGATAGATCTGTACATAATCAGACATGAGCACAGAACACCCCAGCAGAGCAAAATTATAAAGAACTGATCCAATCGGCCATATTTCCAGCAATGTTTGAAGAGTTTAGGCATATAGTTAGGATGTCAACTTTGATTCTCTTAACCAGACTCTCCCCAGATTTGAACTTCAGTTGAAAAAACCTCATATTGCGTTCACACCATAGATGATATATAGTAGCAGACAGAGCTGATAGTAGCAGACAGAGCTGATCTCTTGATATTTTGCTTTATGCCTTTCTTTATTAGCTTTGTACAATACCAATTCAAGAGGGAATTCCAAGAACATGATCTCCATTTGAAATGAAGCCAATCCATGATTTGATTCCATACTTCCTTGGAGAAGGAGCACTCAAAAAATAGATGATCTCGGCTCTCTAAGCATGCACCAGTGCACATCTTACATTGATTTATCCCAACTATTGCTTCTTATTTACATACCCATAAAATCCCATACTCTATGAAATTACAAGACCCTGTCAAATTCACAACTAAAGTGCTATTGCTTAAGTGCTATATCAAGGCCTGATCTTGTCATTAAACAAACTAAAGATTACAGAAATGTAATAGAGGGTAATTTCTATCAAAGAAAAACCTACTAAATGTAAAACTCAAAGGTTTAGATTTAATTTTTGTCATGCAAAGCATTTAACTAGTTATTGCCAACGCAGATGACAAAATACATAACAGATGACAAAGCACTATCTGCTTTGGTACCTAGCTCAAATGACAAAGAAAATAACAAATTATCTGTTTTTTTTTTGGTAAATGAATGATTTTTTATTCACAAACCAAAATTTAGAAGTTAAGTACATCAAAAAATCTCAGATACTGAACTCTGAGAACTAAAACTCAACAAACAAAGAAAAACTCAACTTTCCGTTTACAGGGAGAGAAACCAACCCCAATCTTCATTTGGCAGCGAAAGATTGTTGAGGATAGTAGTGTATAAATCAACTTTAATATCCCTAATGATTTGGCCAGAGCTTCTACTTTTCGATTTGAAGATCCTTTCATTACGCTCTCTCCAAATGTAGTAAACACTTGCGGCAAGAGCCATTCTCTTCACTTTCAGTTTAGAACCCTTCACCTTTAGGCTATTGCAATACCAATCAAGAAGCAATCTCCAATCACATGTCCTCCAACTAAACTTGAGCCATTCCATAACCCCATTCCAAACAGTCATAGAAAAACTACAGTCAAAAAATAAGTGCTTGTGACTTTCAGATCCCCCTTCACACAGAGAGCATTGATTAGATTGAATTACCCCTCTTTTAAGCAGTCTATCCTTTGTGAGAAGCCTATTTTGAATAGCTAACCACAAGATAAAAGACTGTTTAGGTAGGATTGAACTCTCCCAAACTGTGTCTGCCCAAGGTACAGATACGTTTACATTAGTAGGAGAAAGGATCTTGTATAGCTCAGATAGCTGAATCTTGGATTGATAAAAACAAGACCTGATGCTCTGAATTAACATATCAGTTCCACCCACAAGATTCACAGCTTTATCCCTTACCTTCAGCAACTGTTTCCATAACCAAGAGTCTCCAGTTTTCACCCTCACTTGCCAAATGTTAGATTCTTTAAGATAGGTGCCATGAACCCATTTAATCCACAAACACTCTTTATTTGAATGCACATACCATAATGTTCTAACTGCAGTGGCTAGATTCCAAGTAGTGGCAGAAAAGATACCCAGACCCCCTTGATTCTTACCTGTACATACTTTATCCCAAGATACAAGTGGAGCCTTGAGACTATGATCAGATCTTCCCCACAAGAAATCTCTGCAAAGATCATCTATTTTCTGAAGGACCCTGGAGGGCAGAATATAACATGAAGTCCAGAATATTTGAACACCAAGAATGATGCTTTTAATAATCTGCATTCTGCCTGCATAGGACAGAGTTCTGTGCTTCTTCCAATCTTGAAATTGATTTGAAATTTTCTGAAACAGGGGACTGCAGTCAACAAAAGATAATCTCTTTGCAATCAGGGGAAGACCAAGATATCTGAATGGAAGAACTCCCTCAGGAAATCCAATGTGATTATAGATTTCATTCTTGATAGTGTCATCAACTCCACCATAAAATATAGAGCACTTAGTGAGGTTTGCTTCAAGTCCAGAAATGGCACCAAATTTTTGACACACTGGTAGATTTTCAGAACAGATTTTACATCCCCCTTACTGAACAAAAGCAGGTCATCAGCAAATATAAGGTGAGAAATCTTGAGACTACCACACTTAGGATAAAATTTAAACTCTCCATCATTATTCAGTAAGCTCAGTTGTCTTGAAAGATACTCCATGCCTATGATAAACAAGTAGGGGGAGAGAGGATCTCCCTGCCTCAAACCCCTAGCCCCTTTGAAATAGCCATGATAGGAACCATTAAGAGAAATGGAATATTTAGGGGTTGAAATACAAGTCATAATCCAATCAACAAAAGTTGTAGGGAACCCCAAACCTCTGAGCATTTTATCCAAAAAACCCCTTACTGAACAAAAATTATCTGTTTTTAACTACTAAATACATTCCCAAAAATCAAATTCATCAACGTCCCAATAATTATTGAGTATTGAGTCATGATTCTAAGCCTTGAGATCAGTAATTACGAAAATAAAATGAACAGAAACCCTAACGATAATTTTCGTCAACAGACCAACTACAAATAGATCAAAACAAAAAAAATTTGAGTAAAAAGAAGAGATTTTTACCGTGGGAGCCTTGAGATCAAACCCTAGCGCAAGATTTGGGAATGAGAATGAACCCTAGCGCAAGATCTGGGAACCGAAAACCCTAGATCTGAGGCAATCGAAGAGGGGGAATCGAGATGTAACTAGAAATGGCGCGAAGGACCAGCAACTCGCTGGATTTGGGGCGGGAACCAGGGCGAGATTTTCATCGACGAAGCAGCTCGAGAAATGTCCAGCGAGTGGGGAAATGGGTACGGGAAGCGAATATATAATTTTAATAAAGGATGTGTTAGATTTCATGGCAATTTCCTCTCATTTTGAGAGGAAATAGATTTCTACAAAATTGGGGTGTTTTTGACAGTTTTAAGAAAACATTTCTGTAAAGTTTTTTAGAACCAAACACAGTTTACAGAAATATACAGAAAATTTTTATTTACAAAATTGCAACTGTTAGATTTTTTTGAGAAATGTTTTCTATAAAAACAACCAACCAAACACCCCCTTAATGTCAATGCTTAACATAACCCTGAGGAAATGTGTTTCCTATCGTAATTCTTCACTAACCCTGGGGGAAAAGTGATTTTCGTTAGCTATGAACGTTATGAACATTTTACCAAGTATATATTACAAAAAAAAAACAGGCATAGAGATGCATCATATTCTTAAGGAACGTTTAGGCGTACAAATTTGATCGAATTACTTACTTACCGTGATGGATAACTTTTCCTCCTTTTTGAAATTTTATTTTAATCTGCGCGCATAGTAAGGATCCAGCACTGTTTTCCCAACATAAAGCACGTCCTAAGCCATGCTGAATGTACAACAGATCATTCGCGTACAAAAAAGCAAACTCGAACAATATGAGATTGATGCCCTAACTATCAAGACTTCACTTCAATTAATCGAACGTACATTATTTAATACGTGTTAAGACCCAGCATCAGAAAGAAAACTATATATATATGTATATACCCAGCTATATGTTAACTAATCAAGACAGCTAGTACTGATTTGCATAATTAACAGTAAACAGGAGGCCGGCTACATGTACTGCAAACTGATTCATTTAGCAAAGAGCTGAGCTAGCTACAAATTATCACACTGACCGCGCGCAGAAATAACAGCACAACACAAAATTAAAAAAGGAAACTAATTAATTAACAAGCGTCGGTCCATGGATCATTAATTAACTAGCCAGTAAAAGTAAAACCCTAGCTAACCTAATTACTACGTATATATATATATATAATAAATAAACACGAGCAGGCATGGCATTAACGCAACTTGGGGGCCGAAGAGAAGAACTCGAAGAAGTCCGGGTACTGAATTATATCCTCCAGAAGCCCATCAGACGCCATTGGAAAAATTTGAATGCTGCAGACCCCCCGGCCGCCGTTAACGTTGTTGTTGTTGTTATTACTATTATTATTAAATTGTAAATGCGGGAGGAGTAGTAGTCCGGAGAGTAGTAGTCAAAGTCGTCGCAGTTGCAGCCGCAGCCGCAGCCGCAGGCGCAGCCGCAGGCAGGAGGAGGAAGGGGTCCCTGCCTGTTGACTAGGCAGTAGCGGATACCCATGAACATTCTTCAACCTCCATTAGCTGCGCCGCTATCTTCGCTTCTTCTTGATGAGCAGCCCATCTGAACTATCTCCTGAAAGAAGTCGCAGACTCCGCGGCTGCCGAGACAGGAAAAAGTCGACAGTAGTCATCGACGGCCGGGTTCGGTCCTGGACAGTAGGCGTCGGAGGTGGTGGTTTGCTGGTGGAGGACGAAGGAAAAAATCCATAGAGGACGAGGAGGAGGAGGAGGTGAGGTGGAGGAGGAGTTGGTAGCTGCAGCATGACTTGGGCGCCGGCAACCTGAAGCTTTGGTTGTTGTTGTTGTTGGGTCAGAAACGGAGGGGTATACGTAGGAGGAAAGGAGCAGGAGGGAGGAGGAGGTGGAGTTGTTGAGGAGGTACAAGTCGCTGGGGAATTCGGAGGGGCAGCGGGTGTAAAGTATTGGGCCGAGGGGTGGGTAGGAGGAGGAGGAGGGGGAGGGTAAGTGAAGTTGGTGCGGGCCCTTGAAGTCCCCGCATGGCACGGGCCGCGATGTCGTAGGCGCACGCAGCTTGCTCTGCCGTGTCGAAAGTGGCCGGCCACGCCGCTCCTTCGACTGCGGGTGCTCGATCTGTGCGGCGTAGCGGCCCCATGGCCGACGCCTCACCGCTCGGTACGCTCCATGCCTCCTCCCCTCCGCCCCACGCTGCCACGCTTTGCTGGCGTTTGCTGCTGCTGTCCTGTCTGCTGAAGTGGAGGCTTGACTCTGCCTGCGGTTGTTGCTGCTATTCATGTACAACTTCTTTTGGCTACTACTGTTTACTTCGTCCATTTTTTTCACCCCCTTCTCCCTCTCTCTCCCCACTCTGTTAGTTTTCCTCGATGCGGAAAAAGTAGGATCGGTAGTGAGAGTAGAGATGGGAGGGTGGCCGGGGGTTTATTTATAGAGAGGGCGCTAGCCAAGTGTGTGGTCAGGGATTTTATATAGCTAGGAACATTCTTTCTTGCAAATTATTATTATTATTATTATTGTTGTTGTTGTTATTATTATTGTAGTAACCTCAGCCCAAGGAGGAGAGAGGTAACGGCTGGCTATTGTTTTTTTTTTTTGGTCAATGAAATAAATTTTATTCATAACCAAATTTTGAAATAAGAGTGCAACAAGAACTACCAGAAACCTATCTGGTAACCAAGAACTGAAGTCTCTCTAAAAAATTTACAATATTGCTATTTCTTCCCTCAAGAACTCAGGAACATCTTCATTAAGAACCTTTGAAAGCAAAGAAATCTTTATTTCCTTGATAAGCAGATCAGAACTGCGGGCTTTTTGCTGAAAAATTCTTAGATTTCTCTCCTTCCAAATCCAATAAACAGCTCCTGATAACATCATCCTCTTCAGTTTCTTCTTGAATCCAAGCCCCCTCAGATTGTTGCTATACCATCGCAGAACTTGATTCCAGCAGCAGGATCTCCATGAAAAGTTCAGCCACGCCATCAAATTGTTCCATACATAGGAAGAAAACTGGCATTCAAAGAACAGGTGATTTCTAGATTCTTGATAACTTACAGAATTAGCACAGAGCACACACTGGTTGTCTTCCAATATACCCATGCGACATAGCCTATCCTTAGTCAGAAGCTTTGACAGAGTAGCAAGCCATAGAATCATCGAATGTTTTGGATAATGCAAGCCCCCCCAAACTGTGCTCGCCCATGGTACAGCTGCTGAAGATTGAGATATGGCATTATAAACAGATGAGATTCTCATTGTCTCATTGCTGTGACAGTTAGCAATGATTCTATGCAAGTTATTCACATTCCCAAACCTCCTCAACACCAAATCCCTCACCCTTAGGATTTGTCTCCACATCCATGAATCACTTTTTCTCGGCTGAACTTGCCAAATCTCCTGATGTTTTAAGTAATTCCCATGTACCCATTTTATCCACAAGAGATCTTTTTTAGAGTGAATCATCCATAACATCTTAATTGCTGCAGCATAATTCCAAAGTTTGGAGGAGAATAGCCCCAGACCTCCTAGCTTCTTATCCTTACAGACTTCTGTCCAGGAAACCAGATGGATTTTGCTTCCCCATAAGAAAGCAGAGCAAAGCGTGTCAATTTTTTCCAGAACCTTCATCGGCAAGATATAGTTACTGGTCCAGTAAGTCTGAATACCCAAGATAACAGTTTTTATAAGTTGAATTCTCCCTGCATAAGATAGGGTCTTCCTGCTTTGCCAGTCCTGAAGTTTATCTGAAACTTTAGAGATCAATGATGAACAATCCAGGTATGAGAGCCTTTTAGAGACCAATGGCACTCCTAAGTATCTCATAGGTAGAGAACCCTCTGGGAAATTTAGGTATGAGCATATCTGATCTTTAGAAATATCACCAATTCCACTCAAGAGGACAGAGCTTTTGTAAGAATTGGCCTCCAATCCAGAAACCTTGCTAAACTCTTGAAGACAGTTATTAATTTTGGCTATAGAATCCATGTCAGCTCTACAAAAGAGCAGTAGATCATCAGCAAATATCAAGTGAGTAATACCCATCTTAGCACATTTTGGATGATATTTAAACAGTCTGTCTGTGCTTAGAAATTTGAGTTTTCTGGATAGATACTCCATACCAAGCACAAACAAATAGGGAGACAATGGATCCCCTTGTCTCAGTCCTCTAGCTCCCTCAAAATAGCCATGTAATGAGCCATTAAGTGACAAGGAGAACTTGGAGGTAGAAATGCATTCCATCACCCATGTAACCATATTATTAGGGAATCCCAGACCTGACAGCATAGCCTTGATAAAACTCCAATTTATAGTGTCAAATGCCTTCCTCAAATCAATGTTAAGGACAGCCCTAGGAGAGACATTCTTCCTGCCATAGTGTTTTAAGAGTTCATGTGCTAGGAGGATATTGTTGGAAATCAGCCTGCCCTTGACAAATGCACTCTGAGCATCATCAATCAGATAGCCAATAACATTTTGAATTCTGGCGGCAATAATTTTTGATATCACTTTGTAGACACAGTTGCAGCAAGAGATAGGTCTATAATCAGAGGGAGATCTTGGGTTAAGAATTTTAGGCACCAATGTGATGGAGGTTGAGTTGAAGGTGCCAAGGAGCTTGCCAGTATAAAAGAATTCTTCCACAGCTTTACACATCTCATCTCCAATTACATTCCAAGCAGTTTTAAAAAATGAAGCACTAAATCCATCAGGACCAGGGCTTCTGTCATCAGACATAGTGAAAACAGCAAGCTTTATTTCCTCTTTAGTGACAGGAGAAGCTAGAGATTCTCTTTGACTAGATGAGAGAACAGGACCATTGGTTATTGTAGTCATGTCAGGTTCAGCAACATTACCAGTTACTCCCAATAAACTCTTGTAGTAGTTAATAAGCTCATTGATGATTGTGTCCATCTCAGATATTCTGTTTCCATCCTCAGTATACAGAGACAGCACCCTATTTTGATGCCTTCTAGCTTTCATGGTTGAATGGAAGAAATGGGAAGATTTGTCTCCTTGAATGGCCCATTTTATGCTTGCTTTTTGCCTATAGAAAGATTCTTCACATTGGAGTAAAGAGGTGTATTTTTTCAAGCACTCCTTCTCTTTTGAGATAAAATGAGAGTTGAATAAGTCAGTACTCATCCTATTTTGGACATCAGATAGCTCCTGTTTTGCTCTTAAAACCTGTTCACTAATATTCATGAAATGTCTTCTATTTAATTCTTTGAGGGCAGGTTTGAGCATTTTCAGCTTGGAAGATAGTTTGTACATATAATAGCCTTGCACATCCTGCTGCCAAATAGATCTGACTATAGAGAGATATTCAGTATGTTTAGTCCACATCTTGAAAAATTTGAATGGCTTTTTCCCCTGAAAATCATCATCACCAACTGTAAGAAGGGCTGGAGAATGATCAGAGCAAACTGGCTGTAAAAAGTCTACTTGACTTGATGTATACTGTAGGATCCATAAGTCATTAACCAAAACTCTGTCTAATCTACTCCACACTCTAGTTTCAGCTTCCTGTTTGTTATTCCATGTGTAGTAGCACCCAGTAGTCTTAATATGCACCAGTTGATTAGAAGCCATGTGTAGTAGCACCCAGTAGTCTTAATATGCACCAGTTGATTAGAAGAAATGAAGTGTTGAAAATCTTCAGTATCTGCTCCTGTAAGTAGTCTTAATATGCACCAGTTGATTAGAAGAAATGAAGTGTTGAAAATCTTCAGTATCTGCTCCTGTAATTGGTGCACCTCCCAATTTTTCATCACCATTGGTAATGGCATTAAAATCTCCCCCAATTAGCCATGGGCAATCAACAGATGGTTTGAAGACTTGAAGTTCCTGCCATAATACTTTTCTTCCATCTCTTTGATTCAGAGCATAAACCACAGTCATTAAGCAAGAAAGTCTGCCATCTTTTGTACTGACTGAACATGTAACATATTGCATAGAAGTTTTGATGCACTGGATAGAAAGAATATCACTATTCCAAAGAATCCAAATCCTCCCATTACCTGCTTCTTGAATATTAGAAATCCATTCCCAGTTTTTAACAATTTTATGAGCTATTTTATCCATATTTTTGTTTCCAATAGAGCTATAAAAGGTAATTTATAGTCTTTAATGAATTGCTTTACTATCAAGTGTTTAGAGGATTTATTAAATCCCCTAATATTCCAAATAGCAAGATGCATTATTGTTCTCCTCCCCTATCTATGTAACAGGGGTCAAAATCCAGAGTGTGAGATTCCAGAGGAGAGAAGGTGGATACCTGAATTTGGCTCCCTGGAGCTCTAGCTAAAACTCTTCTTGCTATATTTGATCTATTAACACTTGAAAATCCAGAAGCATTAACTGTTGGAGAAGAAATTTGATGAAAAGTTGCCAATCCAGAATTTCCAAGTCTAATGCTTTGCATATCAGACCCCATGTGCTGTGCATGTTTCACAGTTTCAGTTTGGCCTTTATCAGGTGATAAATGAATATTATTTCCAGGTGCAGGTAGAACATGAGTATTTCTCCCAGTATCAGTTCTCACTTCTGAAACCTTTTGTGCATGCTTAGTATTTGTTTGATCTTTCATTTGTTGAGCAGATGATTCAGCCAGACTATCCTTAGTCAGACTATCAGAAACATGCACAGACTCAGTATTAGTTGACAAATTTCCATTTACTTGAGTTACAGAATCATGCTTCCTATTAATTGGAACCCAAATTTTTTTGAACTTTTGCCTTCTACAATTGTCAGTATCATGTCCAATAATATTGCAGTTTGAACACCATCTAGGCTTGAGTTCATAGATAATCCTCTGACTGTGTTTTTTCCCATCTGGCCCTTGAAATTCAACTAGGTCTGGTAGAGGCTTCTTCAGGGGTAGTTGCACCTCAATTAAAACCCTAGCATAGCTAAGTCTCTGTCTGGTAGCAGTAAGCATATCAGTAGTAATAGGACATCCAACCAGGCTAGAGATTTTGCTTATTCCTGTTGTACTCCATAAATTGAGTTTTAGATTTGGCAGCTGAATCCACATTGGGTAGGAATAATCCTGTATCTTCTCCATTTCTATCTCAATAGACCATGGTTTTAGCATCAGAGGCCGTGAACCAAAGAACCAAGGCCCCGCTTCCAACACTCCCCTCATCTGTTGATCAGAATGGAACTCAAATAAGAAAACCCCTTGCTTGAGCAAAGATATCTTAGGAATGGATAATTTGCCCCATGCTTTACTGATATATGACTCCATGGATTTAAACTTTACATTCAGTCCTATAACATGCCCAATTAAGGAGTATTTCCAATAATCCATACCCTCCTTCCATTCTTCAGCAGTAAATGTTACAGTTTCAGATGGAGAGGCTGGAATGAAATTAAGATCAAGACCTTTGCCTAGCTTCCTGTTATCAGCAAATAAACTCACAAATGATTTCTTTGCTTCCCCCTTATCAAGCACTTCTCTCAGTCCTGAGCTCTCTGTATTGCTTTTCTTTTCTTCTTCTAGATTGAGATTTTCAGATTCTACTCTATCATTGGGGGAGGAAATCCTAATATACTCAGATTGCACCCTCCCAATTGAAGATTGAGCAACAAAAGGAGTAAAAATCTCAGAATCATCATCAATCATCACCGTTGAGTCATTCAAATCATTTTTCAATTCATCATCCATTTCATCAGCCCAAGAGGGGGAAGTCTCACCTAGCTGACGAGTTAGAGCTGGTCCAGATCTGAGAAGGCTTGGCTCTGAAATTGATTTAGATTTAGACAAGACCTCCTCCATTAGCAATTTCTTCTTGGCTCCCTTAGGTCCAGTGCTTTCCATCTCCATTGAACTCCTGGATGAAGCTCTGAGATCCTTCACTGTTCCATTACTTTCCATAGCATCATTCATCTCCATTGATTCCTCGAGTTCCTCAGCTTCACCCACAGAGGATGAGGAAGGGTACACAAAGATCGAGTCCCTCAAAGTAGCATCGACGATCCCCCTAATGCCATTCTTCTTCTTCTTCTTCATGCGAGATCCAGGCAGTGGCGCACGATAGCAGGAGAAAATCGCCTGCTATCATACGCCTAACTAACTGCCCACTTTTTATTTGCTTTTTGTTATATGGGCTGGCTATTGTTATATGGGCTGGGCAACTACTTCACATTTATCATTAGCACTAAATTTGTGTTAAATGCGGCTTTGCTTTTTTGTGCTTAGACGTTCCCAAGATGGAAAGTTATTAGGTGTAAAGGTTGCCTGGTTACGTTTTGGGTCATGTGACACATGTTCACAAAAAATGATTACGAGCTTCATAGGTATACTAGAGGCTTTTCTTATATAGAATACTAGCTCAAGCCCAGTTTCGTAACATGCAACATTTGAATTTGATCATAGAGTTAAGAAATCTTTGTGAAAGGTTAAATTAACTTAGTTAACCCCTTGGTTGGAGGGGTTAATAAATGCGCATAACGAGGCATATTAAGATTTACGGTTTTTCTATAGAGTGTCCATGGACGCTCTATAAGAGAGGAGAGAGATAGAGAGAAATGAATTATGCACAGAAATAAATGCAAATCAAGGGGCCCCATGAGCTATTCATTTCTCTCTCTCTCTCCTCGCTTATAGAGTGCCCGGCCACGGCCATGGGCACTCAATAGAAAAACCGTAAGATTTATTCCTCCTAGAGGTAGGAAGAAATTTTTTTAAAAACGATGTATGTATACTAACTCATATAGGATATACTTATTTACAGTACTAGACCGCCTCAACCTCTCATTTAGAGGGGGTTAACTAATTTAGCATCAATCAAATTTCTCTTGATATATGCATATACCCATACATGCAGATACACATACACACGAAAATGTGTAACTAACTTAATTACAACATATCGGTAAAAATACACTTTTACCCATCGATATTGTAAATCTGAACCGTTCAATAATATATACATGTCATCAAATGCATGTGGATAAAAAAACATAACTTGGAACTTTTTATCTTATAATTCAAGCAACTCAAAATAATCAACATCTAAGACCATTACTGGTTGCTCATTTCTAGGTCATTAGATGTATAAACTAGAAGTATTGAACTTACTTCATTTTTTGTGAAGTTTTGAATATACAAATCACAATGAATAATGTGGATCATTCATATTGGCAGGTAAATATGTGTTTTTATAGGTGCGTGTAATTACGTTGATTACATCATGTGTGTATTGTAACCTGTTACGGTGTCACTCACCCAAGATACGGGCATTTACAAAATAATACAATAAGAGTCCTAGCAAAATAACCTTAAACCCACTTGAGTGACCCAAGCCCAACAGAGGCCTCGACCCCGCCGAGTCATCAAGTCGACCTTCTTTCATGCTACACGAAAGGTGGGATCAGTCGACCCTATCGCCGAGGACGACACACTTAGGGAACTTGACCACTCACTGGGCAATTCTCGAAGATGATTTGAGGGACATTCCCTGCTGTCGGCTAAGTTGAGGACGCGACCCAGGCCTCAAGCCTCTCCTCCAGAGCATATGTCAACATTTCAGTCTATATCGGACAAACATTATCCATATTTTAGCCTAATGATCTCCGTGACTTGTCAGCTATCCACGTGCCTCCATGACTTATCAATCACTTCTCTGAAAATACGGAGACATCCTCTCTCATGCCGAAGTAACTTCCCCTCCAGTCGTCAGCCGACACCTGTAAAATGAGGGATGATTCAATATACCCACGTGCCTTCTGTCATGCTATCAATCACTTCCCAAAAAAATATGGAGACACCCTCTCCCGTGACGAAGTGACTTCCCCTCCAGTCGTCAACTGACACATGTAGAGCAAATAATGTCTCACCTTCCAGCTCATACTTTATCACCACCATTTTCATGACTGAAGTAACCAATCTGCCGTTGACGTCCTCTTTATATATAGATGTTATTCACCATAGCTAAAGGAGGACAATCTAAAAAAAGATTCGCAATCTAAAAAAGCCCCTAAAAGCATGCATGGCACAAAAACAAGAACACATAGTTCTTCGTATAGACAGAGGAGCTCACGTAGATCATCTGGGCAGAGACATTACCGCTTCAAGAACCACATTGGTTCCTGACCTTCCCCTTCCCCACTCGAGTTTCACTAACTTGACCGTCGGAGGAACTATGAGAGAACCGGTCCCCGCCTCTCACGGGTTCTTCTTGTCTGTGCAGCATGGACATCAATCCCCCGTTCAAGAACTAGGCATAAAGTCGAAGAAGGAAGCAGCCCCTCCATCACTCTTCCCTACGACGTCTCGGTGAGGACTCAAGGGGGACCGATCCAGTTCCGGATCAGAATCAATCCCATCTTGGATCCAATTGGTTATATGATATTTAGCATTAACATAACCCTACTCTATATACAACCACACATATATATATACACTCGCGGGCGCGCACAAAAAAATGAGCGAGTTTAATACTCTGATGGTAAATACAGGTAATTTTTCTATACCTAATTATAAAAGTAAATAATACCCCACCATGATATGTCTGTTGACTGTTTGACTGAATCCCAACCATTGGATTCATCTAGATCCAATGAATGAAGGAGGTTTTTAGTTTTTAGGCTAAGGAGGTTTTTATTAGAACCTCTCCCTATATATATATACATACATACATACATATACTAGTTAGATTGCACGTGCAATGCACATGGTTGAATATCATGGTTATTTAAATTGATAAAAATAGAATAAAATAAAAAAAATAAAGTTTTTTTGCGGGATTGCTTATCAACACAATATTCTCTTTTTCAAATAAAATATTATCATTATTTCCTTCAACCCAGACTGTCGCCACATGATCTACTATTTATGAGTTATAAACACATTGATCTAGTATAATATGTTTGTTTATTAGTATCTTGAAGTTTTTAAAAGATGGGTGATCATTCAATTCGCAAAGGAATTTTTTATATGAATTTATTTGCAATATATTCATTAAACTTTTAGTCGTGGTTTGACTCATATTCACATTAACTTTTAGTTGTGATTTCACTCATATTTACATTATTTAATATTCTCATTTAATTTTATAGCTCATTCTCCGTACCATAAAAGTAAAACTGAAAGTATGAAGAATTATTTTTTTATGAAATTAGAGTAGAGAGATTATGATATATTTTACCATGTACTTTAAATATGAAAAATCCCTTTGATGCAAGGTCCCTATCAAATCTTACTCCAAACAATGTGAATGAAAAATACTATTTATAACTCACTTGTCGGGAGAAACTATACTGTATATACGACATATACAATAGTATCATGTATTTTCTATCTGGTTCAAATTGCAAAATACGCAAGAGTGGTAGTCCGTTGTATTTTCTGACTTTAATTACTTTTGTAATTAATGTTCTCTGATTACACGGGACTATTAGTCTCGTATATTTTAAAGATGATTTTTATATGAAATCGACCTCTTTGTTGCTAGTCTTGATGGTGTGCCAAAAAGAGGTCAATTTTGTTAATTATTAAGTAAAACAATTAAGTTCAGTGTCCTAGAATGCCATCAGATTTTAGACCTATAGCATGCTGCAATTGTCTATACATGTTCATTTCAAAAATCCTAACAAATAGGATCAAATCAGTGATGGGGACACTAGTGAATGAAGCACAAAGTGCTTTTGTTAAGGGGAGACAAATAACAAGTAATGTCCTCCTTGCACATGAACTTGTCAAAAATTACAACAGGAAACTTATCTCTCCAAGAGTTATGCTTAATATTGATATCAAGAAAGCTTTTGACATAATCAACTGGGATTTTCTTAAGGAGATGCTATTTGGATTGGGATTTCCTGAAACTATGATAAGCTGGATTATGGCCTACATTACCTCTCCTAAATACTCTATAGCACTAAATGGATCTTTGTATGGCTATTTCAAAGGCAAAAGAGGACTGAGGCAGGGAGACGCCCTCTCACCTTATCTCTTTATCCTTGGAATGTAATACCTCTCAAGAAGCTTAAATATATTAAAGGATGATAAGAAATTCAAATTCCACCCAAGATGTGGCAAATTTAGTATCACCCACTTGATTTTTGCAGATGATCTCCTCTTATTTGCAAAAGGTGGCCTGTATTCTGTGAGTAAACTTCAACAATGTTTCAGGGACTTCAGTTCAGTGTCAGGTCTTGAAGCAAATTCAAATAAATGCTCGATATTTTTTGGAGGAGTTGATGATTCAACCAAGACATCCATTATTAATAGTTTGGGATATCCAGAAGGAGTTATGCCTATTAGGTACCTGGGTGTACCTCCTATCTCCAAAAGATTATCATGCTTGGAGTGTGCACCTTTGTTAAACAAAATCAAGGATCAATTTCAGTCCTGTGCAAATCACAGACATTTATCATATCCTGGGAGGCTTCAGCTAATAAAAAGCACAATTCTAGGTGTTCAAGTGTTTTGGACATCCAACTACATCTTACCTGCAGGAGTACTTCAGAAAATTGATGTTCTATGTAGAAACTTTATGTGGGGGAAACAGGATCAACATGTCAAAGCTAACTCTTTGGTCTCATGGGACAAAGTGTGTTTGGGGAAAAAATATGGAGGTTTGGGAATATATTCAGCATCCATTTGGAACTATGCTTCAGGTCTGAAAATTTTTATAGAATATTCATGTCAGGAAAGAAAGCCTTTGGATGAAATGGATACATAGCACCTACCTTAAAAACAGAGATATCTGGCTTGTTCAAGCTAAGAATGGAGACTCATGGATGTGGAAACAGATCTTAAGAATTAGGGACAAGGCTTTGTTCTCCAATGGAGGTGTTGATAACCTGATGCAAATGATTAATTCCTGTGTTAGGAACTCAAAAATTCAGATGTCAGTTCTCTACCATGCTCTCTCCCCTACAGCAAATACTGTACCTGTACCATGGTATAACACAATCTGGGAAGGAATTTGCCATCCAAAGCATTCCTTTATGAGCTGGCTAGCTGTGCAAAACAGAATGCAAACTCAAGATAGACTTCTCAAAAGAGGGATAATAACCAGTAACACCTGCTGTTTATGTGCAAGAGCTGAGGAGAATAGAGATCACTTGTTTTTTGATTGTTACTACTCAAGTGAAGTCTGGTTGCTTGTAATGGATTGGCTGAAATTTACATGGAGGTCTTGTGTGTGAAATCATATTATGGACTGGTATTGCTACAATTTGAGAGGTAAGGGGTACATGCAAAAAATCAAGCGGATGGCTCTCTCCTCAATTCTATATTGTATATGGATTGAGAGGAATAACAGAATCTTCAAGAACAAGTTCAAAAATGTTAACCAGTTGTTCAGGGAAATAAAGATCAGTATGCTATTCATAATCCTCAATTGTGCAAATTTAGTTGACGGTAGAGATTGGATACTGTCATTGTAGTTGTAAATAAATAGACTATGAAGTTGTAATCTCATATTATGAGTATCTTGATGTACAATCATTTCATATTTGGTGAATGAATAAAGTTTTTTCATTGACCAAAAAAAATAAGTAAAACAATCGATTTTGCTAATATTTTTAAAAAGTAATCTTTTTAAAAATTCTCCTAAAATAAACTGTTAATTCAAAATATGAAATGGGATAAAAGACCTAAATATTCTGGTGATTAATTGACTAATAAATAGGAAAAAATAATAATTAAAATAAAGTATATTTAAATTGAACCTAACAAGGCACTTCATAGAATAAAGCATGAAATGGATCCAAGAAATTATTAAAACATAATTAAAGATACTAATTAAAAAAATATGAGATCGAGGGATAGAGGTAGATAAGACCTCACTGACATGAATTCTGTTTCTCTTCAAGCGTGACAACAAAATTAGTGGAGAACGAGCGAGGAGAAAAGTGAACAAAATAGGTGACAAAGTGGACGTGCTTATATAAATAGGTTATTAAGATATTCGTCCTAAAATCTTAAATACATACATGTTAGTCTCTAACATCTTTGTAATTGCTCATTTACAATGATATTACTATTTAGTATTAAATCAATTTTGTTATATAAGATTATATGCCCTTTTTAATAAATTATAAAGTATATATATGGAAACCTCGATGCTTATAGCCAGTAGTTGGACTTCACAAAATAGGTAGTTGGACTATTCCTGTGCCAAGAAATATATGCGAAGGACATGTTGCTCAAGTACGGGATGTTCAACTACAAGTCAATCTCAACACCGATGGAGAAAAATCTGAGACTATGTGCACATGAAGGAAAAGATTTGGAAGACTCAACTATGTATCGACAACTAGTTGAAAGCTTGATCTATCTAACGATGACAAGACCAGATATTTTATTTGCGGTTGGTGTGATGAGTCGATACATGCAGAAGCTAAAGAAGCCTCACTTAGAAGCAATCCGAAAGATCCTAAGATACATCAAGGGTACAGTTAACTATGGTCTCATGTATAAGAAAGCAGAAGAATGTGAGGTCTATGGCTATTGTGATGCTGACTATGCTGGAGATCATGACACTCAAAGGTCTACTACCAGATACATGTTTAGTCTCGGTTCAACGGCTATATCTTGGTGTAGCAAAAGACGGGTGTAGTAAAAGACGGTCAACTGTGTCACTATCAACTACAGAGGCGGAGTATAGTTCAACAGCGATGACAGCTCAGGAAAGCACATGGCTTTTTCAGTTAATGAAAGATCTACATCAGTCCACAGACTACTCAATAGCTTTACATTGTGATAATCAGTCTGTAATAAAATTAGCAGATAATTTAGTTTTTCATGCTAGGATGAAACACATCGAAGTACATCAGCACTTTCTTCGAGAGAAAGTTTATCAAGAGGAGATTGTAATGAAGCCAATTGAGACAAACAAACAAATCGCTGATATATTTACCAAAGCACTGAATACTTTAAAGTTTGCATAATTTCAAAGCCAGCTTGGACCCGTGGATAGAGAAGTCACTGATGAGGGGGAGTGTTGAAATGCAACAGCTTCACACCTACCCCTCACCTACCTAGCTACAGTAATCACCTAACCCTAATAGCATTTACCTACCCTAAACTAATATTATAAATAATCCCCCTAGTGTTTGTGCTAGATTAATTCCAGTAGCAAAAAGAGAGAGAGAGAGAGAGAGAGAGAGAGAGAGAGAGAGAGAGAGAGAGAGTGTGTGTGTGAGAGAGAGAGAGAGAGAGAGAGAATGTGTGTAGAGAGAGAGAGAGAGAGAGAGAATTTGTATTAGAGAGAGAGAGAGAGAGAGAGAATTTGTATTAGAGAGAGAGAGAGAGAGAGAGAGAGAGAGAGAGAGAGAGAGAAAGAGTATTTGTATTTAAGAGTATAATGTGTTTGTACCACTAAAGAAATAATAACAATATATTTCTTAAAAGTGCTATCTTCTTTATGGATGATAACAAGGCTCGAGGTCCGGATGTATATGGGGTGGCTTCTACAAATCAACTTGGCATGTGGTTGGGGAGGAGGTATCATCAGCTATTCTGGACTTCTTTAAGAATGGGAAAATGTTAGGAATGGTCAACTCTACTTCCATCATCCTAATACCGTACAATGTCCTAAATCACCCTCAGATTTCAGACCTATATATTGTTGCAACTGCCTTTATAAATTCATTTCTAAGGTTTTAGCAAATAGAATTAAACCAATAATGAGGTACATTGTGAATGAGGCCCAAAGTGCAGTCAAGGGGAGACAAATTTCATACTTCATGTTAGAGTAACCCTGAGAATTGATGATTTATGCAGGAAGTTCTTATGGGATAAATCTGAAAATTCTTTTAGAGCTTCGTTGGTTTCATGGGATAAAGTTTGCAGTGGAAAAATGCAGGGTGGTTTGGGTGTATTCTCTGCTTCTTTGTGGAACTTGGCATCAGCTTTAAGAAGCTTATGGTATATTCATGTTAATAAGGAAGTGTTTTGGGTAAAATGGATTTATGGAAACTATTTAAAGCATTAAGATATCTGGAATGTTAATGCACGAACATGGGACTCGTGGTGTTGGAAGCAGCTAATCAAAATCAGGAATAAAGCTTTGGATGTTTGGGGAGGAATAGACAACTTGATACAAAGCCTAAGTTCCTGCTATAACAATTCTAAAACCCAATTGTCTGCAGCTTATGCAAAATTCTCCCCAACCACACAAAAGGTGCCCTGGTTCAGTACAGTATGGGGAAAGATGAATTATCTGAAGCATACATTTGTGATTTGGCTTGCGGCACAGAACATGCTTCTTACTCAAGATAGATTGATGAAGAGGGGAATTGTTAACACAAATACATGTTATTTATGTTCGACTACTCCGGAGTGCAGGAATCACCTATTCTTTTCCTGTTCTTTTTCAAGGGAAGTGTGGTTAACCATCATGGACTAGCTCAAGTTTGAATGGCAATCCTGTGAGTGGAATACACTGATGAACTGGTTTAACACCAAGTTGATAGGCAAAGGCTTTAAACAGAATGCAAAGAGGATGGTGATATCGGCGACCATATATAGTGTCTGGAGGGAAAGGAATATCCGATTCTTTCAGCAGAAGGCAAGAAGCACAACTCAATTGGTTAGAGATATCAAATTGATATCTTAACCATTTACATGAACAGTCCTATTTCACGTGAGTATAGAGATTGGATTTTCGCATTGTAAAAGTTAGATAAATTTGTTGTTAGAAGTTTTTTGTTAGATTTCTCATTGTAGAGATCTTGATGTACATCACTTTCTCAATTTGGTAAATGGTTAAAACTACTCCATTGACAAAAAAAAAATAATATATTTCTTAGTGTCTACCACTCCTCTAAACTCAACAGTAATAGATCCATGCTACGTCCATGAATCCTTGTGCTTTTTTGCTATTAAACTATATATCATAGAAAGCTGGCTTTTTAGTCTAAATTTTGGATTAATATGTTGTATTTGGATTAATATGTTGTATGTTTGTTATATGGAGTTGTGATGTTTGCGTGAGTATGTCGATGGCTACTTTATTATTCAGCCATTGTGCTCTATTAGGTTTTGTCAGTTAGAGAGTGATGTAAAAGCTGAGGTATGTCTGAATTGAGCTTGTATTTCTCAATTAGTTTAATGAAAAGCATTGTTATTGAAAAATGAAAATTAATAACCCATCAAGCTGGATGTTCAAAAAATTACTCATATGAAGTTTTAGTTATTTACACAAAATAAAAGTACAATGTCACATATGGTTGACAAATGCACGCTTGATAGTTTTTAATAATGGAACTTTTAAGACGTAAAACAAACTGACTTCAAGTTTCACTGCATAGTACACGTCTTCGTAAGACGAGTCTAATTATATATTATACTTATGCTAAAGGAACCCAAATCACACACATAGGATTAAAATACATACAGATATGACTAATTTAGTTACATTCACCTATAAAAATACATATTTGATAATCTATATTGCAAATTCAAGTTGTTCGTTATTATCTATATATCCTCAAACCTAATTGGATAAAATATCATGTGAGTTGGAATTTTCTATCATATGATTCATGCAACCCAAAATAACCTACATTTTAGACAGTTATAAATCGTTCATTTCTAGGCCATTAGATGCATAAACGAAAAATGTTTAATCTATATCATTTTTTATTTCATTGAAGTTTTGAACGTATAGATCACAATGAACAATGCATATTATTAATATGAATATTTAAAGATGTATTTTCATATGTGTGTAACTAAGTCAGTTACACTTTGTATGTATTAGAACTCTACCCCTATGTGTGCACGCGCGCACGTGTGCATGTGCGTGTGTGAAATTATTCCTAAGGGGACACCTTAGATTCAATCTAAGGAATCATTTTTAATGCATAAATTAAACTATTTCAATAGATGATCTAATATATTCTTCATGATCTAAATATCTTAAAACATCTATGAAATAAAAGTTATGATGTTCAATATTTCTAGCACATATTTTTTATCGTTCATTCAGTTGTTGTTGATACCAGTTATCAAACATGGGGTTTATTTATGAATTAAAGTAGAGTTATGGTCATCAAACTTCTTTAGATAATTGGATCTGAAGCTCGATGTTCTTCCCTGCACATGAAGAACTCGTGAGAGGACGGGATTGGGCTCTCCGGTTGTTCCTCTGATGATCAAGTAAGTGTTTGATCTTGAGTGGGAAAATATAAGATAAATAGTGAGAGGAATTGTTCATAGTTGCATGACAACAGAATAAGTTACCTTATGCAATGCAGCTTCTTTTTATAGTAGATTGGAAGGGCATAAAGGTAGCTATGGCCGAGTCCAGGCAGACAACTGTCTCGACAGGCGTTTTACAGGTGTCCGCCAAGGGGTGTCCATCCGGCCTGGCCCGGGAAACCGGGCCCGGGCCGGGCAAAACTGAAGCCCGGACCCGGGCCCGGGCCTGAGCGGGCCGGACACCGGGCCGGCCCGGTTTGATTTTTT
>NC_033802.1:67413766-67431600 GCF_001876935.1 Asparagus officinalis
CGGTTTTTTTCCCATTTTTATTTTTTTAAATTTTTAAAAAAATAATAAATTATAAAATATACATAAAATTATAAAAAATAACATATTTTTTTAATAACTTGAAATGACATAAATTACAAGTACAAAAAATTATAAAAATAAAAAATGATAAAAATAATTTATTTATTAATAATCAGTAAATCATTTACAATTATAAATTTATTTCAAAATTCATCACATCATAACAGATGAGTAAATCCCAACTAGGTTGGTACCTACTCACTCATATCACTATCATTTGTAACTTTTTTCGAAATAATTCATTACAAATTTAAAGCTAAGAAATAAAAATTATAATTTGATAAATATTATCTAATCTTTATATCTATCTACTAGTCTCAACTCTTCAAATTTATCTTTAATTATGTAAGCAATAAAAATTACCTTTATCCCTATCAGAGAAGTTCAGAACAAGACTGCTAAAACCTCATCCGAAAGAGCAAAAAGGGAAAAAACGCTGATATCTCTCAAACCGTAAGGAATTTGGAAAAACAGAGGTGGCAAACCCCCTTTTGGAGGTTTGGTTAGCCCCGTCTCGTCGAGATAGTCGATTTTCATATATAATTCGTCAAATTCCGACTTACGGTTTGAAAATTATGGCCTATTCTTCGAAGCATGTTCAGTAGCTCGCCTAAAGGCTGAAGCTCGTCTGTAAAGGCTGAAGCTCGCCTGCAAGGAAGTCCGTCTGCAAGGATAGAGCTCGCCTAACAGCATTGAATCGCCTACACAGCTTCGCCTGCACAGCCTCGCCTGCACATTGAACCAAGCTCGCCTGTAAAGGCTGAAGCTCGCCTGTAAGGAAGTTCGTCTGCAAGGATAGAGTTCGCCTAACAGCATTGAAGATCGTCTGGATGAGATTCGCCTGCACAGCTCGCCTGCACAGGCTCGCCTGCACATTGAACCAAGCTCGCCTGACAGCTCGAAGCTCGCCTGACAGCTCGAAGCTCGCCTGTTTGCCTGACTCGCCAGCACGAAGGTTCAAGCTCGCCTAAAGGCCAAGCTCGCCTGACAGCTTGCACCTCGCCTGCGCGGACTAAGCTCGCCTAACAACTAGAAACCCGCCAGCATTGTCAGCTGCCCACTTGGAGTATGGGAATAGTCACATCAGTGGTCAAATCCCACGAATCAAGGGAGAAAGCATGGCACTCCTCACCTAGCAAGAATAGGGCGGCTGACAGTACCCCCTAAGTGGTCACATCCCACAGCTAGGGCGGCTAGCTCCCTCACCCCTACTAGTGGTTAAATCCCACAAATCAAGGGATGACTCATGCCATCCCTTGCCTATTTAAAGCCACTTTCAGCCAACGTGAAAGAGGTTGATTGGCTACTGTTTGCTTAAGCTAGCTAATCTTCCAAAGGTTGAACCTTGGCTCATTTGCTAAAGGCTCCCTCATTTGAAGAGACTCGTCTGAACTCTCAGACTTGAGGCTCTCAAGCTCTTTGCAGACTCTTGCATAGTAGCTCTTTACAGACTCGTCTGAACTCCCAGACTTGAGGCTCTTAGGCTCTTTGCAAGCTAGTGGATGGTAGCTCTCTCTCCAAGCAGTCAGCCGACAAGCGCGAGCCCTCGTTTGGCCTCGGGTATAGTCGAACTCATCCAACACGAGCTTCTACTGTGTACTGAAGCTCGCCAGCAACCTCGATCGAATCGTCCAAGGGAAGCAGACTCAGTGTGAGAACTGAGCGAGGCGTCCTATCGCTATCAAAAGTCCCCACGTTAAACAAGAAGGGCCTTCCATCCGTTTCTGTTGTAATTTTGATTCATTAGTTTGTAATAAGCTATTCTTATCAATACAAACGAAATCCCTATTTCGGGAGATCAAAATTTACACCTACAAATTATAGTAATCCGATCGATGCATTGTGTTCACTTCTCGTACCTCCACCAATCTTATAAGCACATCACCGCTTGTACAGTATACGCATCTAAGCATGTCCTGTGGTCGCGGATCAAACGTCCTGCTGTGCTGAAGGCGGATTCCAAAGCTACCATCGAAACCTGTACTGATAGTAAGTCACGAACTATGGTGGAAAGTATAAGATATGAAACTGATCCATATACTCTCCACCATTGTAAAATATCTAAAGAATTTCCATGACATTTAACTAAGGAAGCAGAAAAATATTTATTTATTCAAAAATCTCTAATCCTGAACCAATTCCAGATCCACCGGTTAGTTCAACTATCATTGCATACCTATTAAAACTTATACTTTTACCTCGACCTGTGCTCGAAGCCGAAGGCGCTGAAGCTGTAGACTGTTGTGCAGCTACACCATGTTGTGCTCGAAGCCGAAGGCGCTGAAGCTGTAGACTGTTGTGCAGCTACACCATGTCTAGCTGCATACTCATCATATAATGTTTAAAAATAATTTCTAATAGATAAATGATGAGAAGTAGCAGTAAGGGTGGAACCATCATCTAAGTCTATAATCTGTCCACCATACAATGACTGTAACAAACTTCGAAGACCAATATCCTTCAAACATGGATCAATAAGAACCCCCAAGCCAAAAATATGAGGAATAAGCCTAAAATACTTATTAAATTTTCTCTCTATTTGAAAAATTATATTTTCAAAAATCTCATTATTACGATATTTGGCAAAATTTTTTTGAATGTTTAAAAATTGTAAAGCAGCTAAAGTAATAGTTGGATAATAACAACCAGATAATAACATAGTAGCATCATAAAAACTTATAACATCTCATTTAATTTACATATAATTGTTCATTCATCTTTACTTATTTCATAAGTACTACCAGAGCTAGAACTAGAAGCATAAAAATTTATAAAATCATTTATAATTTTTGTATATTTTATTGCTACACTTAACATTGCATATGTGGAATTCCACCTATGGTCAACATCTTTTGGAATTAGTCTAGGCTTATAATTTTTTTATAACATTGTTTCTATCTTTTAATTCTCATTTCAGAAGCATTATGCATATTAGCAACTGTTCTAACATTTTCTATCATGGGTTTAATTTCAAAAAATACACTTTGAACAATTAAATTTAAAATATGGTAGATACATCTAACATGAAAAAGGTGACCATGACATGGTAATGACAGAGTTTTTTTAATAAAATCAACAGCTATATTGTTATTACTTGCATTATCTAGTGAAAGAGAAAATATTCTTTGATCAATTTTAGTTTCATAAGTTCTTCAATTATTAAATTTATAATATTAATACCAGTGTGTGACTCTTCAATTGCAATAAATAAAACAACTCTTTTAAACATTTGCTAATTTTCATCAATCCAGTGTGCTGTGATATATAAATAACCAGTTTGTACTCTAGATGTCCAAATATCAGAAGTTAAAAAAAATTATAGTTTAAAATTTTAAAATAAGAAATTATTTTTTCTTGTTCCTCCTGATAATATTTTAAAATATCACGTTGACAGGTTTGACGAGAAAATTTTGTAAATGCAGGATAAAAACCATCTCTAAACAAATCTTCAAATTCATCATCTTCTACTAATTTAAAAGGCAGGTTTTTAAGAACAATAAACCTGATTACGTATTTCCTAGCTCGGGCAGCGTCATAATTCCAACTACCGAGGGTACCAGAAGAGGAGGATTGAGAAATCATAGACTGTCGGATATCACCTTGAAGATTCTGGCCTTTATTGTGTTTTTCTATATGGCGTTTGAGATGGTTAGTACCGCTCTTATGATGAGCTTGGAAAACCTGGCCGCACAACACACATTTTGCTTTCTGGGAGATGATCCTACCGTGTTCATCCTTGGTGACGTCTATCTTCTCAAAAAAATTCCACACATCGGATATTGGCCTTTTAGGAGCTCTTGGTACAGTAGATTCGTCGTCACCAGATTCAGGATTAACATCGGTAGGAGGTGGAGTAGTTGTTGTAGGAGGACTCATTTCTGGATCGGTAGGAGATAGGTGTTGCTCTTCATAATCAGATCCAGAAGCCATTTGATAGAAGTATTAGAAAACATAAGAGAGTGTAATATTATATAAGAGAGTATTAGAGAGAAGTAGAAGAGTTTTAGTGTGAGGAGAAGAAGTGAAACCCCCCCTCTATTTATAGAGGTAGCCCCCTAGGCAAATGACCAAAAAACCCTCATATTTTAGCCATTTTTGACCGTTTTAAGGGGTAAATCAGTCAAATGGCCAAATATGGCCGTTTGGCCGGCCCGGCCCGGCATAAACGGTCAAAAATGACCGGGCCGGGCTGGGCTGCCCGCCATATCCTACCAACCGTCACAATTGTGACCGTTGGCGCCGGGCCGGCCGCGGGTCAACCGTGCCCGGCCCGATTTTTTCATCAACGGTCACCCCATGGTGCACCGTTGCTTGCCTAGGCCGGCCCGAACCGAGCCGCCGGCCCGGCCGACGGCCGGGGACCCGGTCCACTGTTCCAGGCCGGGCCGGTTCCGGACCTGGCGACTTTGCGCCGACCCGGGCCGGGGCTAGACCAAGCTCGTGTCGGGCTTCAGACCGGGGCCTGACCGCGGGCTTTTTGGACACCCCGCGGCAGACGAGGATGAGTCATCCAAGCAAATAGTGCGAGGGGCGATAGCAGCTGCTTGGCGATTATTGGGTCCGATGTGTCATAAAGCCTATGAGGACTACAACAATGATAACTGTGACAGCATATTTAGGGTGAGGGTAGTTGGTTGTCGGTAAGGTTTAAGGACAACTGTATCTGTAGTTATTTGGCTAAAAGCCGAAAAACACCGCATTTTTAGTCGGTTACGCAAGTTGCTGTCTGAAATAAAGTGCCAAGTGGAGTCTTGAGGGCTTGACTTGGAGCATAGGCCAACAAGTATCGCCTTGTGAGTCGACCACGTAGGTTGTCGGCCTATAGATTCGGTCGCAGGAGCTCGAGTTGTAGGCTGCTGGAATAACCTGATTAAGCATGGAGCGGGATATGCGTCGGCTTCCTAGCAGAGATTAACACTGAGTAAATTTGCAGCCTATAACAGTTATTATTCGTGTAAAATCATTAATTTTGTAATCATTTGATACATGAGTAATTATAATTTGTTGTGTTGTGTCTCAAATACTTAATTTGATATTTTTGGCAGAGGCTACAGTAAATAGGAATCCTTTATCTTGTGGGAGTGTGAAATAATTATATGAATTCAAATTCCTATTTTGATAAGGATAAACAATTGATATTCCTACTGAGGCTCTTATTGAGCTTTAGAACATGTGGACTTCTATTCCAACTAGAGGTCCTATTCTGAGGACAACAAGGAATTGGGATATCCAAGGCTATATATGTACAGTCTTTCGAGTCAATTACAATCATCAATCTACAACGCACCAATCAAGAAGAGAGGATTCTTTTATGAAGTCTATTTGATATTTTTCTCTTTTATTCTTTTAGTTGAGAGATTGTATTAGGCTTTTAGGATGTGATTTAGGATTGAGTGAATGAGAGATCTCCTCATTGTATTCCTTACAATTTAGTAAAGCTATTCTCCTTCTTCGCCCGTGGACGTAGGCAACAAGTCGAACCATATATATGTTTGCGTTCATGTGTGTTTGATATTTTCTTTTTACTCTCATGTAATTGATATTAGCTTATCCTAGGGATTTTGTCATAACAAATTGGAATCAAAACCCTCAGCTATCAATCAAACGAGTTGTTCAGATATCGAGAAGTTTGATAGTAACATTAGCTTTAGCCTTTGGCAAATTAGGATGATCGTCGTGTTAACACAGAGCGGATTAAAGAATACTTTGTTCGGAAAGTTAAAGAAACCGACTACTATGACGGAGGAAGCTGATTGGAATGAATTGGATGATAGAGCACTCACAAATATTCAGTTATGTTTGAAAAATAAAATTTTAAAAGAAGTTCTCACAGAGAAGACAACCGCTGATTTGTGGTCTAAGTTGGAAGATTTTTATTTAATGAAGTCGCTCACTAATCACCTCCTCTTGAAGTGGTGTTTATACATACTTCGTATGTCGGAAGGAACACCCTTCAAATCTCATATTAGTAAATTTAATTATGTGATTATAAATTTGAGTAAGATTGATATTAAGATCGATGATAAAAATCAAGCTCTATTGTTATTGTGTTCCTTGCCTCCATCATACAAGCACTTCAGGGATACTATGATTTACGGTCGAGATTCTATTTGCATCAAGGATGTCAAAGAGAACTTGTTGAATAAGGAGAAGATTGACAAAGTGTTAACCATAAGTAAAAGTGACGATAAAGCTGATGGCTTGTTTGTTTGAGGAAGATCGGAAGATGTAACAGGTATAAGTCGAAGCATAAGAATCTAACCTGTGGATATTGTCAGAAGAAAGGACACATAAAGACCGATTGTTACAGATTTAAGAACAAAATAAACAAGAAGAGTATGAAGAAAAATCAAAGGAGGACTCCGCTGAAGTTGATATTGTTGAAGGTATGTTTTTGTTGGCTACAGATGATATAAATAGGAGGCATTGATAGTCTTATGCTCTGTATCAGCTCAAGCTTCAATAACTCAAAGGTGCATCTATCTAAGTTGTATTCATCTTTGTCTCCAGCTGCGAAAAAAGTGCCTTGGTTCCGTACAGTTTGGGAAAACTTTAGCTATCCTAAACACTGTTTTATTCTCTGGTTAGCTGTTCAAAATAAGCTTCTTACAAAAGAAAGGCTCCTCAAGAGAGGAATAATTCAAACTGGACAATGTTGTCTATGTGAAGATGCAAGCTTGGAGACGTGTGATCACCTATTCTTTGAATGTAGATTTTCAGCTGCAATCTGGAATGATATCATGAGCTGGCTTTGTTTCAATTGGAGAACTTGTAATTTGGGCCTATTGATATATTGGTACAGCTCCAGTTTGAGGGGGAAGGGGTTGAAGCACAGAATCAAAAGAATGGCCCTGTCTACATCGGTTTATATGTTGTGGAAGGAACGAAATGACAGAGTCTTCAAAGGAAAAAGAAGAAGTGTTGATCAGATTGTTAAAGAGATAAAGATAGACATCTTATCTATCACTCTTAACAGTCCTATTCTTGCTGAAGAGAAAGATTGGCTTCTCACTTTGTGAAGTCAAAAATTTTGTAGCTGGTGTAGCTTTTTGCTGTTTTTTTTCTCTACAGTTTTGCTCTAAAATCATGAGCATCTTGATGTACATAATTTTTCTCATTTGGTAAATGAAAAAATCTACAGTTTTGCTCTAAAATCATGAGCATCTTGATGTACATAATTTTTCTCATTTGGTAAATGAAAAATTAATCTTCATTGACAAAAAAAAAGCTCTTTGTATGATGTTCAATACAGGTTTAGGCAAGGAATATTAGGTAGAAGCGAGGAATACAACTTGTTGCTTAGTGAATCAGTCGTCATCTACTGCTATTGGTTGTAAAACTCCAGAGGAGGTTTGGTCCGTTAAGCTTGCGGATTATTTTAATATTAGAATATTTGGTCCGTTGATCTACGATTAAGTGATTCTACATTATATTCCTCACAATTTGGTAAAGTCGTTCTCCTCCTTAGCCCGTGGACGTAGCCTACAAGTCGAATCACGTATATCTTTTGCGCTCGTGTGTTCTTAATGTTTTTTCGTGCTCTCGGGTGATTGATATTAGCTTATTATGATGATTTTATCATAACATAGTTTAATATACCTAATTTTTTTTATTTAGACAATTCAAAATATACGCACTGAAACTGAGCAGAGTTGATCAAGCATTTCAAATCGGGGATTGATTTGTATCTTATCAACTTATCAAGCTACCGGCTATTTCCCCCGGATGGCTCCGGCCGGGTATATATACCGTTGAGAAATGAGAACAAGGCTAATGAACAGACCAACGGACTACTGTACCAGTACTTTCAACAGTAGAGTGGGGGTGGGGGGAGAGAGCAGGGAGAAATTAGGAGTAGAGAAATTGGCGCTTTGTGTTTGTTTTCTTTGGGTGTTGACTTGTCGGCTCGCCAAGCGAGACGGCTTTTTCTTGTAAGTGGATGGAGACAAAAGCATGATTCTGTTGTCGATCCTTTTCCACTTCCCGATGGCGGGAGGGGAGGTCCCTTCTAATTCCTGAGCAAGCAGTGGGGCCCACACCTGCTTATCCGACCACAACAGCATTTACTGCCCAGCTAGCTACCGATAGATTGACATGCAATCGCACGAGTCCGCCTTTTTGCAGGTCTCAAGCTGCAGCTTGCTCTCCCTCCCCTCCCCTCCCTCCCTCCCTCCCTCCCTCCCTGTATTCTTCCGCTCCGACTGTTGTGTCCGGTTCGTGTGTATATTCCTAGCTAGCTGCTAGCCTTGACTCTTTTTTTCCCTTCCAACAGTTTGGCCCTGTGCATCTTCTCTTCTCAAAAGTTTTGGTCGCAGTTTTTAATACAAATTTTAAGAGAAGTACATCGTGATGTTATTAGTAACATTATCAAATACTCTTTTCGCAATGTACATCACTAAACAATTATTTAGTTAATCATCTTTTTGATTAGTAATACTGCCGACCATCACATCATTAGTAACACTCCAACCATCCTGCAAGAGTTAAAACTGAGAAACCCCTCTACTTAAGAATTTAAGAGCAAAGGGGACTTTATATTTACAGAAAACAATTTACATTTGTTATAATTAATATACCACAATATCAAGGATATTAAGTAATTTTAACCTTAGCCATTACAACTTTAACCATTTAATGACATATTATCCCATTGCAACTAACTTCTCATCCAACAACTTATAATTATGGAGTTTTTGTCTTTTACCCTAAAGTTTTATTCTAACTTATTTACCTATGTACTTATAAAATGCCTCTTAAACCCAAAAATACAAAGATCACTTATTTTGAAACTCAAGTCTTCATAATACGTATAAGTATACATTATATACATATTAAAAACTCAATATCCTCATATTACCCTCTTCTTCATTCTATCTTCAACTCTCTGCTCCCTTCCAAACAACTTTTCACCATCCCATTAATCACAGATCTCCTCCTCTACTCCCCAACTTACTCTTGAATCCCTTTCCTCTTCCTGATTGAGCTTTATGTTCTTCCTCCTACCACTCTTCCACTTCCTCCATAAAATACTTCACCATGCTTGAAGCTTGCACGCGACATCAAGTCCACCAGCTTTCCCTCCACTTTTTGGCTAACAAGCTCAAACACTCTAAGCTCGTTCTCAACTGCCGATTGCTCCGACCAACTCTCCTTCATCCTCTATCTTGACTTTAACTGGTCAACAAGGTCCTCGCTTAAAGATCAGCTTCACCACATTTGCCTACAGTCGCAAGATTATTTTTATGTTGGATTGAATTAGACTTTGCATTTAAGGCTTGGAGTGCGAAAATGTATAGACAAAACTTTTGGTATATTGTGTGTTTGATAAAATGCTTCAAAAAGATTTTTAGTTGATTTGTAATATATTAAAGGATTATGTGTACTAAATAGGATTTATTTGATGCATATTACATGTTTGACTAAATGCTTTAAGAATTTTTTTGGTCGATTTGTATCATTTATAAAGATTATATAGCAAGTCGTCAATCGCCAATGGAGTTTATGAATGATTTAGAACTCATAACGAGTTATATATTGTTCCGAAAGGGCTATAACCCTATATGATACATTATAGCTCTTATAATATATTGTAGCTCCTTGTATGAGAAGTATAGTTCTTTAATGAAAAACGTAGCTCTTTATGAACAAAATATTAGCTTTTTATGAGAAATATATAGCTGTTTATGTGAAAAATAAAGAGCTATACTTGCCAAAATTTGGAAAATTAAGAGTGAACATCTCGTTGACATGAATAATTAATCAAACAACACATTGTATACATCATCACACGTTTACATTGCTCAGGAAAAAAACTAATATGATTTATTCCACTAAATTTTAGAATTTTCAGATACCATAAAGAGCTATATTTTATCAGTAAGGAGCTATACTATGGTCATAAAGAGCTATACTTTAGCATAAAAAAGTTATACTTTCATGATAAGGTGGTACATTTTGTTAGACCCTAGAGAGGGGGGGGGGGGGGGGGGAGTGATTAGAGTCTTATCTAATCTAATCCGATTTTATGCCAATTAAAACTAATTCAACACATTATTCTTGCAAGATAGATATATAATATGTTATGAGTAAGAATATGTAATATGAACAAAGAGATATATCCTATATGGTGAAATATATGCAAGGATATATAAACAACACAAGGGTAAATAATCTAAACTAAAGATACAATTATGATAGGGCAATATAAACAATGCAAACACATAATATGATCACGGAGTTTGGACCTTCCGTCCTACATCTCCGCTCCTCACTCCCGGAGAAAATTTCACTAACACAACCGGGTTTTCTACGCTCATCCGAATAACTTTTACATCTCACACTCAGTTTTCTAGCTAACCGAAAACTCTACAATCTCACACTATCATAACCCGGTTTTCTATGCTCACCCGAATAACGTTTACACCTCACACTCAGTTTTCTAGCTAACCGAAAACTCTATAATCTCACACTCTTGTAATCACACTTTAGACCCTCTCAAGTGTGGTCTCTAGTCCGTGTCTCCCTCAAGTGGTAGGAATTACAACCTCTCTCTAGGCATTTCTACCTATCCCACTCCTATTGGGATGACCCCGTCTCTCACCACATACTCCTCTCGGTGTACAAGCGTATTACAAAGTGAATCACACAATTAAAACGCACAAATATAAATTTGTTCTCTACAATATATGAGAACTCAATTAAGCTCACTCTCAATAGTTACAACTCCCCACAACCTAATTATACAATGTATGCAAATATAATAAGCTCAATAGGTTGTGTGTGAACAAAGAGATATAAATCAAAACTAAACTTAATATAGTTCTAGCTTAATAACAATGATAATCAAATATATAAAGAGCTAGAAATAGAGTTTAGAAAACTTCTCAATAGATCAAGAGGTGAACAATGATAATCAAATATATAAAGAGCTAGAAATAGAGTTTAGAAAACTTCTCAATAGATCAAGAGGTCGAGGGAGAATAGTTGGATGCCGAAAACTTCTCAATAGATCAAGAGGTCGAGGGAGAATAGTTGGATGCTCAAACACCAATAGATGATTTCTTCAAGCTCTTGTGGAATTGATTTCACAAAGTCAAACTCTCAATTGCTTAAAAGCTTCTTAAACAAACTTTAAATAAAACTTAAACCCTTGATAAAACTCTTTTAAACTTGTTTTAAAACACTCTCATTGTTGCCATTGGTAGTGGGGGATTTGAGGGTTTATATATAGTAAGAGAAAACAACAGCCAAAACCCAAAGAAATCCAACAAAAAACTCATAAAAACCAAGAAACAGATTTTGTACAAAACTAGCCATTTGACAGGCTATCAGTCGACTGACGGGCGGCACCAGTCGACTGATAAGCTAAACATCGTATTCAAATACGAGCTTATCGGTCGACTGAAAAATATTTTCAGTCGACTGACAAAGTCAGTCGACTGGTCAGTCGATGGAAACAGAACAGAGAGCAAAATAAACATTCAAGGTACTTTCTTCAGTCGACTCATCAGTCGACTGACTTCATCAGTCGACTCATCAGTCGACTGATAACAGGTTATCAGCCTAACTTGGCTTTGAAAGTGAGTTTTAATGCCCTGTTAAAAATAGTAAATAAATTCTAAAAAATATAAAACTTTGGAAAATGATTGTAGATATGATAATGAACATGCTACAAAGACTGGTTTTCAAAAAGCTCTTCCTATTTGTAAAATATCATCATTTTGCAAATAAGTCCAAAACATGAAAATGTAAACACATGAATTTTGACATTTTGGCTAAACCATGTTTTGAAGCTTTACAAAATGATTTTGTAGACTTAATAAAATATGTATATGATTATCGTTAAGTCCAAAAACTAAGAAAATAATATTTTTACAAAATTACGTATTCTATGCAATATATTCTTAAACACAATAGAATATGAAACAAATAAAAATGTGAAAAACTTTGTTTGTTGTTTCATATCTATGTAGATAAACCAAAACACAATAATAAATATAAAATATGTAATTTTATATTTGTAAACATGAAAACCAAATCTTGTCTTGTATATATATATATAACTACATATATATACAAAGAAACTAATAAAATATGTGTGTATAAATGATTGAGCTTAAAGTACTTAACACACATAATATAAACAACTAAACTAAATTACCCAAGCTTTGATCTTGATCTTCAATAAGCTCTTCTTGGTAAACTTGCGGATGAAACTTGAACTTGGATCTTCAACTTGAATTGTAAGGTTTCATACCACAATTCCGCCAACCTCCATTGGATATGATCGTTAATGCTCGATTCCATCCATCCTCTAACATGTTGTTTGTCTACAATAAATAGATAAACACAAATACTAGATAAATAATATTAGTGATAAATTATTTGTTAAACATCATCAAAACAAGAAGGCCAACACATTTTACTATAAAAAGCTAAATTTTTCCAAAAAAACTAAAAAAACTAAGAGTGGACCTCTCGTCGACATGAATAATTTATCAAACAACACATTATATACATCATCAAACGTTTACATTACTCAAAAAACTAATTTGATTTATTTCACTAAGTTTTAGAATTTTCAGAGGCCATAAAGAGGTATATTTTATCAGTAAAGAACTATACTACGGTCATAAAGAGCTATACTTTGGCATAAAGTGTTATACTTTCATGATAAGATGCTACACTTTAGTATAAAGAGCGATACTTTTTAAAAAACTGGAAAATTAAGAGTGGACCTCTCGTCAACATGAATAATTGATCAAACAACACATTGTATACATCATAAAACGTTTACATTGCTCTAAAAAATGATTTGATTTATTCCACTAACTTTTAGAATTTTCAAAGGTCATAAAGAGGTATACTTTATTAGTAAAAAGCTATGCTACGGTCATAAAGAGCTATACTTTGGCATAAAGAGCTATACTTTCATGATAAGGTGCTACACTTTAGTATAAAAAGCTATATTTTTAAAAAACTACAAAATTAAGACTGGACCTCTTGTCCATATGAATAATTGATCAAACAATACATTGTATACATCATCACATCACACTGTTTGGATAGAAAATTGTTTTCATTGCTGAATTCATTACAACTTTGGGCATTACAATAAATTCAAAACAAAGATAGCCTTTTTATAAGACTTTCAATACAATAAAAATAGATTATAACTCTCTTTCAAACAACACACAACAGGTGTTTATCGCCTATTGCTTTCACGGGATCTTTGCATGTGCCGGGGTTTATCCGTGAACTGCCTGCGGATCGGATCCGGTTGTTAAAAAATTGACAGAGCTCCTACTTTACCAATGAAGTATTCGTTTGAAGACCAAAATCAACCAAGCGAAATCAGTAGCTCTTCTCGAGATTAAGACTAAGCCTAATCTCAAGGAATGGACGGATGGGGCTTCAGATTCTTCGAACTCTCCCTCTTTATGCTGAAAAACTTTGTCAAGATCTGCTAGCCTCCTCTGAAATTCATGCTTCCATGCTCTCTAACTCGGCAGCACTTCCTCGTCTTGAAAATAATTCGTCCCCTCGGAATGGAGGCCCTCGGCTTGTATTTATAGGACACCGGATGGGGGTATTTGGATAAGAATGAATGATTTGATCCTATCTTCAGTTAATAAGGCCTAACCATGTTTCTGGATGATATCCAGTCAGTTGAGACACTATGGAACGAACAAATCCCGAGAAAACAGCAAAAGAACCATAAAAACGCGTTTGAGGGTCGAAACTGCGTGACATGTGTTGCTGATCCGCAGGTGGCACTGACCCGCGCTGGCGTGGGTCAGCTGCCGCTGTCCTGTGTTGGCGTGGGAGTTTTGACCTTTTGCTGAACGCTTTGGTGTTTTTCGATTTTTTGGGACTTGTATTTTCTACCGTTTTACGTATTTGGTCGTCTTGTTGACTTGTACGCTTCGTTAACTTGTTTCATACGCTCGTTAGCTTCTTTATGGCGCTTGGAGCTGACCGACAAGCGCGGCGGGCACTTGGAGCTGACCGACGCCCGTGAGGAGCTGACTGACGAGCGTGTTCGGTCACTTGGAGTTGACCGACGCGCGCGAGCTGACTGACGAGCGTGTTCGGTCACTTGGAGTTGACCGACGCGCGCGAGCTGACTGACGAGCGTGTTCAGTCACTTTGAGCTGACTGACGCGCGAGCTGACCGACAGGTGTGATGGCCAATTGGAGGTGGTCGGTGAGCGCACGAGGCACAGTTGGTTCTTCATTTCGGTTCATGCACTTGTCAGGGTCAGATAATCCTCTTAGACTCGGATAACAATGTTCGTTATCTTCTCTCCGTCTCGAGCTGTGTGCGGATACCTATAAGCATTTTTAGACGCCTGCACACACGTTTACATTGCTCAGAAAAAACTGATTTAATTTATTCCACTAAGTTTTAGAATTTTTAGCGGCCGTAAAGAGCTATACTTTATCAGTAAAAGGCTATACTACGGTAATAAAAAGCTATACTTTATCAGTAAAGAGCTATATTACAGTCATAAAGAGCTATACTTTCATGATAAGATGCTACACTTTAGTATAAAGAGCTATACTTTTCCAAAAACTAAAAAAATTAAGAGCGAACCTCTTGTCGATATGAACAATTGATCAAACAACACATTGTATACATCATCACACGTTTACATTGCTCAGGAAAAAAACTTATTTGATTTGGCGAAGAGGCGGTCAAAGACGGTGGTTCGCCATAGCATTTGCGGCTCGGTGGAGAGAAAATACGTCACTGTCTCCAAGTCTCCAGTTTGAACAGCTCTGAAGAATTCATGCTAGTCACTTGACCGAGCACATTTTAGCTAGAGACTGACCCATTCCCATATATTCCCCCTTCCTCCGTCATTGTCGGAGCTCCGCCTCCACGCATGATAAAGCCGAAGGGTATTTCGCGTCAGGAGAGAGTCTAGGGAGTGGGGGAGATGAGAGTTTGAAAGAATTCATGTTGTCACTCCTAGATTTTGATTTTATGAAACGAATGAATGAAAAAAGGAGAGAGATAGGTTTATTTGGGGAAGAAGGTTAATTTTAGAATTTTATTTTGGGCATTGCTACAGGGACCCTTAAAAAAAGGGGACTGCGCGATTTACTGTTCATGAACAGTAAATCGCGCCCCCAGCAACTGACACCTCACCTGTCCCATAGGAGTCCCCTTTTTTTGGGTCCCTAGGGCATTAATCTTTTATTTTTATTGGGGAAACATAGTATAAGGATTAAGGGTATTGCACGGATTGGGTTTAAAAATAAGTGGTTTGGGGTACATTGGATTTATAAGTGTTCATAAAAGTTGGCTGGTTTTCAAATAAGTTTGGGTAAAACTTTGGGTTAAAAGACAAAAAAAAAACCCTACAACTATTCATATCCCGTAACAATCTTTAATCATTCTATATCCTATTGAATAACAATCCAATCTTCCGGCTACAGAAATCTTGGAATCTATGAAGGTTGCAACCGGCTCACCAATACATACGTTATAGGAAGTGGTGTCACATGACACTGGCAAGTTAAAGACCCTTTTTGGCTGCTTGGGTTTTTGGTTATCCAACCGCTCACGAACTCAATCGCTACGTCAATAACTTTTGATTTAGTATAATATCAATTTTTTTCTTCGATTTAGTAGTTATCTAAAGTAGACCGTACTTGATCAAACATCTGGTAGTTGGGAAAAAATAAAAACTCAGTAGTCGACCTAATTAATACTAGTACCCTAATTCTGACCAAACTTACTTATTCTCATAATGATAAGCTAAAACCAGAGGATAACATTAATAAATATCAGAAAAAATTGTGTGCTTATATATCCATTTAATTAGTTTCGGAGCAACCGCAAAATTATCTGGACCAACAAATGGTTGATGCTGGTACACGTACTCGAGATCGATCACATGAAACTGATCCCTATCAGCTTCTTTTTCCGAAAAAAGATCTCATACTTTTATGGCGCTTTAGAGCATCTCCAATGGAGCGTCAAAACTCTAAATATAGTTCTACTAAATATATAAACTATTTTTTAAGCAGTTTTTAATATTTGAGTATCAACCAACTACTTGCAATGGTTTCACCTCTCTCTCTGCCCCCATCATATTAATTAATTTCCTATTTTCCCCTCAATGTCTGTTTCCAAGAGTAAATGCATGTGTAAAACACATTACACTGCACAGCAAGAGAGAGAGGCTGGTGGTTGAAGGATTTGATTGATGGGGTTAAGTTCTTGAAAGTGTGTGCAATACATCTCGCGTGCGAACCATTGGAAACACAACAGTTTCGCCCTCTCATCATCATCCCCATTAACTATTATTTAAAGAAGATTGGTGGTGGGCTAGAGCCTAGGGTAGGGTAGGGGGTTCTAGAGTTTTAACTTTTATGGTCTGTACAACTATACATATGTATGTGATGTAGAATGATATGATTACAGGGTACTGGCGGCGATCAGAAAGTGTCGCCAATTCAACACACGTAAAATATAGGAGCGAACGGAATGTTGCTGCCGGCCCGCGTCTTGGCTTTTTCTCCACGGATCGACTTTCTTCTCTCTCCCTCAATATTTGTAAAATCTTATCATCACGTCAAACATTGAAATATGGCTCCGTCCCCGTTTTGGCTATTAACTAACTAATTAATTAATTAATTAAGGGTCTTCGAAAAATAAAAGGGTAGCTCTGGGTAATTATGAAGATGGTAATTATGTATCTGAAACACAGAGACTTTGCGGTGTGTATAACTCTTTTTGTTATTTCCCCAAAGTATTAAACTTCTAGCTTGTTTGGCTCTGAGATGTCTACTTAATTTCTTTTCCCATTTCCAAAATTTCAATATCTAGAGCAATTTTGTTGAGTTTGTAAGAAATAAATTGTTTTATTAGTAAGGTTCTAATCATGTAAAGATGCCACATACAATAATTTTTGAATGCACATACTGCTACATATCTCACGTCCACAATGTCTGAAAATAATAACCAAAAACTCCCAAAAGAACTCCAGTATTTGCAGTAGCTTGTTGATCATCTTCATCTTCTTATGTTAGTTTTACCTTCGGCTTGAAGTAAAACAAAGATCTTGTCATTAGAAGGACTTCAGGCTAAACTTTTGTTATCGAATGAGAATAAACTCCTCGAAGCAGCTTTATGAATCCCACGAAGCTCAATTTGCCATCAGCATAGTTTGGCCAATCTTGGAATACGGTGTGAATGAGCTTTGATAGACTAAGCCCAAGTTCCTGGTAACAATCAAAATTGTCAGATGATAAATTTGGGAGCATATATAGTTT
The DNA here is from genome assembly GCF_001876935.1 of Asparagus officinalis. Lineage (NCBI taxonomy): Eukaryota > Viridiplantae > Streptophyta > Magnoliopsida > Asparagales > Asparagaceae > Asparagus > Asparagus officinalis. Next base: position 67,431,113 of record NC_033802.1, read on the forward strand.
CTCAGGGAGAAACTAATATGCTTTAAAATTGATATACACATCATTAATATCATTAAACTAAAGTTAAACTGTCTTTCTCCCCTATTTTGGATCAATAATGAAAGGGAAACAATCACACTTGTTATGACGACACCGGTGGTGCATCGGCTAGTTGTCGCCGGTGACATCGCCGGCACCGGTCGACCGCACCGGCGGCCGTCGGCATTGGGTGGTTTTACCGGGTTATGGTGGCGATGACGGGAAAGATATTGGTGTTGATAAGCATTGCAAGTAATGTTTCAAAACCACAATGGTGTTTTCAAAACACTTTGGAAGAAAAAACCAAACAACAATATATTTTTCTAGAAAAACACAGCACCAAAAACACGTTGGTAGCCAAATAGAATTAATCGATTTATAATGGTTCCGTTCCCTACTGTACAGGCCTCGCGTACTCTGTGCTAGCTTTAATTTAATTTAATTTTAATTTAATTTTTTTTGTTGCTTCA
>NC_033802.1:67431610-67450971 GCF_001876935.1 Asparagus officinalis
ATCGATCCTCTCCTCATGACTAGCCTTTCTTATTAGCTTATGTATGTATGCCCTCGATAAACGTAAACCTAGGCTTCGGCCTCACACATGTTTGTTTGTTTGTTTGTAATTTCGTGAAGGTTACTATTAGGTATACGTATCAAAGTCCCGTTAATTCGGCAAATAGAAAAGGATTTCTTTTGTATATATATGGCCACATTTTCTTTTCCTTGCCGATTGATACTACTGCTGATTTTCTTACTTTCATACATAAAACATACTCAAATTTCTAGAATCGCTCAAGGTATATATGTGACTCATCACCCATCTTAATTAATTTTGTTACCTCAAAATAATAATAATAATACCTTCATATATATAAATTAGAACCCTAATCTACTAAGTAGTTTGAAAAATGATATCCGCGTCTATTAAATTATATTAAATAAGCCCACGTCTCGAATAAACATGAAATCTTGGAGATCTAGTTTAGAAATATGAAGATTTGAGGATCCAACTTAGAAACACGACAGAGTGAAAATTGTGGTATGTATAGAACTAATGCAAGTAGAAATAAAGTTTGTGGTAGGTGCGCATTGTTGCTATAGTAACGTTTAGTGGGTCTGCGGTTGGTGATTACTATAGCAGGTAGGTGTTTACTGTTGACACAGTAACTTTCCATCAATCTCCCACTTGAAGATTTGATTGAGTATCAATCATACCTTCACACCATTCTTTCTATCTTACCATCTTCATACTGCTCACGTCTCCGACAGACCACAAGAGGATCGACACCAAATAAATTCATCAATATTAACTGTTTATGTTAAAAAAATCTGCTAGGTTGTCTTGGTATGAATTTTCTGCATATCCACTGTTCTTTCTTTCACTTTCTCACGAACGAAGTGATACTGAACTCGAATGTGTTTTGTCTTTGAATGAAAGGCTGAATTTATTGCTAAATGTAAAGCACTATGATTGTTACAAAATAGAGAAATCTTTTTTTTGTTCATGCCCGAGTTCCTCCAGCACCATCTTCAACCATATCACCTCTTTACTAGCTTGTGTAGCTACTACATACACTGCTTCTGTTGTTGAAGTAGCCACAACTGACTATAGTTTTAAAATCCATCTTACAGCTCCGCCAGCAAGTACAAACACATAGCCTGTGGTGGATTTGCTATTATCACGATCACCTACATAATCAGAATCAACATATACATTAACAATAAAATCTGATCCCCCATAATATAATACAACATTTGAGGTTCCCTTAATGTATCTTAGGATCATTTTTACATCATTCCAATGCTCTTTATCAGGATTCGCCATGTATTGACTAACCACTCCCACTGCTTGTGCAATATCTGATCTTGTACAAATCATAACGAACATTAGACTTCCTACTGCTGATGCATACGGTACTTGAGACATCTTCATCCTCTCTTCTTCACTGCTAGAATTCATACTGGATGATAACTTGAAATTAACAAGAAGTAGAGTATAAATTGACTTACAATCTTGCATGTTAAAGCGCCGCAATATTTTCTTCAAATAATTCTTCTGAGAAAGCCAAATCTTCATATTAATTTTGTCTCGGTAAATTTGCATCTCTAGAATCTTGTTTGCAGATCCTAAATCATTCATTTCAAATTCCCTAACCAACTGTGCTTTTAATTCTTTGATACGATCTTTGTTGGAGCCTACAACCAACATGTCGTTAACATATAACAATAAAATAACAAAGTTATTTTTACCAAACCTCTTGAAATATGCACAATGGTCTGAATTAAGTCAGTTGTATCCAATGCTAATAATGAATGAATCAAATCTCTTGTACCAACACCTTGACGCCTGTTTTAGACCGTACAGTGATTTGTTCAATCTGCAAACCAAGTTTTCTTTTTCTTTTTCTTCAAAACCTTCTGGTTGAAGTATGTAAATTTCTTCTTCAAGATCTCCATAAAGAAATATTGTTTTCACATCTAGTTGTTGTAGATTGTAAGTTAAATATAGCGCTCATAGTCAGAACTATTCAGACTGTTGTAAGTCAAACTACAGGAAAAAATATTTCATTAAAGTTAATACCGAAGTGACCTCCCATCACTTACCGATCGACACGTATCAGGCAAAGGATGACTCAGCCTCCAGCCCATCCCTCGCCATCGTCATAAACCGCATTCTCACTAAATACATGTTCTGCCCTTGGCATCCTCTATAAAGACAGACGCTATTCATCCTGAAAGAAGGTTCGAGCTCTCCCTCACTACCTAAAAAAGTCTCTATTCACATATTAGAAGGAGATACTATTCCTCGATGACTGAACCCAAGTCCACCAGCTGACTTGATCGTCGGAGGTACCACAGGGGAACAAACCCCGTACTCTCGCGATTCTTGTGTGTGCAGGTGATCCGCCCACCCCGAGCTCTAAGAACCAGGCATAAAGTCGAAGAAGGAAAGCGACTCCCTCTCGACGATTCAACATCTCGACGATCCAATAACTCGACAATCCCCACCGACTGTTCACGAGCATCAATAGGCACGAGCATCGAGCGAGACATCTCATCGCCATATTGAACCCACGTTAAACAAAGGAGAAGCTGAATTAATCTTCTCCTCTTCTGTACTTGAAGAAGAACGATTGTAAAAAGATTATTACCAAGCGATAGAATCTCTTCTTACGACCAAGCAGTTGGAGAACCAGTCGTCTTATCTTTTTCAAGACCATACGCGCATTGTTGCTACAATATTGTTCCAGTAACATTTAGTGGCTCTGCGGCTGGTGACTACTACGGCGGATAGGTGTTTAATGTAGACATAATAACTTTCCGTCGGTTTCTTATATGGCCTTAACCTTTCCAACATTATGGAAATAGAAAAAGTTCACTTGTGATAGCAAAATACAATTATATGTCCCATCAAGCACAATAGCAAAAATTCAACGGCCAAATCTACAGAAATATGAATATATCGCATCAAGGCACATCCATATACAAAATCCAACACCACATTAATCGATCAATCTTATTTTGACGTGAAGTAAAAATTGACGGCTGATAGAAGAAAAAGCCAAACAAGGGCACGACCAGCTGAGCAGCAGTGAGAGATTTGGCCAAATAGTATAAATGGAGTATGTATGTTATTATTTAATAAATAGGTAATAATAACATGGCCAGATCATGAGCACATTAATGTTATTTTATTTTATTTGAGCACATTAATGTTGAACGGCAGAGTCACGGTGAAATGGATGGGGAAGGGAATGTCTACAGTGTCTTTCACGTCTATATACTACTGTTCATATTCATTTGGGATCTCTTCACACTGCACCCCCATTATCCCATATCTATTTGATTTCACTCTGGTCTCTCTCTCTCTCTCTCTCTCTCTCTCTCTTATTATGTGAGGTTTGCTAATTGATTTGTATTTTGCGTTATTTTTTGCTTTGACTAAATGGTAATTTTCATGGTTTAAATGTTGGGACCAACTTGTATGAGCTATATATCCTCTAAGTCGCATTTATCTCCGCTAGATAATGTCATTCCAGACCCTGCATGTATTTGGGCACCACATGTATCCTGGTGTACCCTGACCATCGTTGCTGTCATTTCCAGCTTTAAGAAAAAAAAAGTAAATCTCATTAAGATGTTAGAAACATATGTCAATTAGAATATGTCTTAATTATGTGCGTGCATATATAAGTATGTATGCATGTGTGTGTGTATACTATGCCTGTGCATGTTAAGTGTATCTGATTTTGGATCCTGGTGTACCCTGACCACGATTGTTGCCATTTCCGACTTTAAAAAAGTAAATATTATTAAGATATCGGAAACATTTGTTTATTATAATATGTCTTATGCGTGTGCATATATAAACATGTCTGTATGTGTGAGTACTATGCTTGTGTATTTTATGTGTACGCGATGCTTTGTGTCATACGCATATTTCTATGCATTTGTGTATGCGTATGTGACTGTACGTGTTATATATCTGTGCACTTTTATATTTCATGTGGATGTGTAGGTGCAAGTGCGTATCAAAGTGGCAGGTACGCGTGTATATGAATGTATGTGTGTATGTGTGCATGTGTTTGTGCAGTTTTATGCTTCGAGTTTTGTAACATACATCTATACTATGTGGTTGAATAATGCACCTAAGGACTATGTGTGTGTATTTATAGGTACGAGGGCTTGCATTACTTTTATACGTGCATCAAGTCTGTCGGTGAGCAAATTTATAGGTTTGCTTCTTCTTACCCATGCATCCTTCTACCAAACCGGCGAGATCAAGTTATCTGAGCTGGTGCAACGCCACCTTCTGTGCCCTACACATGCATATATATACTTAGTCATGTCGAGCTTCTCAAAATGCTGCAAACAAAATGCAACAAATTAATCAAGGAAACTGAAAACAGGGGGGATTACATCGATCATAGCAAAAAAAAAGACTGCTTTTAACGGAGTTGCTGCTTTACCTCATGCGCGCTTATATTGACTATTATTCGAGCATACAAGGTCTTGAGTCTTGTAAGAATGCCTCCCTAACTTATCATTTCAATATATATATATATATTAGAGCAGTTAGAACAGTCAAATTAGCATCACACCTCAAATAACATTAGGAGGGGAATATCTACAACAACTGACACTCAGGACGAGCTAATCCCGTCTTTTCTAATCGACCAGCCTCATAAGAGAACTTTTCACTTAGTCATTATATTCATCTGTCTCTCAAAACAGAATGAAGGATCATTAGGGGGAAAAAAGGTTCACCTTTCTCTTGAATTCTTTCAGTAATCCGTACAGTTTGAAATAAGCCCACAATCACTTGCATAGTCACAGAGTAACCAGTAATGGACATAAAAAATGAGATCAAGTAAAAACAAGTTAATTCACCGTCTTTGAATCAAATATATAGCGATCAAAATTTCACAACATATATATACGACCTGCTCTTGTTAAAACCTTGCTAAATGACTCGAATACTTGGATTCCGCATTCTTCTACAAATCCACAGCACCTCCCGTTCCAGACTTTTAACCATTGAACTGGTGCGGTTAAAACTGTCTCCGGTTAAAAACTCCAACTGATTGCAAAGAGAAACCACTCCCTTTGGTTTGAACTTTCACCTTCATCGTACGAAAAAACTGCTGCTTCCTGGGTGACCATGCCCACAAAATTTCTGGTTAGTATATTAGCAACGTGTCAAATCAGAAGGATAAATTTTCTCAAATTTATTCTAAATAAGCTGCAGCTTGAAACATAAAAAACATACAAAAATTCAACAAAAAGTGAGAATCATAAAAATTCTATTGCAAATAACTATGTACATATCAACAAATAGAAGACAGGTGCTTAACTCAATTCACCTTTGGCTCGAAGAGCCTGACCCATGATACATTGAGAAGGCTTCTTAAATGGAAGAAACACATTTCCAAGAGGAGAGGCGCAAAGAGAGAGTGCTTCTGGCTTCATCGCCTTAAGAAAAGCCTTCTTAAATTTTAAGTGTAGAGACAGCATGCAATGCCCAGGTGCAAAAGCGGCGAACCTCTGCATGCCTTGGTTGTTTCTGTGGCAACTGGCCGAGGAGTAATCGGATCAAATCCCACAATGCTGGCAGGTGTTTTTTTCAATAATTTAGATGATGATTTAGTTGACGCATCTTCTTCCTTGACGGTGGGAATCCATGACTTCATAACACAATCTACCACATCTAGTGCTTCAACTCTCCGGAACTCAGATTTTGTAACCCTACACTTTTCCAGAAGGAAACCAAATAACTCACAACCAATCCATGGATGCCTCCTAATGGCCTCTTTTACGAACCCCGTCTTTAGCCGACATTTCTTACCCTCAAAGTAGTCAACAAATGAATTATGGAACAATGGCACCACTCTCTCGAACTCGGATCTCTCAAAGTTTCTTGACTGAATTGACTTTTAGTAGCCAAAATGTGGAGGCCTGGGCTAGAGAAGAGACCTCTTTGTCTGGATATCTTGATGCTGACTTGAGGCTCTTCTCAAGCAGAGGTTCGAGGCTTGCAAGGGGGTATATCTTCACCTCTAGGGTAGTCTTTTGCCTTGAATATTTTCTTCTGCAAAATCCCTCTCATACGCAGTCCCAGTTGCTGTAGCTGGTTTTTCTGGGCAGAGTGATACTTGATAAAAGCTCGAACCAAGTAAGGTAGATCATCAAGACCTGAGATTTGCCTGTTTAACTAAAAAGCTTTAAGGTGTTTAATTTAACTAGCAAAACTATAATGAATAGACTCAGAAATGAGATCACAGTAGTGTATTTGTGGGAACATGGGACAACAAGGAAAGCAACGGGAAAGAAACAGAACAGTTGTATGTCAGAGGATAAGCCAGAAAGATGGTTGCCATTTTGCAATGTCTATATTACCATGTGAAGCATACTTAATCATTAAAAGGTCCACAGAATATGGGATGTTTGATAGCTCATTTTCTAGTAGATTACATTATTCTCTCTTCTACTGCAACAATATTTGTTGCAGATTCAACAAAGGTATTACAATCAAAATCCCAAGCTGAACTTTGTACTGCCTAGATCAAGATATTCATTTTAGGGTTGAACACAATACCTGGATGTTTCTGCAGATATATTTCTAACAGTGAGAGCACACGACTTTTGAAAGTCAACAGCTGAGAGAGAGAGCCATCTTTCCACGAAGATAATTGCTCCTTTAAGATATCCACAATAGCAGAATCTTTCATAAGCATCGCATTGTCATCCATATCACCCTCAGAATCATCAGGTGTTGAATGTCCACTTATATTTTGATCCACTTCAGCGTCATTACTTGCATCAGCTCCAAGGCAACCATTCCCCCAGAATCAACTTCTTCATTTTTGGTTTCTCCATCAGTTGCCTCTCCATGCATTTTCTCTAAGTCATCAGCATGGTCATCCCCATTGTGTGCCTTGACACCTTCAGCTCCACTTGTTTCATCCATATCTTCAATCCCAAGAAAATCATCATCCTCATTTTCATCATCATCACTGCCACGAGTGTGATAGCGCATTGGTTTCAGATCTTTCGTCACAACATGCAACATCCGAAGGACGCCGTCAATTGTTAAATCATCACAGAACAATCTGAAGGCCTGCAGTAGAAAAGAGAAGAGTAATAAAATATCATGTCCAGGTAGATAGCAGTCCACATTATGTTCTAAGTAACAGATTTCCAATTAAAAAGAATTGACGAGTTTGCACTGAATTTTGACATAAGAACACTGTGCTGATGTTATTGTTTCCAATGAGGAACAGCAGGTATTAGGTTCTGTTGGGGAAAGTATGTTAACAAGAATGCCCTTTCAAATTATAAAGAGTACGCTTTTCAAAGGGGGAAGGTGAAAATCTTATCACGAAATGGCCTTGAAATATCATAATATGATGCACCCTGTGCTCATGTAGGTACCCTAGTAAACAATAGCACATCATCAACTCTTTTCATAGCTGTAGCACATTATCCAGACGAACCTGTTCAATAGCAAAGCACAAGGAACCAGATGAACGAGGCAACAGTGAAAGAAAATTTTCTAGAAGAACATCCGTTAAATCTGGCATTTCATTATCATCAAGTTCATTTCCTTCTCCAGAAGAACCACCTTGAGCAGCAGCAGTAGCGAGAAAAGCCTTATCACAACATATCACAAGTTCAGATGCAGCCTCATAGAACTCTTCGGGACAGAGGAGAACTTGGAGTGCTAACTGGACAAGCACCAAACGCAAAGCATGCAACTTATTCGCTTCGAGACCGTAACCAACATTCCTTTCCTGTAATAAAGGAATTGAAATTTTGCGGAGCAAACTGTTAATGGTGAAACCAATCATCAAAGATAAAAAATGGTAAAGCAATTGAAATATGCTAAAGACTAGTGATAGATTTCTCTTCATCAGTGGCATCCTTTTGTTCCTTAACTTTCCTATACCCAGACAAATTTGAGGACATAAAGAATGCAAATATCATTAAATGATCACGAAGGATATTTATTAAGATACAAAAGGGAACACCTGATCATGAGTGATGATAATTTCAATAAATTGAGGCCTGTTCTCATTCTAAAATACTTCTTCTTTTAATTGTTTTGCATAATTTTGGACTCAAGCCAGAAAGGTAAATCTAAACGCTATATATGATAAATGAGAAGCCCTTGAAAGATAAGTTTGCTTCTTTTAGTTGTATGTTTTCATATATACCTATGCAATCTTCAGATGAAAAATAGGTTCAATCGAATTATAACTAAAGTGAAGTTCCCCAAATTTACCTCATTTAAATATGGTCAAAATTTGTAAGAAGAAGGCTACAGATTGTTAACTACCAAATATTACAAGAAACACGAACACGATTAAAAAAACAGATACAAAAAGGATTAATTCAATTCCTGGATTATTCCTTTTTCAAGCTTTTTAGATTTTAGTGTTTTGTTCTAGCTTCTTGACCTTCCTCTTGTTGTGTTGCAATAACTTGTTTACTCGTGATACATGACATTGTAAACTACCCTGATTTGTGAAATGACCCTGCCGTTTCTATATGATATTTTAGGCCCACCTAACAGGATATTGTTACAATCACGAGACAACGTAAATCAGTGAAACAGCGTATAAAACAACTAAACGAGTAAATGAGTGAAAATGAAAGGATGTCCTGCTGTATAGTGTCTCAAGCAAGTACCATCAAATATCCTTTCTCCAGTGTTGCCACAACACTGGTCTGCAAAGATCATCTAAGAATATAGAATGCCTCTTGAAGAAGCCGAGATTCAGCTTCTTGCAATTTCTTGAATGCCTCTTCATCCTTGTCACTGACCCCTGTAAAGTGTCACTGATGGAATATTGCACAAGGTCTTCAGGAAACATATAAAGTAAGATCCAAGGTCACTTCTCTCAAGACTGCTTGATATATTATGTGAGACTTCCCCTCTCCGTGCATCCTCTAGTAACAACTGAAGCTGCTGAACACACATCCTGCATAAAGACCTAGAAATGTCTGCTTTCGGCCACTTAAACTTCTCTTGCAACTCAAATGACATGAATTCAGTGCCCAGAGATGCAGAAAATAAACCCTGAATTGCTAGGAATTTCATAATTTCTGCCTGCACCTGAAATCTTTCTTCTAAAATTTTTATGATTTTAGCGTCTGCCCAAGACTTGGCAGTAGAATCTAGCTTTAAATTCTTCAAAACTCGAGGCATGGTTTCCACAATCCAATTCTTGAGTGTGTCCATACTTTCTAATCCATCCGGAGAGTCCTTGTCTTCGACTGAGCAAATTTCTGAATTTTCATCTGTTGTCTGACTCTGATCAGATGGTTCATCTGGAAGCATTCCATCTTCTACCCACAAAAAAAAAAACCATCAAGTTACGTACGAAGAGCAAGCAACCTTGACCAGTGACACATTTTGCAATCAAACCTTTTGACTGTCTGTCTTCGTAACACTATCAAATCTACTGCTGCTATGTTTTTGCAAGGTAACGATAACTGAAACACGCCGGTCACCATCATCACCGACCCAATTAACTAACTCCTTTATAAAACACAAAGCGGTTTCACGTAAATGGGAAACCTTGGTAGGTAGGATATCCATCAAGCACTGGACAAGCTTGTAAGAAAGGACATTTGGGACACAAGATGCTCACAAACGTGGGAAAATAAGGAGAAAATTCATCAATGCGAAATGCTTCCTTTCGTCAGACGATAAAAGAAGTGTTTCTTCAATCACAACCTCACAGAAACAGCGAAAATTCGTGGTCATTTCCTCATAGGAGCCACGCTTACTTACGGCTCTACTTGTACTTCTTTACAGAATGTGCACATGATGCTGCCTCTTCTTGAAATACCAAGGGAGATAAAAGAACATTTACCAGTAAAGGCCAAAGACTATGAACTCGGGGATGAGAAAATGTTGATTCCTGAAAGGGTCAAATATTTAATAGACACACAAGCAGCCGACTTTAAATATGTCACAGGCTTAAGCGAAAATAACAATTTTAGTTATCTGTATTTTATCACATGTCAGATATCAGCATGTGTATATGTGTGCTGTCGTTCATACCTACAGTCTTATATTAACGTGTGTGATCTTATATCTACCCACCAATGACAATCAATAAGTACGAGATTCCATCAAAGCCTCTTCTAGATGGTTAAAAGATGTGGCATTGTAATTTACAAGTTATTCCTCTGACCAACCACATTCAAAAGATAATGACCCCCCACCCGGATCCCCCCCCCCTGTTGGGTGTAAAATTCAGGTTTCGATGCGAGACTTGTATTATCTGTGTTTATTACAAATCAATGAAATCCGGTTTTACAACAGAGGAGAAGGGAAGGCCCTTCGTTTTTAACGTGGGTTTTTCGGTAGCAATAGGATGACTCCCTCGATGCTTGTGTCGAGTTTGCTTCCCTTGGACGATACGATCGACGTCGCGGTTGGAACTTCAGTACGCAGTAGAAGCTCCGAGGTGATTGGGTTCGAGTCTACCCGAGGCCAAACAAATGCTTGTGCTTGTAGGCCGAATGCTTGACTGTCGGAAGTCAACTACCCAAGCTTGATAAATGTCAAGGCCGGAAGCTTAGATAGGGCTACAATGCAATAGTTTGCAGAGTCAATGAGCCTCAGATCTGAGAGTTCAGATCGAGTCTACTTCAACAATCTAAGCTTACAGCCAAGAGTGTTCTACCAAGCAAGCCAGTGAAAGTCCCTATCAGAAGAGTCAATTCCAGCAAATTAGGTCCGATTTCAGCAGCCTCGGCCCGATTTTTAGCAGCCGCTTGAACGTTAATCCAAGGTGGCTTTAAATAGACAAGGGATGACATGGGCCATCCCTTGATTTGTGGGATTTGACCACTAGTAGGGGTTGAGGAGCACCAACCGCCCTATCTGTGGGATGTGACCACCTAGGGATAGGAAGTAACATACTTCTCTATAACTACGGGATGTGACCGCTATAGGGGGTTCTGTCAGTCGTCCTATATTTTGTAACCATCAGTGGCTATTTGTAGAGTATGAGAGTTCTGGCCAATCCCTTGATTTGTGGGACATGGTCATGCCTAGGTGAGGAGCGCTATGCTCTCCCTCTTGAAACGTGGGATATGACCGTTAATGTGACTGTTCCTATACCCCAAGTGGGCAATTAACAAGCATGCTGGCGAGGAGGTCAGGCAAGTCTGGTTCATACAGGCGAGCTTAACCCATACAGGCGAGCTTCAGGCTGTCAAGCGAGCTTAGCCTTCAGGCGAGCTCGAGCCTAGAGGTGAGCTTCAAGCCTTCAGGCGGGTCCGACTCATGCTGGCGAGTCGTCTTCGAGCGGGAGACTGACACCGCCCTTCGAGTCGACAAGAAGGGGTGTCGTCCGAGATCTTCTTGGCGAGTCGACTTCGGATGGGAGACTGACACCGCCCTTTGAGTCGATACGAAGGGGTGTCGTCCCGTGGTCTTGGCGAGTCGACTTCGAACGGGAGACTGACACTGCCCTTCGAGTCTGCACGAAGGGGTGTCGTCCCGTGGTCTTGGTGAGTCGACTTCGAACGGGAGACTGGCACCGCCCTTCGAGTCGACAAGGGGGTTTCGGCCACTTCGAGTCGACGAGGGGTTTCGGCCACTCGAATTTGGTGAGTCGACTAGGGGGTCTCGGCCACTCAGTCTTCGAAGTGCGGACTGGCACTGCCCTTCGAGTTGACGAGGTCTCCGCCACTTGGAGTCGACGAGGGGGTCTCGGCCCTTCGGTCTTGGCGAGTCGACTATGGGGTCTCGGTCACTCGGCTCTTGGCGAGTCAGACTATGGGGTTCCTCGGTCCATTGGTCTTGGAAGTGCGGAAGCAACTCAGCGAGTATCGGCGTCAGACTATCACCGCTCTTCGAGTCGTCTGAGATGTTGATTCGTGGCGCTCGACTCCGAGTCGACTAGCGGGAGCTCCGTCGTGTAGAGCCCATCTGGATCTTGGGCAGTTTTCATCCTACCCCCCCCCCCCAACACCCAAAAAAAACACCAGCGAAAGGCTTGATGGTCATGGAGTGTTCTCTGTCAAACATGATTAATGTTGATTTTTCCTTTTATTCCATGGTGAGGAAACTGAGAAGCATCCCCAGTGCAACTTCAAACCCCATCTGCAGACTCTTCCACACGCATGCATTATTCATTCCTTCGACTCTCCAAAAAAGAGAATCATCCATTTTATGTATTTATAAGTCAGAATTGTTCCTATCGTGTGAAACAAAGAGTTCCAGTGCTCTCACTAATTTAACTTATAGATTGTCTTTCTCCAATCTGAAAGTGTTTCTGTTTAACTAAGAATTGATTTACATTGCATGTCGTCACCTCCACAACATCTCTCTGGCTTTAACCACTATCTAGAAAATGGTGCCTTATGGGCTTCATGTTTCTATGATCTACCTACTTAAAAATCTTAAACTACATTCAAGAGTCATGTAGAAATAGGTTTTTTTGTTTGCGTGTCCTTGCATGCACGTCAAATTCAAAGTACCTATTTATCCGAATAGCAGAGTTTGAATCGTATTATAGTACAACTAACAATTTCATGCAACAGATGGCATGTGAAGTATTAACTGTATCTGTAGGAATAACAAGAACGACATCAGAGTTGCTTTGATGCAGGATCAGAGACATGGAGCACTCAAATGGTATAGAACAAGGGATCCCACCCACAAATACAAGGATGAGTCACTGAAACAGGTTAGAACACATGATATGGATATGGATACGATGAAAAATATGTATATCTACTACATATATGTGTGCATTTGTGCATGTAATATCATATGTTCTGTTATAATTAAAATGAAGAAAATGGGTATCACATGGCATCTCACTTTATTAAATGAGCTAACAATAGATAGTGGAGTTGTCAGGCTCATCATGTTAGTCACATTGACGAAGGTGGGCCTCACAACTCTATTTCTTGGCAGCACAATTTACTAAACGATGGTGAGCTCATATCCAGTATCGTCGAATTAAAAATCAATTATCAAATTATTTATGCAAACTTGAAAGCTCCTAAGCATATGTAGACATTTCTATTAAAAAACAGGGAGAGAAATGGAGTAAATATAACACATCCTGTAATCAGAAAAATAGATAGCTGTATTCAGTATACAATAGAGATTAGAATCACCTTTATAAAAGAATGCCTATTTTTACTCTACCTATTCTTCATTCAAAAACTATTTCTATAAGATTCTATATTTCAGAAAATCTAAAAGTAAATTACTTTAAGAAATTTTCTTATACATAAATAGTTCTGAAGAGATTTGTTTGCCTCACGAAGAACATCCTTAGAAAATTTGTCAAAGCAGTAGATTTTAAAACATTCGATAATTCTTGACAGGATCAGTAAGCACAAAAATAAATAAAAAACCCAATTTAACACGTCTGCAATCTCTCATCATTAATATGACTCGACAGAGTCCATTCGCCGCAAACTACATAACTATAATACACATTTGAAATTTACCTTGAAGCAAGGGACAAGTGTTGACAGATGATCTCGAGTAAAGAAGATGTCAGGAATGAATGGGCATGGCAAGAGATTGCCAAACATTTCAGTCTCCAAAGGAACTCTCTTACGCAACTTCAATGCCACAAATAAAGCATCTGGATCTCCATTGTTGACGTCTTTATTGAAACACTCCCTTATGCCAGGAACTTCAAGAACATGGTTTGCAACAGCTTCCAAGGGCAGCTGTAAGGCTAGAAGAATGAGGACCATATCAAACTGAATCATCTAGTTAAGGTATACACGGAGATAAAAATCCAAATCAATCAAGATTAGATAAAAATATGTAAATATGCCAGCAACTGCTCAAGTTTCTGGGTAATTGTTAGATCATGCACCAGTAAACATGCTGATAAGAAAAGTGCCCACCACGACTGATATTCAATTAAGAACTGTCTAAATACAACCATAAAACAAAACAGCTCAAGGATCAAATGAATGACTCCTTCAGAAAAATTTGGCAGCAGTTCAAGCCATTTTTGTCCCAGTATATACTCCCACCTGTTTTGTGAATTAAGTAAAACTTTCTTATATTGGTTTCCATCACTAGCCACAAACAAACATCAAAGCTGCATAATATGTGGCAGCATCACTTTTTACAAAACAAACAAGCTTGACAGCTACACCTACTATAACCCATGTTAGAAGACAAGCTGAAAGTAAATTTTTATTTAGACGTTAGTCACATCTGAATCTCACATTAACCAAGAAGGGTCTAGAAAAATGTTATTGTGGGCAAAGACAAGGTAAACTTCTTTGATTTAGTTCATCAAGTTCCCATTAATTGTGGATCAGCACAAACTTGTATGTCCTAGGTGTTATGACTATTACGGTGATATGTTAATATTCAGGATTCAAGGAAGTGAAGGAACTATACAGTCTGCTAACTGTAAAATATATAATGACAAGAAACACAGAATTTAAAGGACATTGTTATTTGTTTTCCTCAAATGACAGATGAGAGAAGCTTACTGAAGGACATTTCTTTTCTCACATATGTGAAGAACCCTCATACAACTTCATTATGGATGGCAAACATTATATGCTGACACATCCAAACACATATTTAACAAGAGAACCGAGTAACTGCCATGTCAAGTTGATCCCTGCTGCAATATAATGTCCATGACATGTGTGCTTGTAACTACATTTGACAATGGAACAAGCCAGCTTTTTCCTTAGGGCCACAAAATATAAAGTATGCAAAACTGACAACAAGGATTTAAACAAAGTAAAATATGGCAGCTTCCATCAAACTCCCAGTTAAATTTCACAATCAATGTGGTGACTTACTAATGCTAAAACCAATATTATCTAGCCAGTCGAACATACATCATTTTCTCACTAAATGATCATCAAAGACAAGCATTGCCTCCTATTGAACAGTAGTTAGATGGGTAATAATTTATTGTTAACTACATGACCTTCAAGGTACCATCCTAGGAAATATTATCAAGTTATGCCTACACAAACTATACAACCTAAAGTGAACATGCTGAGTGGTAATCATAGGTAGTTATGCTTTAGGATGCAGGAAAAGTAGACACCGTGCTGAAAATAGAGGGAGGCAGGGGAGGAATAGCATCAAGCACCAAGAAATTTAATTCGCAGATGTGCACTAAAACGAGTTTCATTTCCCCCTGACATTGCAGAGTGCATGAACTAAACAACCTAGTGAAGAATAATGGAAAATTATACTAGACCGACAAAATTTTGATACACATGTATGGTTCAAGGGAAAAAAAATCAAATCAAATATACCTTCTCAACCATATCCACAATGATAGACATAACTGGTTCCCGCAAGTAGCATTTTTTGCCTGCAAGAGATATGATGTTGCTAACAAAATCTTTGACAGAAGGTGTACCACTGTCTTCAAAAAATTCAGCAGCCAACCATCCTGATCTAGCAAGAGCACCATAAGCACAGAGGCGACCCAAAAGACAATCTTTAGCTTCCTACAGTGCAATTGAGGAGGGAATAGAGTTTCATTTAAAATTGAATACCGTGAAATTATTTGCTTCATTGAACCAAATGCATGTATTTTACCTGACCTTTAATTGATCCTGAAACTTCTAACAAATTGATGATTAGTTTCATCGACAGTACCACTTTGATGGAGGGAATTTTCGCAACAACAACTGATAGGCGAACCCTTGCCTAGCACACTGTATAAAAACAATTGGGAAGTAGCAGAATGGTCATTTTCTCATTGGCCTTCAACAACTTCTTTAAAGCAAGATCTGCGATTTAAATCTTCATGCACGGTTTGCCATGGATAAAGCTGCAGACTAAAAAGGAGAAGCTACGATCAATGGCAACAGAAACTTAGTTTCAAGCCTAATCTCGAGGTAGCTATATAGGAAATGGAGGATGCCAAATTCTTATGGAAAAAAGAAAAAGTAATCAAAGCTCTCGAAGTAGCTATATATATAGTTTTAAGGATGCAGCAAGAATCACCATACTGCGTCACAGCACAACTTCTATCGGGTTCTAACTCCAAATGTAACAAACTAAATATAAATATTATTGAATTCCAAATGTAGGTAGGTGTCCAGCTTCATAAAGTTTAATTTTTTTTTTTTTTTTAAAGCGTCATAATTCCCATATTAGATGCTTACGCCAAACCACAAACTAGTGGAATTTAACACGAGCACTACAAAGCCTAAAGAGAGTATTACCGCCACCTAGATGAGGAAACTCCACGAATGAGCCCATCGTCGTATGCTCCCTGAACCTCGATCAACTCGACGGCCAAAGTCTCGGCTGCCGCCTTTCGAACCGAGGTACGTATCCAGCTACCTGGGGTAGAACACGGATATGGATTGAGGGGGGGTTGTTTCCCTCGGTTTGTGTTTTTCTAGGGTTTCCCATAAAAGGAAGGGGGAAGGACGGCGGCCAAGGGTTAGTTTAGATTCGTGTTCATAATTTTACCTCTGAGGCTCCGGACGCAGGGAAAATCCTAGTCTGGAGATTTTTGGAGCGACGATTTACTTACTCAGGCCTCTCGTTCGATCGTTTTGGTAGCCCATCATATACCCTTTAACATTTTTCAATAATGTTCGCACTTTCATACATACCGTCGTCCCCGAAAATTCTAACTTCGACGCTGACATGTTAATTTTAGAATATTTAACCATAAATATTTATTAAATTTATCTAAATTCTATTTTAAAATAGAGTTAGGATAGGTTTAAACTGTAATTACGTTAGTTTTTATTGTTAATTTAGCTAAAAATTAAGGGTTGGAAAGTTCATTTTAAAAACTTGTAGGTCTATATAAGTGTGTTATGAAGAAACAAGTGAGAGCATGTAAGTGCAAAACACGGAAAACTATAGGGTATTGAAGTGCAATGAAGCAATTAATTTATTGTTTTGTGTTTCTTATTGGATCGTGCAAGCATGCACGCTTAGTTTCGCAGTACCATAGTCACGCATTACTGCACAAGTTCCATGGAATATTTGAGCATTTCTGGAATTCCCTTTTTTTTCTGGAATATTTCAGCCAAGTAATCCCCGAAGCCCCCGCAACTAGTCTTTACTTTCTTGGTTTCTCCTGCGATGCCTTTCGCTAGACGGTCGATCGCTCTCAGATTTTGGAAATACAGGCATGGTTGACAGCATCACATTCACAACACAGAGTTCACAAGGAAGACTGCAGATAAATAAACGCTATAAGACCCACAATGCTAGACACAAGGACTACATTATTCATTATCATTAAGGATGTTCCACTTAACTTTCAGACATTATTCATTATCATTAAGGATATCCCACTTACCTTTCAGGTTAAAATCCCAAACCTGAACCAAAATGGTGAGCTCAAACTCAGTCAACCAACTTGTCCGAACAAATCGACCAGCCACTGCTCTGATTTGTTCATCATTTACACTACAGGAATTCTTGATCATGAAGAAAAAAAAATCAACAATAACCTCCCAACCTAAAAGATTATTCTGCTGTTTCAGCAGACGGGCAACCAGTTACATCCAACGTCAGATTTTGGGGTAGCAAGCTAGTGACTCGAGGTCACAACCTCGATAAAGCCAACATTGAAGGCCACAAGCTTCGCCCTCGAGTATCAACCATGATACAGAATTCAAGAAACCGCAAAGGGCAGTGAGGCATTATGACATTCTCCCTGCCCCAATGCAACCTCTCTTTCTCCCTCAATCGTTTTGGCGGAACAATCAGTAGCACTGGTTGAAACAGGAAAAGAAACCCCCTGATTTATTTTCCTTTGGTGTATCACCCAAATCATCTCGAACAGCCATTAGTGAACTCGTGCCAGGAGACTCAGGTGGCAACACCACATTCTCAGAACTGAAAACACGAGCAGGAGCCAGAGGTTCAGGCGGTGAGAGAGTAGACAAATAGTGAAGCAGCATTTGCACTATTTGGGTAAAGTTTGGCCGCAAATTTGGATCTTCTCTCCAGCAAGATGTCAAAAGTGAAGCTAACTCCTCAGGAAGACCATCAGCACTAGGCCTCACATTCTGTATCATAGCATAAGTAAAAGAAAAAGGCTGAGCTCCCATAATACTATTCAATAAAGAAAGAGAAGTAGCGGTTTATTACTTTGAAAGCAGCTGCATACGCAGCTTGAAGGTTTGACATGCCTTCAAATGGAAGTTTGTTATGTAACAGCTCCCATAACACTATTGCGAAGCTGTAAACATCCACCTTGTGGTTGTAATGTTTCTTTTCCCCGTGCCTCAAAGTCACAGTACTGTACAACTGCGCACATAATTTTGCTTTAGAAATTTATTTAGTATAAACAAATTCTATCAACAAGTGTTAAATCAAAGTTCTTTGGCTACCTCAGGGGCCATCCATCTGTAGGTTCCTGTTTCAGCAGTCATCATCTCTGTCAAAGTTTCCTCCCTGGCCAAACCAAGGTCTACAAGTTTTACGGTTTTCTGATCTGCAGTCAGTAGCATGTTTTCTGGGGACATGGCTAGAGTTAGCGAAACAAAGCATGAAAGGCAAATTTTTAAGGAATTCATGCATAGAATTGCATGTATATTAAAAAGACAACATGACAAAAGATCAGTATAAATATCGAGGAAAAGGAGAAAGTAAAATCTATAGTACATCAGTCAAACTCTTAAAATATGTTATGAACATCCTTGTTCTTGGGGGAGGAAACTCCCAAAATATGTTGGATGAGTGGAACTTGAAGGATCATGATAATACTTATTAGTAGGGAAACTAACTAATCAATTATACAGTCCGGGGCACATTTCGTCGGACATTCTCACGAAGAGTGCGGTAAAAAGGGGGGGGATTGGAATTCACTAATTTTGATATCATTGAATGACCAGCAATCTAGCAATAATCATGCTAAGAAGTTTTCATACTTATTTTCTTAATATGTCTTAAGTTCAGATGAGTGGAACTTGAAGGATCATGATAATACTTATTAGTAGGGAAACTAACTAATCAATTATACAGTCTGGGGCACATTTCGTCGGACATTCTCATGAAGAGTGCGGTAAAAAGAGTCTGAACTTCAGTCATTTGCATCAAGATAAGTACAGTTTAAAGAGAACATAAATTTAAGAAAACTGATGAGAAGCACACATGAAGAAATTCATTTAAGTGTAACTGGTATCCAAAGCACTAAATTGAACACTACAAAAGAAGTAGCTAAGTCATATAATAGGAGAAACAATCTAAGGATCTCCTAGATATGAAAGAAATGTAGGAGACAGCAAGGAATTGCAAAACAGAACATAGGTTACTGCATTCATCTTTACAGAACATATTACATCATGAAAGCTGTAAACTGGAACGCGCACATAATCCCTATTCAGAATGAGCGATCAGAAGTGGTAAACAGT
>NC_033802.1:67450981-67485544 GCF_001876935.1 Asparagus officinalis
TACACGAGAAGGCTGAAATCTTATCTCTAAAAAATTTGAGGTGTAGGGCAGCCTTTTGAAAAGCTCACAGGCATTTGAAAAATGAACCAAGATGCAGTAAGTAATCTGATGGTTATAATATTGGAAACTACATAACCAATAATCCTCTAATCCATTCCTTACTGATAAAGGAGCCTGCTACCTAATCCAAATTGAAATTGATAAGCTCAAGACATTTGATCACATCTTACAACTGTCTATCACCCAATCTCTGCTTCCTGAGTAGGCAGGCAACACAAGCAAGGGAAACTAATAGGTTTGCTCATGAAACCAATTTGGTAAATGATAAAACCTAAATTTATGAGCAGAGAATTCAGGTTACGTAAGTGAGAGCCAATTCTCCAAAATGTGCCTAGACTGATCTACAAGGAGGAAGATGGAATTTGCTACAAGGCATCTATTTATAAGCAAAAACAGTAAACAGGTGTTGTTCTCAGAGATGGAATATTCTCATTGATAAAAGATATAGTACTCCAAAATGTGCCTAGACTGATCTACAAGGAGGAAGATGGAATTTGCTACAAGGCATCTCTTTGTAAGCAAAAACAGTAAACAGGTGCTGTTCTCAGAGATGGAATATTCTCATTGATAAAAGATATAGTACTAAACAGTGAACAGCCACGGTGAAAGTCTCTGGAAGTAGTTGAAAAGTCCTTATTTATAAGAAGGTGGAAAGCTAATTGATGGGGAACGACGCGAGGGCTACGATTTGGGGACAAGAAATCGGTGACAACTTGGCGGAATGGTGTTGTAATCCATCACGAACAACAAGAAAATCGGTGACAACTTGGCGGAATGGTGTTGTAATCCATCACGAACAACAAGAAAGTTACTGAGTTGAATAGCGCACTGGGTTAATGTTCACCCACGAACCGTACTCCACCTTTTGGGCTTTTAGGTTTCTTTTGATATAATTGAATGATGGCGATCTTTTGTTGAGAGGATAAATGGCTAAGATGTTTCAGCAGTGACTTTTTGTTGAAGGATATTATAATTGCAGGGCTAGGATAAAAGAAAGGCCTCAGACCCAAGGGCATCACGACACTCCACATGTCATAATTTTAGCACTTCACATGATAACAAATTTCACATCTTAATCCTTTATGGAGGACTACAATATTATTTATAGAAAAAAACTAAACCTGGAAAGTAAATCAAATCCTAACCAAATCCTAATAAAAAGGAAGCAAAGATAAAATCTCTAACAAAATAAATCTCAAAGATCCTAACAATCTAAAATCTAATCCTAATGAGATCTTTACCTAAAATTGGAGATTACATCAAATATTATTAAAATAACAAAGATACTAGTAAATCTAGAAATTCCTTGATCAACGGCTAACGATCACCCTGCATCACTAATTTCAGAAAGATTGTTGGAGACACGTTATAGCTAATAGGATATACGGCTAAAATATCACAGGCATGGAATAAATCCAAATATCCCCATAGGTACCGTTTGGCAAAGGGTTAAGTGAGGGGTTAAGGAGACTTAACCCCTTCTTAACCTGCCAAACACAACAAATTTATATAAGGGTTAAAGTGAGTTAACCCTCCATAATTTGTCAAACATAAAAAATATAGAAGGGTTAAGTTAACCCCTCTAGAGGGGTTAAAATGAGTTAACCCCTCAAAATGAGGGGTTTACTAATACTCCTATTTAGATGGAATAAGAGTTAACCCTTCTAATTATGAAGAAAATAGTCAAAATCATTGTTATTCCCAAACACTAAAACTGATCATAAGGGCTAAAATAAAACTTATTTAACGGGTTAATAATTTAGTCCTTCGGATTATCAAATGGGCTAAGTATATTAATCCTTCTTTTTAACCCCTCTTCATTAACCCTTTGCCAAACGGGGCCATAAGGAATAAATTAATGCTTATTTAGCATGGATGCCTGTTAGATACTCCTTGGAATTGTATCCAACACCTTATGTGAAGTCTCTGATACAAAGGCACTTATCAAACTATGTCCTTCATACTGCTAGGACATTTCTTTATATCATCAGGATATGATCATTTTCATCTAAAACTACAAATTTTATAAAGATGTACCAAAAAAAAGTTCTATTACAATTTGGTGAATTTAAGATTTGTTTCAACACATTAAGTCCTCGGTAAGAAACTTATGCTGTGAAGCCAAATCCCATCTCCCACCATCAGATGCATGAAGTTTTAGTGTCAACCATATACAAATTATCAGCATGTTTTTAAAGCTTGTTTAACACTATGAAGTATACTACAGAATTTGGTCCGATGCTTATAGTTCAAGCTTTGTGTTTGGAAGCATATGCTTTAGTATGAAACCTCGCTAACCTAGATTCTATTAAACGATCATAATATCTTTTACTAATCATAATGAAAAGGGAAAATATATGAAGCTTGTGCTTTTAACTCCCATATGAGCTTCACCTTGTTCAGGCGTAAGTGTTTCGATATAAGCATTAACACATCGAGACATAGATAACTACTCTTAATCAAAAGGTTTTAGCATTTAAATCCTTGAGTTTTTACCAAACAACATATTTCTCCTTACCCACTGCATAATTCCAAACTAAGTTGCATAGAAACGGGTACTAATGTGGGTATCGCTATGGGTGCGGGTACGAGATACGGAAAAATTTTAAAATTACGTGTATGGGGACATGACTGCATGTATGTATCAATATAAATAATTTACATAAGATCATTATTATTTTCAACTTGTGTATTATTAGAATTAAAATTCTCATCACATTTTTAAGGTTCTTTTATTATGTTGATTATTATAAATTGGAAGTTGCTCGTTTTTGAAATAGACACTAAAACAGCCCCTTTAGACCCTACTTTTGAACTTGAGTATGAGCTGAAACAAACCCAACCCACACTCTAACAAGTTTCAAGAACGGATATGAAGTGTAGGATATACGTCCAAAACATGTATGGCAAGTGTTCTAAACTAAAACATATATCATATAATTGAGTACACGCCTGAATGAACATATGCATATATCCAAGGAGTGTCCATGAAGTTTGGGTAAGGGAACATGTCCCTTGTGTGTACGGCTTCATGATAGAAGTACCATGGTAACATAGAATCCGGATATGACCTTCTATTCATGAGTTATTTTGTAACTATGCCCTTCTTTAAGTGACGATTCGTGAAGGTATAGGTAATTATAAAATTTATGATTTATACATAGTTTTAAGTTAGTGAAGTTATTCTTTATGAAAAAAGTATCATATTTAGTTATTCTAGCAAGCATATCTTGCTAACATTCCCACATCAGTACTAGGTTTTTAAAAATGACTATATTTTTTTCTAGAAAGTGTATTTAGAATCTTTAGATAGATACACTGAAGCTAAATTTACATCATATATGTTGCCAAAACCAAGTGAACCATGCTTTATTACTTGAAAAATCAACACTTATTCAAATTTGTATATTAGTAGATGAAGAAAGTCTTGTTTGCCAAATAATTCGAGTGCAAGACATGTAAGGCCGACAGACCAATACTAAGTGAACCAGGTGCTGTTTCTCAAGCCAATCTATGCAGACGTTAGCAGTCACTCCGTTTCACTGGATTTAATCCCTTACACTCCTGTTAGAGCTCATGAAAGCATTAGCAAGCTCCAATCTACGAAAGTGATCCAACATTCTTTCTTCCGACGAAGTTATAGTTAAACATATTTCTGGATGATGTGCAGATACCAGTAGCATCGGTGCTTCTAAGTTCTATCAGCATTCTATCTGCCTACCTTCATGTTTGATTTCATCCACAAGAAGGAGCACTAGCTTAGATCATATCCATGATCTAAATAGCAAACAATAATAGAAAACACAAATAAACCAATGGTCCAATCAAGATATAAGGAATTACAGTATTCTGATAATTTGCCTGTGTCCAGAAGAAAGAGACAGTCTCTTCAACTTTTAGGAGATTACAGGTTAGCTTCCATGTCACTCTGAGATTTCAACTTCTTCCCATAGAGGCACGTTAAACTATCTGGCGCTTTCATAATACAAAGTGGAAGAAGTAGCATAGTGTTACAGCCATATCTCTTGAATTTAAAGATATTGCAATGGAGTTGGATTTAAATTCCCATCTGAAAGCTCATCGGGTTTGGACCTGGACATACTTGAATCCAACACAAATCCGACTCTAAATTTAAGACACACGTCTCTTGAGATTTTTATAAGCTAATTCATCCAATATAAACACAGGATTAAAAGTTGCCTTTGTTTGGGTGAACTATAGACTCATACTCTAATACGGCAGTTCTTCTTTTGTTAACAAATATTAGATTGCAAGTGAAACTGATAGTTTCGGTTTCTTTTTCTTCGCAAATACTATAACTTGTGAATTTCTGAAAGTACCAACAAGTATTTAAATGTCATCTATGAATAAGTGGATCAGGTTAGGATACTTTTGTGCATGGTGGGTTTAGTTTGGGTCTGGATACCTTTAAAGCTGATCGGATTTAGATATGGATACAACAGGTACCTGATCCCACCTTGACCTTTTGCCCTTACGGATGAAGTCTGTTAGGAATCTTGACCCCAAGATTAGTTTATTTTGATGATAACAAATATTATATGTTGTGTGTATTATGTGCTAATATTTGTTTTGCAGTATCAGAGCTATATCAATAATTATATTCAAAGAGATACTCAAGACATAGATGAGTTCAAGGCAAAATGAAGCAAAGAAGAAGATATACTTTATTGTCTAAATGTAATTTTATATTTTCTTTGCTTAAAAATTTGTACAAGCCTTGATCACTCACACATACACACACATATAGTGTTATAACACACTAACACATGCTTAGTGTGTTGGTTAACAATAGAAATCTCCTATGTTAGCCATTAGAGTTTATAGATATTGAGTGAGTCTTAAAACATTTCATTTATACCCGTTATCAATTAGAATCTGGAAAAACCCAAAAGATCAAAGTTGTAGGTCTCTTCAAGAGCTTTCCAACAAATCTTAAATCACCTCATTCTGATATCGGATGAGAAAGTTACAGTCAAAATACTGAAAAGAAAAATTCCAGAATTTGAGTTTACAGTGTAGTCGACTACTATGCCTTGTAGTCGACTACTAAGCAATTTTCTGACTTCACAGAGTCTGTTTAGACTCAGTGTAGTCGACTACTATGACTTGTAGTCGACTACAGATGCAGTTTTTCTAGATTTCAGGTTTTAAATAAGTGACTGTTTATAGCCGTTTTGTGGACGTTAATTGGGTTTAAAATTATGTCATTTCAGAGGCTATAAATAGGTTTAAACATCAGAAAACAACAACCAAGTTTTACACTTATAAGACTCACATATTGTGCAAATTAACTCTCTAAACTTTTAGTTTTTCAATCTATTTTTTTATAAAAGAGAGTTTCTGATATTGCCTTTGTTCCTATCATTCTTAGAGCTTATTTAGGCAATATTCAGAGAGTTAAAAAGATTGATAAGCCACTGTTATACATTCACATCTATATCAAGGCTTATAGGATTGGAATTGTACATTGCTTCAAAGAAAGGTTCTCTCGGTTTATGGTTTAGAGATTTGTGTTCAAATTGGCAAGGTGTTTGTCAATTGATGTTGTAATTTGCAGGGACTTGCAAATTGGTCAGGTTTGAGTTTGATTTTGTAAGTTTATTCAAAATCATAGTGAAAACTCTCAAGCGAGATTTGCTTGGGGACTGGATGTATACCGGATTGGTGGAACCAGTATAAATCCTTGTGTTTGTGATTGTGAATTTCTGAGAATGCCATTTTTCTTTGCAATTTATAATATACTTTGCATAAATTTTAAAAGAATACTATTCACCCCCCCCTCTAATGTTCAAGTGTATCTATTTCAGATCCTACAAAGTCAAGCAGACAATTTATCATATTACTTTTCTTTGGATTGTTTTCTTGATTCGCTAGGGTCTAAGGGGAAAATTTTGAACTGAGGTTAGATATAAATGAACAAATCATAGGAATTCAACTTTGAGGTTTTCGCTTTCAACTTTTTTATCCCCGTCCCTCGTGAACTAAAGAAGAAGCAAATCTCTTTCACCCAAATGACAACATTAGTCCCATTACAAATTTCCAAAATAGATCTAATAAAAACATCAGAAGATTAAACGGCCAAAAATAATAATCTTTCAACACAGGCTTACAAGTTGAGATATCAAAACTGGTTTTTGTTGAGTGTTGAGAGATCAGAAATTTTACAGGTAGTTTTAAAACAATAAAATGAAATTTCAACATCGCTTGTGACGGTTATGCAAAAGGCGAAAACTTGGCAAGGAGATTTGAATACAGAGAAACAAGAAAAGAAGAGTTCAGCACTCATCTTCCTCCTTCGGGACATGATTTTGAACAGTTCTTTCTCCTCCTCCACAGGGTAAGTTGTGACGAGTTCTTTCTTTCTTTCATCCTTTTAAACTTTCTCATTATTTTACTTGTTTAGCTGACTCATGATTTTGTTTGAATTTTCTCAGGGTTAAGCGATAAAGAAGATGAAACAAGATGGACATAACAAATGGGTTATAGACTAAAATAGCAGTTAATGTTGTCCAAAAAAGGTTCATGTGCTACCCATATTGAAATATCCTTACATGCAACAAAGGGGTAACGGAAAAATCATAGTATAAAGGATAAAACATCCCAACTAGAAGAAATATTTTTTTTTCAGTATATGATATTTTTCTATAAAGTTGGTGAAACACTGTGGTAGTTTTGTACTAAAATGTAAGCCGCTCCAAGTGTTGTCCAACAAAAACTTTCAGACCTCACTCGTAGTCCTTACTCTAGTATTAGATCTCTCACTTCTAAGTTATAACAATTATCTATTCTCTAGTTCCTTTTCGAAAAGGTCAACATGCTACCCATATTGAAATACCCTTACATGCGACAAAGGTAGTGAAACATTGTGTTATGGCATACAAGCCAAATTGTAAGACGCTCCAAGTTGCTGCACATCAAAAACTTTCAGACCTCACTCGTAATCCTTGCTCTAATAGTAGATCTTCCACTTTTGTAACAGTTATCTATCTTCTACATCCTTTCCAAAAAGGTTTATGTGCTATTCGCATTGAAATATCCTAATATCCAACATAGGGTGACTGGAAAATCACAAGTATAAAGGATGGCATATTCAACTAGATGAAAAAAAATTCCGCACGAGATATTATCCCAGAAGGTAGTGAAACATTGTGGTGTTTATGCACATAAGCCAAATTGTACGTCGTTCCAAGCTGCTGCCCAACAGAAACTTTCAAGCCTCATTCACTTGCACTCCTTACTCTAGAATTAGCTCTCTCACTTCTAAGACAAATATCCATCTTCCACTTCCTTTCAAAAAGCTTTATGTGCTTACCCACATTCAGATATCCCTATATCCAACAAAGGGGTGAAAGAAAAAATCACAGTATAAAGGATAGAAAATCCAACAAGATGAAGAAAATTCATTATGAGATATTTATCTAAAGAGGAGGTAAGATTGTGGTATGCTCGCACATAAGCCAAATTGCAGGTGGCTTCAAGTAGCCGCCCAACAGTAACTCTCAAACCTCGCTCGTAGTCCTTACTCTAGTATTAGATCCCTCTCTTCTAGGTTGTAACAGTTATCTATCATCTACTCCCTTTCCAACTGAGTTTTAATTTGAAAATCTAAAGCGCAGAACGTCTGCATTAATTTTCGTAGTAATGCCGATAAATTAATTTGAACTTGAGAAATTGCAATAAAAGGAATTGCTTCACAGTGAGAGAAATTATATGGACAGGCTTTCCATATAGGTAAAGAGAAATTGTGATCTCCTCATTTTAGGGGTACGACGGGCTTCCCGACTTGCCATAAACTGAAACATTGCGATTTAATACGCGGTTCAAGGCCAGAGGGATGGTTGACCAGCAAGCATTTTAGAGTTGCATCTTCCTTCTAAAGAAGAAGAATGAAAGGTATATGCATCTCAGCAAGAGTCGGCAAATGAAAACCCATGAGCGGGGCCGGGGAATTCGAGAAGGTGCAATTTTCCATCCGCAGCCACACTTGCAAACCAAATAAAGTGAGGTACAAGTCCAAAGGCCGCGCTAAATCCGTTAAAATGCATAAATCCCAAGCTTAATGAAGGAATTTTACCAGGCTTCAGATCTCGGTGGATGATCCCGTGGGAATGCAAACATTCCATCGCCCGAGCAATATCCAAAGCAAACCCAACGGCCACACGAGGCTCCAAGCTCCGCGGCCTCATATTCAGCATGTACTTGCGCAGGGATCCTCCGAGCAGGAGTTCGGTAACAACAACCATTACAGGCTCCTTGCAAGCTCCGATGAACTGCGCAGCGAAAAGAAGAAAAAATAAATAAGGGTAGTTACAACAACAGATCAAGCACTACCACCTGTACGCATTTATGTACAGAATAAAAGAAGAAGAAACAGCCCCATCGGGATCAATATAAGGAGGGAAAACACAAACAAACCTTAACAAGATTCTTGTGCTGGACTTTGGTGAGCATGGAGACCTCCCTCATGAACCTACCCTCCCTCTTGGTCACCTCCTCAGGGGTGTCTCCTTTGTGCACGATCTTGATGGCAACATTCTGGTTCTTGTACCTAGACAGAGAGAGAGGGAGTGAAGCGGCAAGCAAGCAAACAAAACAAGCAAACAAGCGAGTAATTAGAACCACCAGCATCAATTCCAACCCCGAATCGTGTCTACAGGGAGAAAGAAAGAAAGGAAAAAAAAAAAACTTACTTGCCCTCGTAAACCTTGGCATGGGCGCCTTCCCCGATCCTGGGGCCGACGAAGAGAAGCTTGGGATCAATGAGCCACTTGGGATCTAAGCTGGGCTCATCAATGGAGAAGAAACCACTTCCAGAATCCATCATCATCTCTGTAATAAGAGCTAGCGACGAGGAACAAGATCTACCATCTAAGCATCCCCATGGCCAACCTCGAAGAGGGACGGGATGATCTCAGAAGGACAACGCCCCCGCTCCCACATCATCGTCCTGACCGATCGCCATGCTCGCGTTCTTGTCCCGGCCCCCCCTCCCCTCCCCTTCGAAGAATTCAGGCAGCGCGATACATACACACACAGGGGCTTCTCTCTTTCGCCCTCAATTTTGGGAGCCAGCTAGAGAAAGAGAGTTCCAGTTTGGGCAGCCAGATTGCGGCGCGATTTAGATCGAGGAGGAGGAGAGAGATGAGATGAGAAAGAGGGTGCGGATTGACTTTCACCTCTCCCACTGCTTCTTTCATCCTTTAGTTTTTTTTTTTTTTTTTTTTTGTTTAACGATGAGGAGGAGGAAGATCCGATCTCATCACCCTATTTAGCTCTAGTTCTAGTTCTAGTTCTCTCTCTCTCTCCCCCCCTCGCTCTTTCTGCGTTCGTGATTTTTTATCTTTTGTTTTTTTTTTACAGCGGGAGGGTAGAAGAGAGACGACTAATAATAATAAGCGGTTGTTAACGAGAGAGCAGTAAACCACTCGACCACCGGGTTGTTGCTCTCCAAAAAAGTCGGGAGCGAGGAAAATTTCGGAACTCGCTGGTTATTTCTCTCTCCCGAGGGTCGAGGGTCGAAGGTCCAGGACGCGTCAACTACAGAGGAGTCCTTTGTGTGTTTTCGTCAGCGTATGGGCAGGGTGGGCGTCTGGTGAGGGCCACTGAGGAGGAGGAGCACTTCTTCGTGTTTTTGTGTGTCCTTTCGGGAATTAAAATTTTATT
The DNA here is from genome assembly GCF_001876935.1 of Asparagus officinalis. Lineage (NCBI taxonomy): Eukaryota > Viridiplantae > Streptophyta > Magnoliopsida > Asparagales > Asparagaceae > Asparagus > Asparagus officinalis. The sequence goes on from NC_033802.1 coordinate 67,460,726, forward strand.
TATGGGACCAAATGTTTTTGGAATATTAAGAGCATCTCCAACAGCTTCTTCAAAATTTTCTTCAAAATGGGGAAGCAAAAGTCATATTCTCCAACTAATTTTTACACCAACTCCAACAGCTTCCCCATTTTGAAGAATCAATTTTTTCCTCCAAAAATTTGAAGAATGCTGCAGATTTGGGGAAGCTTCCCCATTTTTTCTCCTCCATCCCTATTTTAGGGAATGAGATGGGGAATCTGTTGGGCCAAAAACCTAAATAAATTCTCCAAAATGAGAAATGGGGAAGCTGTTGGAGATGCTCTAACACCCAGATTAATAACAATAAAAAAGACACGCCAATTGACTCATGATTGCTCTCCTTATTATTGAGTCTAAGATTTATCTGTTGGGGTTGAGAAAGCAAGCAAACATGCACGGTAACCATGGGAGTGAATATTGTTCGGACCTATCTGGCTCCATGCAAGGGAATGAGATTGGAACTTTAAATTCTAAGGGATTGTGGTTTTTCAAATAGTAAATAACCAAACTTCCCGAGTAACGTTTCTGGGAATTGAATGAAAATGTTAAATTTTGAGAAGTCAATAACCAAAGGCTGCATTTATAATCTATAGTCTCTCGTTTGTGTAATCTATAATCTATAGTCTCTCATTTAATTAGTATATAATAACTATTTATCCGATGCTCGTGGACCTATAATTTGACGTGAACCACGGAAAACACTTGTGTTTGTACTTGCCATTTCCTTTCTATGTTATTTGTTACTCTTGCTTTTTTATCTTGATTTCCGCAAAACCCCTCAATGCTAATGATTTAAGAAAAAAATTTATAATGGCTTCACATTAGGGTTGGGCGTGGGTGACGCAGCGTGGAAGTAGTAGCCTCGGAATCCACCAAGTACAATCTTCAAATCCACGAAGAGCTTCGAATCCACAAAGTAAAATTGAGGAAAACAAAATTTTATTAATTAAAGTTATGTCTCTAGGACTTACAAGGCTCTACTTAAATAGAAAAAGAAACAAGACTTCTACAATGATTCAAACTTTACCAAAAATAGTAAAAGAATTCCTAAAACATTAAAACTTCTAAAAAGACTTCTTATGGCTAGGAAAGTCCACCGGTCAAATCTGAGATCAAATCGGATTTGTTTCGTAATCAATACAGACTCCTAAAACATTACTATAAATAGTAAAAATCGGACAAAAATACAGATATCACTCAAACCGTAATGAATTTAGCGAAACGGAGGAAGCATACCGAACCCTTTGGTAGGTTTGGTCGGATCCGTCTCGTTGAGATAATCGATTTTCAGATATAATTCGTCCAATTCCGACGTACGGTTTGAAAGTTATGGTCGTTTCTTCGTAGCAAGTTATTTTCTTCGACCAGGCCCGCATTTAAGCTTGCGACTGTCCCACTTTGGCATAAACATGTCTGTCTTGTGTTCTAAATCAGTGGGTCGGGTCGACCTGTGGGTTAACCTAGCCTAATTCACCATGCGTGCCCCAACTCGCCTCGTAGTGGGTCGGGCCCGACTGAGTCCACCTCCAAACTTAGGATTAGAGAAATAGGCCCGACCCACACTAGCCTTGCTCACGCTCGACCCTTCTCGACCCAATCTGTCCTGATCAATGATATCCAAAGTTTAGCACAAGTATAAAAATAATTTAATACACGTTTAAATTACTAAAAGATAAATTAGAAATAATTTTATGATTGTAAATACGAGTTTAATATAATCAAAAACGTAAAAAAATATAAATGTAAAAAAAAATTAAAAAAAGTTTGGATAAAAAACTCATAGGTCAGCCCACGACCCATGGGTCATGGGTCAGGTCAGACCCAGCCCGCAGCCAAGCGGGTCGTGGGTCGGGCTACATCCAATTCCATACCCGAGATCAGAGAAATAGACCTGGTCTATTCTATTTCGGTTAGCCTTGAACCATATGGGCCAAGTCCTGGGCCTGAACCTACCCGACCCACACGCACCCCTACTCCGGATAAGAAAATTGTCGGAGGCTATTTAGAAAGGATCGCATCTCCACCAATCAAACTTAATGTATTATATATTAAGATTAATTAATGCTTACATATTAATTATGTACGTAGTGGAGGACATTTCAGAGTGGTACCCAGTCGCAAATTTATCCAAAATCAATCCAAAGGGAGATGCCCAACAATTAAACAAGTGGAAGGCACATGGACGTTGGCCCTTTAACACGGGGCACAATTCTTATATTACCAAAATTGATTAATTTAAACATTTCTATCACCATTCACAACTTAGTTAATGACCAAAATATTTTATTTAAACATTAAGTTTATTATGATTAGAGTGAAGTAGCGAAGATGAGAGGAAGCATCCGCTTCGCAATAACGTGTGTTTTATATTGTTCTCTTTCACATTGCCTTATGTAGTTTATTGCATTAATTGCTTTATAGCCAAATACTTAATTGTGTGTGTTTCGAGAACTTGAGCCATGCCTCTTGGTCTCAACAAAACAGTATCAATGCATGGAGTACATTAAACCATATTATGCTTCCGTACCTCTGAAGTGTTGATAGCATCCAAAGTGGATAAATAGAGAATAGCCTAAATTTAGTAAATTTAAAAAAAAAAGATCATTTATGTAACTTTATGAGCAAAATCGACCAATGTGTTTTTGCTATTATAGAAATGACTAAGTGTTAATCCAACTCTAGAAGGTGGCCATTCTCAAACCCATCATTGACAACCAATCACCATCATATTAAATGCATAATTGGAGTCATCATTACATCGACCCCGAAAGTCTTAATGACTCATTGGACCTTGTCCGCATATTACTTCCCCATGTCACCATCCCATTAATCACAGAGCTGAGGTGAGTCATACCACCCGTAGCTTACACCTGTAAAGTATCAGCTGAATAAGCTGACTGCTTGAACTTGGCCGGAGTTACACAATTGACCTCCTGGATCTCCTATATAAATAGGTGCACCGCCTACCATATGGAGGTGCGCAATCTTTTGTAATATAACACACTGCAATCGTATTTTTCTTCTCCACTTAAGATCAATACTGACTTGACCGTCGGATGTGTTGGGGGAGAAATCGGGCCCAATCTAAAGTTGGTGGGCCTTAAACAGAAGTTAGGAATCAATTTTAACCCAAAAACTATAGCTATCAGGTATTGATCCAAAACTCCTATTTAAACTCATTACTCTTTCTTATCGATGTGGGACTATACTCACATATTAATCACCTCAACAGGAGGAACCCTCGGAGAACCTAACTCTAATCCTCTTACGTATTGTTTGTGTGCAGGATCAAATCATCTGTTCAATAATCAACCATTAGAGAGGATTGAGGAACCCTAAAACTCTTCACAATCCACATTAAATTTCCCTATTTAATATCTGACATTAACAATTTTAATTAGTAAAATCGACCTTTTTTGACCATGTCATCACGACTGGCCAAAAGAGATCGATTTTACAAAATATAATCTTTAAAATATAAGGGACTAGTAGTCTTATGTATTTAGAGATGCTTAATTAAGAATTAATTACTTCTATGTAGTCCCGTTTACATATAAAGATCTAATTAGCTGGTAATTAGTTATCATTAAATACATAAGACTAGTAGTCTCGTGTATATCAAGTATTGTATTTTGCAAAATCGATTTTTTTTTAACCAACCGTGATCATGTAGCAATAAAAGATCGATTTTGCTCATAAAATTTTAGAAAGGGTCTTTTAATAAAAAAAATACTTTGTTGGATTTAATCTAATAAATCTAATTTGTGGGCACATATGATTAATCAATGTGTATTGCTATCTTTCAGGATAACCCACTAAAGTGATCAATTAAGTTGGGTTAATGGGTATTTAAATATAATCATGGGGTCATATGTGCAGATACCAGGTTGTAATTGTAATTTATTGAGGGGCTAAATTACAAAAGTACAACATCTATAAATAAGGGTTATGGTCCCTAACCTAGGGTAACATTCTCTAATTCTCTACACCCCATCTAGCTAGAGAAATTCGGATTTAGAGAAACCCTAAGGTTAGAAGATCAAAACCCATCTCAAGATCAAACAATGGATTCAGGTATAAGCTTCCGCTCTTTTGATTATTGTTAATCTCTTTGAATTAATCATGGCTATATGGTTTTAGATCTCAAGTTTTATGATGTAGATCTAACAAGTGGTATCAGAGCCACCTTTATTAATTCTTAGGGATTTAAGTTTTATTGGGTTTTTGATCTTAAATCTCTGGTTAAAGATTCAATTTTTTGGGTTCGGATGAACAGTAAAAAATTTTTTGGGTTCGGGTGAACAGTAACAAAAAGTTTTCGGATGAACAGTAACTGAAAAAATCGCCGGTGAACATTAACTTTTTGGAATTTTTTTGATTTTTTTCTTCAATTTTTTCCAATTCTGGATCTGTTTTGAAAATAAAAATCAAAGATTTTTTGGGTTTAACGGCGGCGGTTTCAATTTGAAACCCTAAGGGTTCATGGCGAAAATTAAGGAGGTGGTTACCTCAAACGAACCTCGCGTTCGTTCAATTTTAACCGAGCTTCGCGCTCAACGAACCTCGCGTTCGTTCTAAGGTGAACCTCGCGTTCAACTCAGGTGAGCGTCAAGCTCAATTTTAACGAACCTCGCGTTCGTTCTAAGGTGAACCTCGCGTTCAACTCAGGTGAGCGTCAAGCTCAATTTTAACGAACCTCGCGTTCGTTCTAAGGTGAACCTCGCGTTCAACTCAGGTGAGCGTCAAGCTCAATTTTAACGAACCTCGCGTTCGTTCTAAGGTGAACCTCGCGTTCAACTCAGGTGAGCGTCAAGCTCAATTTTTTAACGAACCTCGCGTTCGTTCTTCAGACGAACCTCGCGTTCGTACTTCAGACGAACCTCGCGTTCGTACTTCAGACGAACCTCGCGTTCGTACTTCAGACGAACCTCGCGTTCGTACTTCAGACGAACCTCGCGTTCGTACTTCAGACGAACCTCGCGTTCGTACTTCAGACGAACCTCGCGTTCGTACTTCAGACGAACCTCGCGTTCGTACTTCAGACGAACCTCGCGTTCGTACTTCAGACGAACCTCGCGTTCGTACTTCAGACGAACCTCGCGTTCGTACTTCAGACGAACCTCGCGTTCGTACTTCAGACGAACCTCGCGTTCGTACTTCAGACGAACCTCGCGTTCGTACTTCAGACGAACCTCGCGTTCGTACTTCAGACGAACCTCGCGTTCGAACTTCAGACGAACCTCGTGTTCATTTTTAAACGAACCTCGCGTTCGTTCCCAAGTTGAACCTCGCGTTCTTTTATCAAACGAACCTCGCGTTCGTTCATTTTCAGACGAACCTCGCGTTCGTGCTTAAGTGAGTCTCGTACTCAATACAGTCGAACCTCGCGTTCGAAGTTAAGGGAACTTCGTGTTCATTATGGTTAAGCCTCGGCTTTTCATGGGTCCACTTTGGTATACTTAATTTATTCAATTAAGTTATGGGCCCTAATTAAGCTGTGAGACCCCAATTAAGTTTTTGGAAATTCAGTTGATTTAAATTTTTTAATTTAAATCTAATTCGGTTTTTAATCAATTATTTAATTCAAATATTATGACACTAAGGTATTAAGGTTGTCTCTCACTCCAATTGATTAATTGAAACAAGAAGTTGCCAAAGTAACCTCTCTTGTGTAGATTGTTCATGAGGAATGTGAGATGTTTGTGTGTATGCTTTCGTGTAAATATTTAATCGGCCCAAAGGAAGGTTAATATTTATTTAGACTGTATACACATCTGCGATGATAAGCGTGTGACAATTATAAGGTTTACATGTGAATAATGAATCGATCCAAAGATAGTTTCATTATTTGACATGAGTTATTGTCAATGTTTGATCATTGCAACAAGGTATCACTTACAAGTTAATATTACTGTCCAAAGACTTGATATTAATGTTGTGCCGGTATCTTGGATGGGGATTGTCATTATTTGAATTTTATTGATTATGGTTATTGATGTGAGCATCTTTTGTTTTATTTCAGCTAATGCATCTGCTGCAACAATTTCTGCTAACATCAACTCAATTCCCATGCTAAATGGGACAAACTTCAAGGTTTGGAAAGAGAACATATTAATTGTTCTTGGCTGCATGGATCTTGACTATGCATTAAGAACTGAACAACCTCTACCTCTCAATGCAGAAAGTACTCCTGATGCAAAGAAGGAGCATGAGAAGTGGGAGCGTTTAAATCGCATGAGTTTTATGATCATTAAGCGCGGCGTTCCGGAAGCCTTCAGGGGCATAGAATCCGAAGGGATTACTAAGGCTAAAGATTTCCTTGCCGAAATTGAGAAGCGTTTTGCGAAAAACGATAAGGTAGAAACAAGCACGCTTTTAGCTCGCTTGATTTCAATGAAGTATAATGGCAAAGGAAATATCAGGGAGTACATTATGGAAATGTCTCATATTGCTTCAAAGCTTAAGGCACTTAAACTCGATCTTTGTGACGAGTTATTAGTGCATCTGGTTTTGTTGTCTCTTCCTGCACAGTTTAACCAATTTAAGGTCAGTTATAACTGTCAAAAGGAGAAATGGACTCTAAATGAGCTCATTTCATACTGTGTGCAAGAAGAAGACAGGTTGAAGCAAGATAAGACAGAAAGTGCTCATTTGGCCTATGCCTCTAAGGATAAGGGCAAGAAAAGGAAGAATGATAAGGAAGCTGCTAAGGGTCCAGTTGAGAAGAAACAACATAAGGATAATCAGGGTTGTTTCTTCTGTAAGAAGCCTGGACATGTAAAGAAGGACTGTACAAAATATCACGCCTGGCGTGATAATTGGACATGTAAAGAAGGATTGTACAAAATATCACGCCTGGCGTGATAATAATGGTACGTTCCTTGCTTTGGTTTGTTCTGAGGTTAATTTAGCTTCAGTACCTAGAAACACTTGGTGGTTAGACTCTGGTGCTACTACTCACATAAGTGTTTCTATGCAGGGTTGCATGAGCTACCGAAAGCCAAGTGATGTTGAAAGACACATCTTTGTGGGCGACGGACAATCGGTAGATGTGGAAGCAATTGGGCACTTTAGGTTGTTGTTAGGAACTGGTTATTATTTGGATTTAAAAGATACTTTTGTAGTACCGTCTTTTAGACGGAATTTGGTTTCTGTTTCTGTATTGGACAAATCAGGTTATTCTTGTTCATTTGGAAACAGTCAATTCAGTTTATCTTTTAATTCAAATGTTGTGGGAACCGGTTACTTGAGTATTTATGACAACCTATATTTGCTTGATACAATTGCTTCTTACAATGAATCCTTGCATGTGGAATCACGTGGTACTAAGCGTAAATTAAATAAGGAAAATTCGGCGACATTATGGCATAAGCGCTTAGGTCATATCTCAAAAGGTAGAATTGAGCGTCTTGTGTCTGATGGCATTTTGGATTCCCTTGATTTTTCGGACTTCGACGTATGTGTTGAATGTATCAAGGGAAAACAGACCAAAGTGAAAAGATTAGGTGCCAACAGATCTTCGGATGTCTTAGAATTGATACATACGGATATTTGTGGGCCATTCCCTACGGAATCCTGGAATGGTCAACAATATTTTATATCATTCATAGACGATTACTCACGTTATGGGCACCTATATCTTATTCATGAAAAATCTGAGTCTCTGGACATGTTCAAAGCCTATAAAGCTGAAGTTGAGAATCAACTCAACAGAAGAATTAAAACCGTCAGATCTGATCGTGGTGGTGAGTACTACGGTAGATATGATGGTTCAGGTGAACAACGTCCAGGACCATTTGCTAGATACCTAGAGGAATACGGTATCGTCCCACAGTACACCATGCCGGGTTCACCTAGCATGAATGGTGTAGCTGAAAGACGAAACAGGACTCTTAAGGATATGGTAAGAAGTATGATTGCTCATTCTTCTTTACCAGAGTCACTCTGGGGAGAAGCACTTAAGACAGCAGCTTACATTCTGAATAGAGTACCAAGTAAAGCAGTTGCTAAAACACCTTATGAGCTTTGGACTGGTCGAAAGCCCAGTTTAAAGCATTTACATATTTGGGGATGTCCAGCTGAGGCAAGGCCTTATAGGCCAAATGAAAAGAAATTGGACTCCAAAACAGTTAGCAGCTACTTTATTGGATACTCTGAACGCTCTAGGGGCTATAAGTTTTATGATCCCACTATAAGGAATATTTTTGAGACGGGAACAGCAACATTCTTTGAGGATGTTGAGTTTGGGGGGAGAAATAAGGTTAGAGACATTAGTTTTGAGGAGGAATTGGCTTCAGATCCAATCCATACAGTTACTTTTGACAATATTCAGGTTCCTATACCTGTTGTTGCTCAAGAAGTAAATCCGGAACCTCAAGATGATAATGTTGAACAACTCCCTGTTCCAGAAGAACAAACTCAACAACCTCAAGAACCAGTGCCATTAAGGAGATCCACGAGAGAAAGGAGAAATGCTATTCCGGATGATTATATTGTATTTCTCCAAGAACATGAGGAAAGTAGTGGAATGTTAGAAGATGATCCAATCAACTTCTCTCAGGCCATGAAAAGTTCTAACTCTCAACAGTGGATTGATGCCATGAATGAAGAGTACAAGTCTATGCAAGACAATAAGGTTTGGGAACTTGTCCCATTACCAGAAGGTGCAAAACCAATTGGTTGTAAATGGATTTTTAAAACCAAGCGGGATGCAAACGGTAATGTGGAGAGGTATAAGGCACGTCTTGTGGCTAAAGGCTATACTCAAAAGGAAGGCATTGATTATACAGAGACTTTCTCTCCGGTTTCATCGAAAGACTCTTTCAGAATAATCATGGCACTTGTTGCTCATTATGATCTTGAGTTACATCAGATGGATGTTAAGACTGCATTTCTCAATGGAGACATTGATGAGATGATTTATATGGTGCAACCAGAAAACTTTGTGTCAGGAGACCCAAAGAATATGGTTTGCAAATTAAGGAAATCCATCTATGGACTCAAGCAAGCTCCTCGTCAATGGTATCATAAGTTTCAACAAATAGTTATCTCGTTCGGTTTTGAGATGAACATTGTTGATGACTGTGTATATCACAAGTTCAGTGGGAGTAAGTATATTTTTCTGGTTCTGTATGTCGATGACATCTTGCTTGCCACTAATGATATAGGCATGTTGCACGAAACCAAGAGATTTCTATCAAAGAATTTTGAGATGAAAGATCTTGGGGACGCCTCTTTTATATTAGGGATCCAGATACATCGAGATCGCTCTCGGGGTATTCTTGGATTATCACAAAAGAGCTATATCGATAAGGTACTTAAAAGGTTTGGCATGCAAGATTGCAGACCAGGTGACACCCCTGTTGCTAAAGGAGACAAGTTTAGTCTCAATCAGTGCCCTAAAGGTAACCTTGAAATTCAGGAAATGCAGAAGATTCCTTATGCTTCGGCTGTAGGAAGTCTAATGTATGCTCAGGTATGTACGCGTCCGGATATTGCGTACATTGTTGGGATGTTAGGCAGATACTTAAGCAACCCTGGTATGGATCATTGGATAGCAGTCAAAAGGGTTATGAGGTATCTTCAGAAAACAAAAGATTACATGCTCACATACAGAAAATCAGAGAAATTAGAGGTCATTGGGTATTCGGACTCTGATTTTGCTGGATGCCAAGATAGCAGGAAGTCTACATCAGGCTACATTTATATGTTAGCAGGAGGAGCTATATCATGGAAAAGTGTCAAACAAACACTAGTAGCTTCCTCCACTATGGCAGCAGAATTTGTAGCTTGCTATGAGGCATCCAATCAGGGAATATGGCTGCGAAATTTTGTCACGGGACTGCGCATTTTGGAAAATGTTGAAAGACCACTAAGGCTATATTGTGACAATAAATCTGCAGTAATGTATTCCAATAACAACAGGAGCTCAACTAAGTCAAAACATATTGACATTAAGTTCCTGGTTGTGAAAGAAAGGGTACAGAGTGGACAGATATCCATAGAGCACATTGGGACAAACTCCATGATAGCTGATCCTCTTACTAAGGGATTGCCACCTAAGGTCTTTCATGAGCATACTGCTCATATGGGTGTGGTATTATTTGAGGATATTATGTTTTAGTGGGAGTTTGTATTTGTGGTGCTTTATGTTTGGTTGTATTGTCTGATCAGAATAAAGTATTCAGTTAAGACACTCTGTTACATTATGTTTGGTTTTGACCTCACTAAGGAGGACCAGTTGAAAATAGACATGTACTGATCACATTGCATGTAATTTTCATGCTGCACTTCCATGATTGATCTATGTCGTTTGATTGTATTGGTATATGTGACCATTGATGGGTCGAGTCACGATAAATGTGACGAAGGCCGCTTTGATCCTATATTGATATAGTCAATGGACGAGATTGTTCGGAAATACCCTTTCAGTGATAGCAATTTTTGAGCTCATAAGGTTATACACAATTTAAGGAATCATATGGTGCCCAAGTGGGAGATTGTTGGATTTAATCTAATAAATCTAATTTGTGGGCACATATGATTAATCAATGTGTATTGCTATCTTTCAGGATAACCCACTAAAGTGATCAATTAAGTTGGGTTAATGGGTATTTAAATATAATCATGGGGTCATATGTGCAGATACCAGGTTGTAATTGTAATTTATTGAGGGGCTAAATTACAAAAGTACAACATCTATAAATAAGGGTTATGGTCCCTAACCTAGGGTAACATTCTCTAATTCTCTACACCCCATCTAGCTAGAGAAATTCGGATTTAGAGAAACCCTAAGGTTAGAAGATCAAAACTCATCTCAAGATCAAACAATGGATTCAGGTATAAGCTTCCGCTCTTTTGATTATTGTTAATCTCTTTGAATTAATCATGGCTATATGGTTTTAGATCTCAAGTTTTATGATGTAGATCTAACATACTTCTCTAGAGATAATGCCACCTTGTTGTTGTCCTCAATGCATACAGGTGATCTTAGACTTCGATCCTTTTATGTGTGTTGGCGAGCGCGTTTTCTATCTATGCCGTAAAATGAGTCTACCACCTTCTACCATTAATTCTTTGGATTAAGTGATTCGTTTACAATTGTAGTGCAACAAACATTGTAATACCAAGTAAGTATAAACTAGTGATCGGGTAAAAGAATATCACAACGACTCTCATAGAAACAAATACAAAATTGCGTCAAGTTGTTTCTTATTAAATGTATGTTGTTCCATCGCATAACATTAATTATGAGGCATTTATCATATGCTTATTTCAAAATTAACGTTATTTAATTCTACTGATTTTTCTCGGTCCAAAGATATTGCTGTTAATTGATCAGTAATTAATGAACATTTTTTATTGACAAATGAAGGAGGCTCGTGTGAAAATTGTCCTTTTGATTAGTTTGAATATAAACTTCAGCACCATTTAGTTTCACACTTAATTACCTTGAGCCTCCGACTAGCTAGGGCCCTTTTTTTTGGCTCTTGAAAACCACTAATATAATAATGTGAGGTAGCTAAAGATTACAAACAGATAAATGTGAGCAAGCATGGGGTTTGTGACAGAGGTGGGGTCCTAAAGACTGATGGAGTTCATACTTGCATTACTACATGTACATAAGAGGATATCTATTCTTCTATACAAATGGAAAAACTCAAGATTCACTATTCATACTACAGTAAATGTTACAGTAGCATTTATTGTAGTAAACATAAAATTGGACATTGCGGTTTTTTGAAAAACTATTGTTGTAGCACGCGGGAATACTGTAGCAGATGCGAGATACTATAACAATTCAAAAAATCTGTAGCAGTTAAAACCGAGATTACTATAGCTGGGGAAAAATATGTTGTGATTTGCATGGTGTTCACACTAGTACTATATATACTAGATCTGTCTGCAGAGAGAGAGAGAGAGAGAGAGAGAGAGAGAGAGAGAGAGAGAGAGAGAGAGAGAGAGAGAGAGAGGGCGGCGCGTGAGCCAGCTAGCTGGTATTCTTATGATGGTCGTCGCTATCACGTAAGTTATGGAGTCGGTTGGGCTTGGCCTTTAATGGATTCGATCGGGGCAAATTAAGAAGGATCTGGATGAGGATCGTATGTTCGTAGGATTTTAGAGGTGGGTGGTGGGAATTAGTAGTCGATTCTCGCAAAATGTTTTTTATTTTATATATATATTTGCGGTATATATTCTATTGCCCCTCGCCATCTCTCCTTCCTCTTCTCCTCCTCTCAGAAAAGTATATTGACTCGTATTTTTTTTAACCGTGCAGCCCATGGTCTTTTTACGTAACGACCTTCCCAGATCAAAGCCCATTAGAAAGAGATGTGCTGGTTAATTAGAACACTGAATCGATGTCCCCTTAAATTACCCCAGTTGGATCGTCATCAAACATTTTGTTTCCTCTAGAGCCGAGGAGGATAGGCCTACGGAGCTTGAAATTCCATTCACGTAATCCATATTAGAGGGGTATAATCCGACGATCCATTTTACGAAATGGTCAGCAGTCAAGCCGCTTACTTATGAGCCTCTTGCCATGCACCAACGTGACTAGCAGGAGGGCTCACGTACAAGTCCGTATCTTTTGGCAGCCTATATATCTTCTTAAATGGGCTAGTACGTTATTAGCCTATTCCTATTAATTCTTTCCGACTATGGAGAAATATTATCAAGAGAACGAACACGCTACTGAGTCATCATCTTGACATCTAACCTTGAGGATGACGGGATTCGGATCCTCTCCATTATTAAAGGAAACAGTGGATCACAATCATTGATTATCTGTTGGATGGCTACAATTTATTTTTTGAATAGAAATTAGGAATGAATATAATTCATGAGGGCATAGTGAGTATGAAATTTAAAACGAACCACAACCACTCACTAAAAGATTAATAGTTTGTGATAAAACATAGATATTCATTCACTACTTTTGTGAGAGTGGAGAGGATCTAATTAATCCGAGGATGGCGTGCTAGAGTGAATACTCCATCAGTTTGAGAATTCGGATAGCCATCAATGAATCACAAATCAAGAAAGGAAGGAAATTGATAATAATATAATAAAAGTATGAATTAATCCCCATATATTTGAAAATGCATTAATTAGAATATAGCCCGACAGCTCGAGATGCCTAATTAAGCAAGCGCTGCTGATGTGCAAGTTCCACAGAATTCAAAATGAAACCATCATCAACATAATAATCCAGGAGTAATATAGCGAAAGGTAGAAGTATCATCGATAGATGTATGTGTTTGAGTCAAAAGTCGGTATCGTTGAGGAATTCATTATAACTTTATTCGATTACAACAAATTCGAAAGAATAATCTTTTTATAAGACTTTTTCTACACAACAAAGCGAAAATTACAACTTTTGAGAAACAAACACAAAAATCGTCTATCGATCTTTGTTTTCGTGGGACTTTGCCTGTGCCGGGAACGCTTTGGCTCGTGGACCGCCGAATCACAGATTGTGAAGAAGGGGTTGACTGATTTTGACTTCGTTTATCGAAGTGAGAAATTGAAACGATATCTTATCGAAGTAAGATAGTCGTTCTTCTTAAAATCAAGTCAAAGCTTAATTTCAAGGATTTGCAAGAAAACTCAAATCTGCTCTCTTTCTGCTCTGGAATGCTCGTAAATATGCTCGATATGATCCCTGTGGATGCTCTCTCATCTCCCTCTTCAAAAATGGCCTTCGGGGGTATTTATAACCCTTGGATGAACAGTGCTTCCGAGACAGTGTTTACTGTCTTGGAGGCCGAGACAGTAAACACTGTCTCGGGAATAGTAAATACTGTTCCCGCGAGACAGTAAATACTGTCTTGGGAACAGTAACTGTCTGGCAGTTTTCGTTGTAACTGCCTTCCCACGTTTTACAACTCCGTTATTTTGGCAGTTATCAACGTGATTCTCGCCCACGACGTTCCCCATGTTCTTTGACAGTTAATGGACGTGTGTGGCAGTTGTTCAAGGTGGTTTCTGACCATTTCAAAACTGTCGCGCGCGGAGAGACAGCAAACGCTGTCGCGCACGGAGAGACAACAAACACTGTCTCGCGCGGAGAGACAGTAAAGTCTGTCTCGCGTGCGAGATAGTAAAGACTGTCTTTTTTTCTTTGATTTTTCGATGATCTCCTCTTGAGCTGTATTTGGATATCTATTAGCATTTTTTGACGCCTACAGATACCCCCTCCAAAGTGTTCCAGACTTATTCTTTTATAGAGGAGTCTGGGACATTTTGGATAAGACAGGTCTTATTTGCAATCCTTTCAATACTTGATTGAGTAGATCGTGTAGAAAAATGGCTCCAGCCCTTGATCTCTTCATCCATTAGTCTATTCAGTTCTTTGTAGAATAGCTAATGCTTCTCCAGCCCTGCGTTTATCGCTTGGCCGTTGTTGAGACCTTGAATCGAAGCTGGTATTTCCAGATTGATATTTGTATGTCCATTGAGAGTTCGTCAGGTTATCCTTAAGAATATTCAGATTAATATCCTCCAGAAACTGCCTGTCGATTGTAGGAAACAGTTTAGACTCGTGTATCTATTGGAGTAGTATGGTCTCTTTTTTGTTGGTAGAGATGAACCCGCTGATGGAGAGGAAGAATTTTATATTCTATCTCCTGGTCTCTTTTTTGTTGGTAGAGATGAACCCGATGATGGAGAGGAAGAATTTTATATTCTATCTCTTGGTCTCAAGGAAACTCAAAGTGGGATCTCCACTTAGAGAATCTAGATTGGTTTGAATAATCCTAACTGTCATAAGGTTTGATTATTCAACTGAAAGTGGACCTCTCGTTCATGGAAGGAATCGAAAGGGGCGATCCTAATTGTTTAAAGGTTTGATCGTTCAATTTGTGGACCTTTCGTTCATGGAAGGAATCGAAAGGGGATTTTGGTTTTGGTCCTAACTGTTTAAAGATTTAACCAAAAGGGAATTCGAGACGATCCTAACTGTTTAAAGGTTTGATCGTTCAATTTGTGGACCTCTCGTTCATGGAACGAATCGAGAGGGCATTTTGGCTTTGGTCCTAACTGTATGAACGAGAGATCCTCAAAACTCCCACTTGGTCAAACCTTACTACAGTTAGGACCACAACCAAAATCTCCTTTCGATTCATTTTGCGAACGAAAGATCCACTTTCGAATTGAGTAATCAAACCTTACGACAGTTAGGATTATTCAGGTCAATCCAGATTCTCTAAGTGAAGATCCCACTTCGAGTTTCTTTTGCTCCAGGAGATAGAATATAAAATTCTTCCTCTCCAATTCTGGGTTTATCTCTACCAACAAACAAGAGACCAGGAGATAGAATATAAAATTCTTCCTCTCCAATTCCGGGTTTATCTCTACCAACAAACAAGAGACCAGGAGATAGAATATAAAATTCTTCCTCTCCAATTCTGGGTTTATCTCTACCAACAAACAAGAGACCGGGAGATAGAATATAAAATTCTTCCTCTCTGATTTCGGGTTCGTTGTCCTATATAGGAAGCGCAACCTATTCACACTTTAAAATCCATATCACATGGGGGATGTTATCTCTATCCCTTATTAGAGATAAGCCTACATCTAACACATGTAGCCTACATATTCAATATGATAGTTCAAAGCCTAAAAGAGTTTAATTCTTTTAGCGCAACGTTATATGTGAAACGGACTTAGATAATTCACATACTAGCCCGACTCAAACGGTAGTTGGTAAAGGCATATCAAATCCGTTGATGGCTGAGGATTTGCCAAAAATCCTATAAGTATTATGACTATTTATTCTAAACAAGAATGAGTAATCATAATAAAATCTCAATAAAAAAGAAAAGTTCATTGTATTAACCAAAAGAGTTCAAGCAAAGCAGCACAAAAGAAAAGATGCATGTTTTCAAAATTACAATAATTTGTAATGACGGAATTCATCTTCTAATTTAGAAAGCTTTGTCGCGTAAGCCAATTCGAGCTCAGGTATCAGTTTGGCTTTAAATTTTCTTTCATCGATACTTTGAATTCTGGCAACCTCTTGTTCTTTGTCATCAAAAGTCTTGTTCTGGAAATTAAGTTGCCGGAGTATATCCACCTCAGCTTGAGTTACTTCTGCTAGATCAGACTCCAAAAATTCGCAAGCATCCTTAGCTTCGGCAAGTCGTTTCTCTAACTGGGCTACCTCTGTCCGACGTGATTCCAAATCACGATACAGGTCTACCTTGATTTGAGCTTTCTTGGCAGCACTCACCCGGAGTTGATCAATGCGAGTCTTCAGTGTTTGAAGTTCGGATTCAGCGGATTTCTGAGAATCACGCCATGCTTGTAGCCTCAGGTCCATTTCGGAAGCGATGTAAGAAGGTGCGCCATCAACTCGAAAGTTCTGTAACTGTTCAATGTGTTGTTTAAGATCGACCAAATAAGCTTCTATGGAGTTAGATAATTCGGTGCACCCCTGTTCTTTAATTCCTGATACATGGCGATCGAGAGACTTCCTGAAAAGTTCAAATGGTGAACCTTTAAGAAGAATCCGATCGACCATGGCGTTTAAGAAATGAACGAAGCTTTGGACGTCAACACAGAGGGCAGCTTTGTCCGGATCTTCATCTGCCAATAAAACTTGAATCCGCTCGGACAATGAAGAAGAAATAGCTGCAAAGAGAACAAATAAGTTAAGTACAAGAATATGTACGCTCGCTGGAAGAATTCACGACCGAGTTACCTTGGCTTGTTGAGGTCAGAGCAGATTCTATAACAACAGGGATCTGTTCAGGAATAACGATCGTCGGTTGAGTTACTATAGGAGACGGTTGTTCACCTGAAACACCTGATGGCTTCGGATCCAAAGCGACAAAATCTTGAGGAACAAGTTCTGTCAACGAGAAAAGGATGAATGATCACTCCGCAAGTATTAATCCAACTTCAAAGCACGATTAGACAAAACGTACCAAGCTGAGTCGAAGCGGCAGGGGGTTGTTCTCCCGCTGTATCCTTTGACCCTCCTACTTCATGATCCACTAGAGTCGGAGCAGAAAGCACAACAGGTTCAGCTTCGACAATAGCGGAAGTCGGGGGAGCAGTGACTGGTGGTTCAACTTCAGCTGGGGGACTTGCCAAGAGTAAGAAACCCAGACCTTCAGGTTGATCACATTCACCGATGACGGTAGACGCATCAACTTCGTTAGTTGGTCCTACGTCTAAAATTCTTATTTCAGTCCTTCAAGAACAATAACAGATGAAAGTACAGTTGAAAACTGGAGTCTAAAAGGGTATACCTTTTGATGCATCTGCTTCAGCTGAATCAACTCGAGTAGTTGGTCCTGCAGTAGCGGATGGAACCGGATTTGATAGTATATCGGAGATCTCCTGGTGTACATCTTCAGAAATGTCAAGATCGAAGTCTCGCTCATCGAAATCTCCGATACCCATATCATGGGTAAGTTCGATATCTCCCGGTTCGTCGACTGTGATGTCTGTTAAACAGAAGAACTCGTCAACACATATACAAGAACTATCAAAGAATCAAAACAAATAAAGTGAGATTACCTTCAACAATAGTTGCGGGATTAGCAGCGCTACTACCCGCACTCACCTCCTTTAGTTTAACTAAAAGAAGATAAAGCGCACAAGTTAGTAGGAGAGGAACACGTTCTGATTCACTTATCTTCCGAAAATGTCCCCCAAAGGAGAAAACATCAGTACCTGTATCTGCGGTTGGCGAGGTCGATGTGGTGGCTGGAGGAGGAACAATGTCCATATGAAGGGGTTCCTCGTTCATAGCCTTGTGCACTTGTTCAGTGAAGCTAGATTCATCAACATCCATTAAACCCGGAGAAGAAGGCTTGGGCACGATTTCCCCTTCCTCTTCTGATTCAACTGCAATGATAAAAGAATAAATGCGACGCCTTATTCAAAAAAGAAATAAGATAACAGAAAGGAGATGAAGATGAAACTTTACCCCTTTCATCAACTGGAAGATCCTGAGTAAACTTCTCCTCAAATAACGGAGAAAGTTGGCGTTCCCGATGAGCCGTCTTTTTAATCCTCTTCGAGGCACGAGAATCTCGAGGAACCTCGGAGCTTTCATGTCGAAACTTGGTACGTAATTCGGTTCCTTGAGTCGGCTGAGGTTGAACCTCAGAAGGAGCAGTAAGCCGAGATCTTTTCCTGTTAATAAGCGGGGCAACCTCTTCTTCCTCTTCTTCTGCCTCTCCCTCCTGAGAAAGCCATCTCAAGGTCATCTTGTTGGAGGACGACAGGGGAATGTTCTTTTCCTTCATTTGTATACCTTTTGAAGGAGCACCGGGTAATTTGGGCGAAGAAGCTCGACGAGTCCTGTGAGCCACGGGAGACAAAGGTACATCACCCTCTGCGTCGCCTCGGGTCTCATCCTCTTCGCTGGATGTCTCGAAGTCGTCGCTCTCTTCGGAATCAGCTACCTGTTTTCCTTTACGAGAAGACGTAGCGGGCTCCTTTCCTTTTTTTGATACAATTCTCCGAACTACAGCCTCGGATTCCAGTTCGTGGAGCTTCTTCTTCGCAAGAGGAGTATTGGCGGCTAAAATCCACCGGCAGTAGAGGAAGGTTAAGTAAAGACCAGGCTCAGCGACAGGCAAACTAAATCGAGCTCCGGTACAGCCAGCAACATTCCAGAACCAGGCACGTACCCCATCAATAAGGCCTCCGCAGTTTATCAACCATTTATTGGGATTCCCGATATACAATTGATCGTAGCCGAATTGTCGCGCAAAACGGCAAGGAAAATAAGGCTCAATCCTGCAAATGTTCTTCGATCGAAAAACATTATAGCCTGGGCGAATGTTCATGAGCCAATGAAAACTACCCGTATCGAGAGAGGTCCTGTTAGCCCCAGGCATTTCCTCGTCAACAAGCGTGTCATTATAGGCACCAGAAAACCGAGGGAAACACTTATAGAATTCCCAGCACTTGGCATTCTTGAATTGCCTCACCCGGTCAGTCCACGGTCGGGAAGGATATAACCACTTACATCCTTCTAAGAGCTGCAACAAGGGGATTTCTGGATCAGATGCGTCAGGTGCTGACATCATGTCCGCTCGATGGAGAACTAGCCACGCCATTAAATATGTGTACGGCAGGTCGTCGACGCTCGACAAAGGAATCTTAGTTGAAGGCTCAGCACCCACTTTGGTAAAGGTGTTGGCTAGGTTACGCAAACCGCTATGGAGATCAGCAATCATAGCGGAGAGAAGAGATAATCTGCCTCTGACAACTAGTTGCACGGCGGGAAAGAGGACTTCAAGAGGAAGCGCCTCGGAAGACTGATGCGGCACTACACATCTCTTTAGCCATATAGCCAGGTAGCCAGAAAGGAGAGTTTCAGGCCTCATTTTCTTTGTGGATTGCCACAAGAAAGTATTGAATTTCGTGCCCCTAAGAAAACCGCCTTCGGATGACTCGGTTCTATAGGACTGGGCGTTAATCTTGGTAATCAGCACATTAACTTCAGAAGGAGTCAGAATAGGAGATTCGCAGACAGCTTCACCGGTCGGGCTCTCGAGATTCTGAAACAAGTAGTCAGCGAACTGTTTCAAACTGACTCGAGCCGCCTTCTTACTCTTCACCTCGATCTTGGCTATCGCTTTTTGATAATGACAAGTCAATTCCCAGAGGATGTCATAAGCAGGAGAGCCAGCCTTCTTCATCTTCATAAGTTGACGATTGTTGGGAAAATATTCTTGATAAGGAGTATTTTCCAGTGGCAATCCAGATACCTTCATCATTTCGTGGAGCGGAAGCCCTAACTCCCCATATTTGGTAAGAAATGTATTGGTCTCCGGAATGTAAGACTCGAACAAGGCAAGGAAGTGATCTACACTGACTGGGAGACCATGCATGCTGGCTCGGATTGGAGCATATAATCCCAAGTTCCTTAACTCCTGATCCCAACGATGGAGTACATAGTTGGTCATCCTAGCCCACCATTTGTCGGGAAGAGAGTGAACCCATCCGTAACATCTAAATTTTGGAATGGGAAGTTCTCGACCAACCCGAGCGAGCTTATTCTTTACCGTGTTGGCTCTTATCATCAATTCATTCTGGGGCCCACCATCTGGTCCGAATATTCCCGGATGAAGACCACGGATAGTATGCCTACCGGTGGAGCCAGGAGCACTAACATCTTTACCAATGAATCCGCAATGAATGCGCTCATGATCTTCTGTCAGGTGCCACGTCATTTTCCTCGAAACAGCCAAATTCCTTAATTGCAGAAGGGAATACTGTCGAGGGAATGGAGCAAGGAATAGAAAAGCACCTTCATGTTCATTCAACCAAATTTCAGGGCCACGACAGAGATTGTCTGGATCTTCTATCGAATCGCCAAACAGATAATCAAGTTTCTTCAACGGTTCAGTAGAATCCCGAGTTGAAGTCAAGGGTGAATCAGTCAGCAGAGCGCGCAGAGTACGACGACCTCCCTCACGAACCAACTCTGGGACACTATTATCACGATCTTCACTAAATAGGCGGGCCTCTCTAACCAGAAAGTCGCCGTTGAAAAAAGCGTGAAGAGTACCACTCTGACCCGGGTCTTCTCTCTCAGAGAAAGCCATAGATGAAAAAGGGACTGCAGGAAAGGGTTTTGGAAACAGTTGAATAACAAAAATCTGACAGACCCAAAACCCTCACCCTAGGTAACCGCGACAGCAGCTAAGGCCTCACGTTACCGCGGCAACACATGTTGTCGCGTTCGGCCGCGGCAGTACGTGCTGCCGCGGTAACTGAGCAGCGGCCTTTGATTTTGAAAAGGCACGAGTTCGACGAAAACTCGCACCTTGACTGTGGTACATGTCTTGTTCAAACAAGATATGTGTTTTGAAGCGTCAATCCCCTCGATGGGGGATGTCAACTCTTCCCGAATGCCCCTCAAAAGGGGCATACGAGGTTATACAAGCAGAAAACAGTAATTTTGAACAGAGGAGAGTTAAAAAAAATCACCTCCGAATGAAGGGACAGCAGCCTCCGCCTCCTCCGACGCCTGGGCTGCAAACTTTCCCTTCGAAGCACGGGTTTTCTTTGGCGACATGGTGAAATCAACCTAGGATCAAAGAAAATTAGGGTTTATAGATGAGATTTCAAATCAAAAAAGCAAGACAAGTCCAAAAGCAAGGAGTAGATTCGGTTTTACCTGAGAATAGAGAGGAGGAGACTCGAAGGATGAAAAGGCCAAAGAAAATCGCAGATTTGAGGAAAGAACCCAAGAAACCCTAGAAACCCTAGATCTCGTTCAAAGATGAACCGCCCAAATACGAAAACGTGAAGAGGAGAAGAGCCAAAGGTCGTCGTATATGGGGGATTTGAAGAGTTTCGAACTCAAAGAAGCGGGTAAAAATGACCCGAGAGAGCCCAGCAGCAAGTTTATAAGCCCGATTGGCCGAAGCGGTGCGCGACAGTCTATACTGTCGCGGTCGAGCGCGACAGTCCATGCTGCAGCGCTCAAGCGAAGCAGTATACGCCGTCGCGGTTGTGGATATTTGCATAGTCCACACTGCTGTGCAAGAGCATTCAGCATACACGACGATCCCTGGGGTGTTTGAACACATACGTCTCCTGCTGTATTTGGAATACATACCTGAACACTCCGAGGAGTATATGAGTATAAACTGCATCTCCGTGAACCTTCCAACGGGTATATGAGGTTAAATTGTTTCCCGAACACTCCAATAGAGCATATGAGTATAAACTATTTCTCCATTATTCAACAACAATTCTGATTCAAAACTTCGACGACGGCCACGCGATAAACGCAGCACCGGAGGAATCTTAGCTATTCTACAAAGCACTGAGTAGACTAAAAGATAATGAAGTCAAGGATTAAAGCCATTCACAGACCATTCTACGCAATTTCCTCAACAAAGAACTGGAGAGATTGCAGGGAAAGCTTATCATATCCAAAGTGTCCCAGACCCCTCTCTAAAAAATGATGAGTCTGAGATACTTTGGAGGGGGTATCTGTAGGCGTCAAAAATTGCTTACAGACGTCCAAACACCACTCAAAACAACATAGAAGAACGATATACACGTCATCAGGCAGCACTGTGGCGCGGCAGCCAATGGTGTCGCGGCTAAGGCGCGGCAACCCATGGTGCCGCGGCTAAGGCGCGGCAGCCCATGGTGCCGCGGCTAAGGCTAACCGTCTCTTTGGCCGCGGCAGCCTATACTGCCGCGCCAATAGCCGCGGCAGTGCAGACTGCAGCGGCCAAAGAGAAAACACTCGGTCAATTATTTTGCCCCCGTTTCAACTGTGGTGCACTGAGACCCCTATAAATACCTCCCTACACACGAAATAAAGGACAGAGAGCATTTTGGAGCAGAGGAGGCTTGAGCTTTCAGTGATTTTGAAGAAGAGAGAGAATTTTTACCCTTTGACAAGCATCATTCGGTGATTCCTAGAGATCTAAGCTCAGACTTGATCTTTGGAAGAACAGACATCTTACATCGATAAGATATTCGTTTTCAAATCTTTACTTCGATAAACGAAGGAGAGATCCCTAAACACCCTCACGATCTTTGAATCGGTGGTCAACGAGCTAAAGCACTCACGGCACAGGCAAAGTCCCACAAAACAGGAGTTGATAAACAATTTTTGTGTTATTTTCTCGAGAGTTGTATTTTCTTTTATTTTCATTGTAATTTCCTGTAAACACATCAAAGTTTTAATGGAATCGACAATGGAGTCAACTTTCGCTGAAAACAATATAGTGTTGATAGGACCGCACACATCTGAATGAACGAGCTCAAGAGGCTTCTTTGCATGCCAAGTATTTTTAATACCAAAGGATGATTTATGTTGCTTTTCAAGAATACAACATTCACACAACTGATCGGGATAATCTACAACGGGCAAGCTTCTCATCAAATTTCTTTAAGCAAGCAACTTCAGACTGTGAAAATTCAGATGTCCATATCGAAGATGCCATAATCAAGACTCATCTTTCATAATACCATTGAAGCAATGATAAACATCATTCTGTATGTCAACTCGAAACTTGCGATTATTTGTCATAGGGACTTTAAGGATAAATACACCTATTTTATCAAAGATTATAAGTTGATTACCAGAGAAGCGTAGATCATACCTCTTTTTAAGAAGTTGACCCATACTGAGTAAATTGTTCTTCATATTCGGCACATAGAATACATCAGAAATAAATTTGTGATCTTCGTTCTTTAGCTTGATGAGAACTCGTCCTTTTCCCATCACTGGTATAGTGTTGTCATCGGCAAACTTGACTTTGGACCGCATCGACTCATCTAGGTCCACGAACAACTCATTCTTTCTGCACATGTAATTAGAACGTAGTGTCAAGAAACTATGTGTTGTAGTTTGATTCTTCATTGGCTGCCGTGACCATCAATAAAGTATGGTTGTCTTCATCACCTTTTTCTTGTGCAAATCGGACTGTTTCTCTGGATTGGGAATTATCCTGGTACTTGCACTCCTTTGCATAGTGGCATATCTGTGACATATGTAACATTCATTATTTGGTTTATTAAAATTTCCTCTACCACGTCTAAAGCCTCGACCTTGACCTCGACCTCGATAATTTGAATTTGATTGATAATTGCTTCTCTGATTGTTGTCATCTCTTTGATTGTTGTTATAACTGTCATGTCCTTGACTATTGTTGTAACCGCGTCCTCGGTTGTAGTTCCCGTATTTTCGTCTTCTGCCACGAGAATTTCCTCCTCGCTGGTCTCTTTTGTACTACGCTCCTTTGTTATTTTTTATTTTTATAAAAACTTGACTTTGAAAAGCTTTCTCAAGGAGCTTCTCGGTTGACCTCTCGTTCATGCTTTGCTCGTGAACTTGTAAGGTACCCATCAACTCATCAACTTTCATCTTGGACAAATCTTTCGATTCTTCGATTACCACCACGATATATGATCAAATTTTGTTGTAAGAGATCACAATATCTTCTCCACAATTGTTTAATCTACAACCTTCTCCCTATTTATTTTTATTTGATTTTTCAAAGCAAGTACTCGAGTCATGTAATCTGCAACACTTTCAATGGGTTCCCTCTATAAAATTTTAAATTGACGCCTCAATGTTTGAAGCCTAATTTTTTTCACCTTCTCAACTTCATAATACGATGTCTCCAAAATATCTCACGCTTGCTTTGCTGTAGTTGCTCCGTTGATTTTCTCAAAAATTGAATCATTCACTCCTTAATGGATGTAGAATAACGCCTTTCGATCCTTCTTCTTGATCTCACCGTCGGCTTCACTTGCGCTATTTGCGAGATTGGCAACTCCGTTCTCTACGACACTCAATATATCTTGATATTCAAACAACACCTTCATCTGCACTCTTCACCGATGATAATTCTTCCCATCCAATATAGGAATAGAAGGCGACATCGTCTCGTTCAGATTGTTCATGACTCTGATACCACTGTTGGAACAATCAATAGCAAAGCAAATAGAAGTATAATATGTATGAGGAGAGATTTAGTGGGAGAAGCAAATAAAAAAGTTCTTTTAGCTATATTACTGTAGCTACAATACTCGGATTTTTTTGATCTCTGTCTTTTTTTTCTCTTGAGTACAAGGATGCATGAATGCCTATTTAAAAGGCTTTACAAAGTGTTTCATAATAAATTCCAATATGACTATAATCTCTAGAGATAACTAACTCAAATTCTTTTAGAATTAGGATTAACTTCAACACTACCTGTCCCTTCTGGTCGTAACATATATGAGGGCTATGGAATGGGCAGAAAGCATTTAAGCGTCATAATCCATAACATGTGATATTTAATAGTGTAGAGCTGTGAT
>NC_033802.1:67486544-67524554 GCF_001876935.1 Asparagus officinalis
TCATTCTCTTCTCTTTTGTAATCAGGAAATCCAATTGTAACTGAGATTAAAGGAATATAAATCAATTTTTCTTTTATTTCTTTTACTGCAAATTTTTCCACAAACAGTTCTATGAGGGTTGAGCGAGCCCTCTTGACAAAAGTCCATTCATCCGTCGTTAGTTTAGCAGAGATATGAGTGATTGGTTGTTGAGACAACTGAACCACTCGATGCCTCCTCGACTCTAGGTCCGCGTGATAACGAACCCCGTCGGTTTGATCCAAGGCCTTAGCTATTTGGCGAGCGCGGCGCTGACGTTGTCTCTGACGAGCCCTCTTCGTCAGTGCCGATGGGCCTTGATTCGATGACTCTTTAACTAGATAAGAGTCATCGCGAGCAGAGATGTTGCGAGTAGAATCCTCAGCAACAATCAGACGAGAGTCTTCATTTTGTGCCTTTTTGGCATGTAAGTCTTTTTCAATGGTGAGATCCTCTTGTACTTGCGAAATAATGAAGATCTTGAAGAGGGTGATGAGAGATATTCCTCAAACTTGGTTTGGTCGAATTCGTATTCGACCATGGATTCAACTGGAATCTTGATCGGCTGCGACACGACGGTCTCGGTAGCGAGACCGTTGGCTCCCACTGTGGTCGCCAGCTTGTTTTCGTCAAAAGTTGGTTTCATTGTGGAATTCATTATATCTTCAGTTGATTACAACAAATTCAAAAGAAAATAGTCTTTTTATAAGACTTCTCTTACACAACAAAAAGAAAATTATAACTTTTTAGAAACAAACGCAGGATCGTTGTTTGGATCACTGCTTGCGTGGGATCTTTGCCTGTGCCGGGGGTGCGTTAGCCCGTGGATCACCGATTCACAGATTCTGATTGAATCGTGAAGGTTTTAGGAATTCTTCCTTCGTTTATCGAAGTAAGAATTTAAAGCGAATATCTTATCGATGTAAGATGTTCACTCTTCTAAAGATCAAGTCAGAGCTTAGATCTCTAGGAATCGCCAAAAGCTTCTTGAGGATGTTTGTGAAGAAGGAAGACTCTCTCTCTCTCTCTTGCTCCAATTCACCAAAAACTCAAGGCTCTATGCTTCAATCTGCTCTCTGTCCTTTATTTCGTGTCTAGGGAGGTATTTATAGGGGTAGAAGTACACAACAGTGGAAATGGGGGCGAGACAACTGACCAACCAAATGCCCTTTGGCCGCGTCAGTCAACACTGCCGCGGCTATTGGCGCGGCAGTGTGGGCTGTCGCGGCTAAAGGGGCAGTTACACCCACGTTCATACGTGTTTGAAACAGTTCTCCCACGACCTTTAACCACCTTTTTCGTGGTTTAACTGCTTGTCCACGTCAGCACACGTTCTATCTCTGATACGCCGATTTCTGATATGCCGCCACGTGGACTTCAAATAATCATCGTATAACTGCCTTGTAACCTCTGCAGCATCCCCCTATAATAGCCACGGCACCATAGGCTGTCGCGCCTTAGCCGCGGCACCATGGGCTGCCGCGCTTTAGCCGCGGCACCAAGGGCTGCCGCGCTTCAGCCGCACCGTCATATGCTGTCTGTTGGTGTGTACATGTTGTCTCACTTCCTTTGAATGATTCCCTCTGATTAAGAGAATGGCGTTTATCGTCTTCTCTTTGTCTTGAGTGGTATTTGGATATCTATGAGCATTTTTTAACGCCTACAGATACCCCCTCCAAAGTATCTCAGACTCATCATTTTGGAGAGGAGTCTGGGACACTTTGGATATGATAAGTTCTCCTTATAATTTCTTCAGTAGTTTGTTGAGGAAGTTGCGTAAGGTGGTCTATAAATGGCTTCAATTCTTGACTTCTTCATCTTCTAGCCTATTCAGTGCTTTGTAGAATAGCTAAAATTCCTCCGGTGTTGCGTTTATCGCGTGGCCGTTGTCGAAGTCTTGAATTAGAACTACCGTTGAAGATTGGAGAAATAGTTTATACTCATATACTATGTTGGAGTGTTCGGGAAATAGTTTAACCTCATATACCCGTTAGGAGGTTCAAGGAGATGCAGTTTATACTCATATACTCATCGGAGTGTTTGGGAAATAGTTTAACCTTATATACCTGTTGGGAGGTATTTAGGTTATTCTTAAGAATATTCTAAGTGATATTCTTCAGAAACTTCCTGTTGGGGGTAGGGGAACAGTTTAAACTCGTGTACCTATTGGAGTATTCAGGTTATTCTTAAGAATATTCTGAGTGATATTCTCCAGAAACTTCCTGTTAAGATTAGGGAAATAGTTTAGACTCGTATACCTATTGGAGTATTCTGGTCTCTTTTTTGTTGGTAGAGGTGAACCCGATGATGGAGAGGAAGAATTTTATATTTTATCTCCAGGTCTCTTGTTTTTTAGTTCACCAAAAACTTCATAACAATACACTATTGTAATCCCACTCTACACCCACTAAGTGTTGAACTAGACGTGTCTCCCTCAAGTGCTCGGTTACAACCTCTCCCTAGGTTCGTCAACCGACGCCACTCCTCTTGGGACGATCCCCGACTCTCGCCACACACTTCTCTCGGTGTACAAGTGTATTACAAAGTGAATCTCATAATTAGGCACAATTACAATAATTGATTGTTCTCTACTATAGATGAGAACACAATGAAAGCTCACACTCAAATATTACAACTCTCACAACCCCAAATATATTATGAATGCAAATACAATAAGCTCAAGTGGGTGTGTGCAACAATGAGTAAAATCAAATCTAAACTCAATATAAAACTAGCTTTAATAGAAATGATAATTAACAAATAATTAATAAATAAAAGCTAGAGTAGAGTTTAGAAAACTTCTCAATAGATGACAAGATGGAGAGATGGAGATTGAAACCCAAACAAGAAGATGATCTCCTCCACTTGTGAAAACCAAAACAGCTTTAAACCAAACTCAAACCAACCATAAACCCTTGTTAAAAACTTTCTTAAACTTGTTTAAAACACTCTCATGGTTTTACTGAAATAGAAGGGGATTTAGGGGTTTATATAGGAAGAGAAACCAACAGCCAAAACCCCAAACAAAACAACAAAAATCCCAGAAAAATACACGATTTTGTAAAATCAATTGGGCACAGTAAATCAACTCCAAAAATAGTAAAATTTTGAGAAAAGTTTCTAAACATGTCAAAGAAAGAATTTCTTGAATATCACTTTCCATTTATGAAAACTCATCTGTTTTGTAAAACATGCACGAACATGCACGAATGAAAAACATGATTTTGTAAATTCCATTAAACATAACAAATCAATTCCAAACTTGATGAAACTTTGCAAAATATTTATAAACATGAAAACAAACATGTTACAAAAATAAATTTTCAATTTTCATTTCTTAATTGTGAAAACTCATTATTTTGTAAAAACATGCATGAATATGAATTTGTTAAGAACATGTTTTTGACAAAAAGAGTTTAAACGCATATTGAAACTTTATGAAATGTCTTCATAAACATTATAACACATGAATATAAAGTAAACATGGTCAATAAAACAATATCACAAAGTTTTCTCAAAATAGCTCATTTTGTGAGAGAAACCAATAAATGTGTGTGTATAGATATTGAGCTTAGAGTATCTAACACACATAATATAAAATCTAAACTAGATTACCCAAGCTTGATCTTGATCTTCATTGTAGCTCAACTTGGTACACTGTGCGGATGAAGCTGAACTTGGATCTTGAACTTGAATTGCATAAGCTTCACCTACTATTCTGCCAACCTCCATTTGATATGATCGTTGAAGCTCTATTCCATCCATCCTCCAACTACGTTGTTTGCCTAGAATAATTAAGAGAACACAAATACTAAACAAACAACATTAGAAGTAAATCGTTTGTTAAACATCATCAAAACAAGAAGGCCAACAATCTCCCTCTTTTTGATGATGACAAACAATTTAGAAAAAGGATATATGCATGAAAGGAAATGAATATACAATGTATAATATATCATGCATATAAACAAGAAAGAACATACTCACAATATTTCTCCCCCTTTGACAACATCAAAAAGGGGACAAAAGAATTAAGAGAGCGAAAGCTCCCCCTATCAATAAGCATGGGTGAGTATAACACATAGAAAGATATAGGGTTTGCTCCCCCTATCAAAATGCCTCATGAATATATGAAATGAAGATCATAGCAAACATATGTGAGCAAGCATAGATGGAAAATATGCTAAACACAACTCACATACATAAAGACAAATGAGAACATATATAAATATATCAAAGTGAAAAATAGTGTCTCATATCAACGAACATAAAAACCATTTGTAAAGGTAGATTTATGAAATCAAAAGAAGAGAAACATGAGAATCATGTAAAAAGTTTTCAAATAAAAAAAAATCAACCAAGAGAAATCATAAATCAAAGTTTAAATCCAAAAACGATGTTTGATCAATAAATAAAACTTTCTTTTAAGAACTTGATCAAACCACTCATAGAATGCATTATAAGGCACGAATACATGATTCATAAGCACAAACACATAAATATCATCATATAAGTGAAATATAATGAATTCAAAGCAATAATTCAAAACAAAATCTTTAATAAAAGGATTTTAAGAGAGACAACAATATATCAAGCTCTTAAGCTTGTTCCAACCCATATAATCATTCTAGCATCCGGTAAACATGATTTGGGAATAAACACCCAATAAACCCGGAGGGTATATAACTATAAACCTCTCATTTAAAATCAAAACTAATAATCATGAAAACAAAAGATTTGATCAAAGAAAAATTGTTTTCATAACCAAAAGATTTTAAAGCATAATTTTCAAAACCAAGAAAAAGAAAGATAAAAACATTAAAATTCTTGGTTTAAAATCAAATTTATTTTGGTACCTAAGTAATGTTGGTACCAAAAAGTTTAGGGACATGACCCCTATCATTAAAGCTCAAAGCCCTAGGGTTATAAACCCTCTTAGGCACATATGGTGCACTAACACGATCAAAGCAATATTCACTCAAATGACCCTTTCGATTGCAATTTGTGCAATGAAAGAGATCCATTTGTTTTTGTGGACCATTAGCTCGTGCACGGGAAATATTTGCAACCATAGATGATCTTTTAAGATTATTTTGCAAATATGAAACATTATCAAAACAAAACTTTCCTAAGTGACCATATCTACCACAAACATCAGATTTTCTTTTCAAATCAAAACAATATTTGGCCAAATGACCAAAACGACCACAATGATCACACTTGAACACACTAGCATGCTTATGATGAACTTTGTGAGAATGAGCATGTGAATGTGTAAGTGTACAAGATGAAGAAGCTACATGAGATGCACAAGGAGCATTAGAGTTCTTATGTTTGTGTGCATCATAGCAAAACTTCGCTAAATGACCTTGACGACCGCAAATTGAACACTTATAAGTTTTGCTATACATGTGTGCATAATGAGTAGATGATTTTGACTTAGTCTTGGCACACATATTCATAAGCCTCTTATGATTATTAATGCATGTTTTTAAAGTTGAATCTAAAGATGAAATGCATTTTTTTATAAGATTCAAGTCTTCATTTTTAGGCACATATGCACTTTTAGAAGTAGAACATAAATAGTTATTTATAAAAGAAGCAGTATCATTTTATATGTTTTTTACTTCTAACATGGCATTATCTTTTTTATGAGTTAACTTGGCAAAGTTTGAAAGCAAAGAATCATGATCCGATTTTAATTTTTTATTGTTTTATTTAAGGATCATATTTTCATTAGAAATAATATCAAACTTAGAAGATAAAGACTCATGATCGGATTTCAAATTTTCATGCTTGCTTTGTAAATTAATAAAATCATTTTGTAATTTCTTGTAGGCATGCAATAATTTATCACTAGCACAAGCAAGTTCATCACTATATAAATCATTATCGGGTTCGAACACGCAAACCTCACTAGGGCTATCGCCTAGTGGCCGTGTGCATGATGCTCCACATGAACTTGAAGCAGGATCCGCCAAAGCTTGTTGGATCTCCTCCAAGTCCCCTTGATGTGCTTCTATAAATTTCCAAAGTTTGTAAGCACTATCAAAATGAACAAACTTGTTAAACATAGATGAATTAAAAGCATTTAGCAAATATTCTAACAAAATATTGTTCATTGTAAACATACGATGATCATTCTTATTCCACTTGGATTTCTCCAAAGTGGGCATAATATAAGCATCATCTATAATTTCTCATAAATTAAAGTGTTTAGATTGAACAAAAAGTTTAAATCTAACACACCATTGGGCATAGGGGAAATTATCTAATCTAGGAGCAATATTGATGGCATAACCTAAACCGTGCATATCCATAATATAAAAGGCAAGCAAGATACAAATAAAGCTCAAAATTAGATTAGCACAACAAGCTAACTTGGATCTTTAACTCAAGACGATTAGACCTTAAATCAAAGAACATCAAGCTCTGATACCAATTGTTAGACCCTAGAGGGGGGTGATTAGGGTCTTATGCTAATCTAATTAAATTTTATGCCAATTAAAATTAATTATTAATAAGTTATCCTAGCAGGTATGAAATACAACAAGATATATGAACTAGGATAAGCAATATGAACTAAGGGATATATCCTAGCAATGAGATATGCTATGAGATATATGCAAGGATATAAAACTAACACAAGGGTAAAATAAACATAAACAAGATAGTGAATGATATAACAAAGAGCAATGCACAATTGGCGATATGAGCAATAAGCACAAATAAGAATGAACGCCAAAGCACACTCAAACACACAATATGATCACGGAGTTCGGACCTTCCGTCCTACGTCTCCGCTCCCCACTCACGGGGAGAAATCCACTATCACGACCGGGTTTTCTACGTTCATCCGAATAGCGTTTACAACCACACTATGTCGGTTTTTAACGTTCACCGATCAATGTCCACTCCTCACACTCGATTTTTTAGTTCACCGAAAACTACATAACAATACACTATTGTAATCTCACTCTACACCCACTAAGTGTTGAACTAGACGTGTCTCTCTCAAGTGCTCGGTTACAACCTCTCCCTAGGTTCGTCAACCGACGCCACTCCTCTTGGGACGATCCCCGACTCTCGCCACACACTTCTCTCGGTGTACAAATGTATTACAAAGTGAATCTCATAATTAGGCATAATTACAATAATTGATTGTTCTCTACTATAGATGAGAACACAATGAAAGCTCACACTCAAATATTACAACTATCACAACCCCAAATATATTATGAATGCAAATACAATAAGCTCAAGTGGGTGTGTGCAACAATGAGTAAAATCAAATCTAAACTCAATATAAAACTAGCTTTAATAGAAATGATAATTAACAAATAATTAATAAATAAAAGCTAAGTTGAGTTTAGGAACACTTCTCTAGATGACAAGCAACCATAACAACACCTTGGTTCAAAAAACTTTCTTAAACCTTGTTAAAACACTCTAATGGTTAGATGGAAGCTGAAGGCAATGGGTATTTTATACCCACTCAAAACTTCAAAAAAAACCCCACTAAAATGACAACAAAGCCCCAGAAAAACAGCTCAGAAAAATAGTCGTTGGAGTCCAACGGTCATATCGGCGGTCGACCGTAAAATATTCCATGGTCGACCGCGAAGAATAAAAAGGCGAAGAACTGTTCTGGACAAGCGACGGTCGACCGCGGCGGTCGACCGCGAAACTCTCTGGACTAGCGACGGTCGACCGCGCACGGTCGATTGCGAGCCAGCAAAACAGTTCTTTGAGTTCAGAACTCTTGCGGTCGCCGTGGCGTCGACCGCGAACTGACACTACAGAAAAACAGGTTTGAAAACATATTTTTTGACTTTTGGAAAATTGTTAAAAATAACAAATGAAGTCCAAAAATTATGAAACTTTGGAAAATGTATATAAACATGTAAATGAACATGTTACAAAAAGAATTTTCCAAATTGCATTTCTTATTTGTGAAAAATCATCATTTTGCAAAAATAGTCCAAAACACAAAAATGTAAACATGTGAATTTTGACATTTAGGCTAAACCATGTTTTGAGACTTTACACAATGATTATATAGACTTAATAGAATATGTATATGATTATTGTTAAGTCCAAAAACTAAGAAAATAATATTTTCACAAAATTGCATATTCTATGCAATATATACTAAAACACAATAATAAATATGAAACATGTGATTTCATATTTATAAACATGAAAACTCAAAAACACATGTATGTATATATATAACTATATATATGCATAGAAACCAAAACTTATGTATATATATATAACTATATATATATACGAAGAAACCAATAAATGTGTGTGTATATGATATTGAGCTTAGAGTATCTAACACACATAATATAAAATCTAAACTAGATTACCCAAGCTTGATCTTGATCTTCATTGTAGCTCAACTTGGTACACTGTGCGGATGAAGCTGAACTTGGATCTTGAACTTGAATTGCATAAGCTTCACCTACTATTCCGCCAACCTCCATTTGATATGATCGTTGAAGCTCTATTCCATCCATCCTCCAACTACGTTATTTGCCTAGAATAATTAAGAGAACACAAATACTAGACAAACAACATTAGAAGTAAATTGTTTGTTAAACATCATCAAAACAAGAAGGCCAACATTCAACTCCCGTGAAGTTTGAAATTTTTTTTTTCAAAAACCGACCTAGTTTCAACCAACTGGGTCGGTTTTTAAAATTAAGGTTGAAATGAGTCGGTTTTTGAAATTAAGGTTGAATTGGTCGTTTTTTATAAATAAATTTCAAAAGTGGATGGTTTTAAAAATTTGTCCAGATAAAGAGACAAATCCCGCAATGAAGCGTTTTTTGGAACATAAATAGAAAAGTTGAATGATATTAGAGGATATTTTTTAGGCGAAGAGATTGAAAATGATTAATTATTAAATTATTGATTATTATAATTAATATTTAGGGGATAAAGAGGCAAAGCTCTTAAAATGATATTAGAGGGCATTTTTTGGAACATATACAGAGAGTTAGAATGATATTTGAGGGCCTAAAAAGAGATAAAAAGCTAATTATTAAATTATTAAATATAATTAATACATAGAAGATAAAGAGACGAATCGAGGAACTAATTGTTTTTTAGAACATGCACAGAGAACTTGAATGATATTAGAGGACTTTTTTGGATGAAGAGATCGAAAAAAGATTAATTATTAAATTATTAATAATTATAATTAATAATTAGAAGATAATGAGACAAAGTTCTTAGAAGTTGCCAAGTGGCAACTTTAAGCCATGTTTTAGTACGTTAGATAGATATGCTCTAAATTTTTGACACGTGTCAAACGCTCTAGAATTTTGACACGTGGCATTTCAGGTATTACTTTAATATATTGTATAGATGGTCACTTCTATAGGGGGGTCATCAAATTTTCAAGACTTTTTTTTATGTTGTTTGTTTTTTAATAAGTTATATTTTATTTATCTTATACAAAATTAGCTATAATAAATATTTCAATTTGAGCAATGACATAATTTCTTAGATAATGTTCTTTAGAAGATGCTATTTTTCATATTTCATTCAAGTTATTATTTTAATTATTTTTAGTCTAAGTATCTAGATGTACACTTTCGCTAGTATTTACATTAGAGCATATTGAAATCCTAATTGTTATTTTTATTGTATTTATTTATATCTATTTTTTAAGAAATGAACTTCATCACTTCATATTTTTATCTTTTATAATATGCAATGTAATGGATATGTTATTAATGAACTTTAATAATAAGTTCATGTCCACATTATATAAAGTTCTAGAAGGAAAAAAAAGAAAAAGTTACTCCCGTAAAGTTACAATTACACCCTTTCAAATACATTAGGTAAGGAGGAAATGTCCACTTCTCAATTCTCATCCATTTCCTATCCCCACTATTTACATTATATAGTAGTATAAATGTGGCCATGGTTATCGATAGCGGCGTCGCATAGTGGTGAGGCATCGTTGTTATGGTGTTCTCAATCACCTAAGTGCAATCATTTGCTAGTAACGGATATATGTACATCTTCATGCAATGCCTCAATCAAGTTGGTGGCTGAAGACCAACAAGGACGATAACTCAGCTTACTCTCCTGAGTCGACATTCTCTTGTGCCAACTCGAAAGGCGGTACTTGTCGCCCCTCTTGTCGAAGACGACTCATAACGAGTCCAGTCAACAAGCTGACTTGATGCCTCCCAATGACGACTCGAAAGATGTTACTTCTCGGCCAAGCTAAAGGACTTCAGCCTCGGGATCCCCCACTGGCAACGTGTCAGCATCGTAGTTGAGGCTTGGCAGGCACCATCATACCTCTAGCCTCGATAGTCTTCATGACTCATCGGACCACGTCAGCACCATCATGCCTCCGATCACTTCCTATTTAATATCGATGTGATCTCTCCTCCAGTCGCCAGCCGACACCTGTAAAGTAAGAGCTGGCTCAGCCGCCAGCCTATATTTTTTCACCGTCATCCTGTGCTCGGCCGCAATGACGGTTCTGCTCTTCTGGCACCACTATAAATAAGAGGTACTATTCCTTCATTTAGGAGGATAAACTACTTTAATCTAGATCTTGATCTCTGATTCCTGACTATCTGATCTGAAGATCTAATCTTCTCAGAATAATCTGTAAATTATATTGCACACATAAGAACTCTCACAGTTCTTTATTTTCCCCACTCAAGTTCACTAGATGACTTGATCGTCGGAGGAACCACAGGGGAACCAGTCCCCGTTCTCTCACGTATTTCTATATGTGTAGGCTTTTCAGCAACCCAACTCAGAACCGGATATTCAGGAAAGGAACTGGCCCCTCATCAACCTCACCCCTATCCAACCGCGGATGTTATTGACTGTGTGATCATTTAACATCAACAATCGCTAAGGCTATTTGAGGCTATTGTGACAAAATAGCGATAAAAAACGTAAAGTCAAATAGCGGTCTAATTTAGATATGTATAAATACTAAAAAAAAGATTAAAGAAAAATCTAAAAAATCTAAAAGTACTTATATATTTGATGATTTAAAGAGATCCTAAACATAAAATAGACATGTAACCATCACGTAATACCGAAGATGAATGGAGGAGTTAAAGAGTCATCATCTTCAAGAAGAAGAGCTGAGCGATGAGAGGGCTGCCCTAAGAGGAGCTCACTCTGAAGTAGGTGAGAGTAAGTACTGAGGAAGGTGCCAGAGGCTATGAGAGGTGACGGGAGTATGCCGAAAATCACAGGAGACAGTGGAATGCAATGGTCAAGGGTTGGGTTTAATTTTAAAAAAATAAACCTCAAACCGCTTTTAAATAGCAGTCAAAAAGCAGATTCCACATGTAATCGTCCACTATTTACCGTTATGGCACACTATTAGCCGCTTTTGCGAACGAAAAGTGCATATTCCACAATATATCACCGTTATTGGGCGATAGCGTAGCGAGAAGGGACCGCTAACGCTATTAGGCCGCTATTGCGGGGCTATTTACCACTATTTATAACAGTGAATGTGGCTAATTTAATTAATGTTCTATTAGACCTCCAAAAGTTACTCCATATCTATATCTATATCTATCTATTTATATACCATATATAAAAGAGGATTCAAGTGTTAAAACTTTTGAATTCCTTTTCTGTCCCTCTGATTTTGATAATTTTGATATTCTCCAATTTTATCTTTAATTAATTGCATATAAAGTCTCAATCTCATTCAATACATATAAATCACATGCTCAATATAATAAATACAAATATTATAGTAAATATAGAACATATGGATAATTGATATCATACATATGTCAAACTAGTACTACTAATGTTTCATTTGCAAATAATGTGTCAACTTAAAATGTCATTAGTGCATGCATTATGCATATTTGAATCATGAGTTACATTTAAATTGTAGTCTTTATTTTAGGAGCAATTAAAACAATTGTTATGGAATCCAAAGAGCCTATATTTTGTCATAATTTTTTGTCATAATTCTTTAGGTTATAGTTTAAAATACTAGTAACTTTTACTTGCAACCTATACAAAGATGAGTTTTACTCTTTAATTATGTAATCCTTGAAAGTCGTTTCTCTGGTTACAACCCTCTCATTGCCAAACAATTGAAAATTAAGGTATGATGAAATAACTTGCCTACTTAAATTTGACGCTATTTTATTAGAATTGTTATTTCAATTTATTGAGAATAAAGACCTATGTTAGGTTTTTGTTTAGGTGGGTATGCTACGGGATCATGTTCCTCTAAACTGATCATGAAAATCTACTTGCTCTAATTGTACATATCTTCAAGTTTGTATCGATTATTTTTCTCCACAATGTCTAACAATTTCGATCACCAAATTATA
The DNA here is from genome assembly GCF_001876935.1 of Asparagus officinalis. Taxonomy (NCBI): domain Eukaryota; kingdom Viridiplantae; phylum Streptophyta; class Magnoliopsida; order Asparagales; family Asparagaceae; genus Asparagus; species Asparagus officinalis. Next base: position 67,498,922 of record NC_033802.1, read on the forward strand.
TCAATTTTCTTTTTATAATATTATCAGTATCTATTATTTTTATATAAATGTAAAAATTTGGCGTGATATAATACTACTAAATATATTACTATATATATATATATATATTATATATATATTAATATATATATATATATATATGGAAAAGTGAATCTAAGGTGACACCCTAGGCTCCCACCTAAGGACGCGGCCTAAAATCCATCATTCTTCTAATTTTTTTTAGCGATCTGCTCCCGTTGAACTTGTTTACAGCTTTTAAACCTAAACACACCAAATTTTGGGGTGAACCGGTCGTGTTTTGACCCTTCATCCCATCGCCGCAATTTTAACGGTTTTCGAATGATAGAATTATTTTGGACGACTCACGAATGGTCAAAACACGACGGGTTCATACTATATATATATATATCATTATATATAAAATCTATACTATATTTGATAGTATATTATATAGGTTGAGAGAGAGAGAAATATGGGTATGCTTGGTACCAAGCACAAATTTGGTGCTTAGTAGTGATGTGTCACATCCTCATCCACTCATTACCCATATGATTCCATCAGGTAGGAAATGTTCACATCAAAAATCACTGGATTCAAAACAAACACCATCCGGTCATTAGCACCAGAATCACTAGGTAAAGAAAAGTTGCAAACTAATAGCAAGGAATATTACATAACCAAGTAACAAGTAGCAATGCAACATACCGTTTATTTTCGCACTCAGATAAACGAGTGGTTTATTACAAGCACAATACACAGTAGACCGACATTATTGTTTATTAGAAGGGAAATCCAACTACAGTAGTGCAGGTTTTTCCAACTTTGCTCCAGTTTCGGACTGAAACAGGCACCGCCCTGAAAACAAAGAGGCTTCAGAGCTTTGCGAGCAAATTACTTGGAATTGGCTTCGAGGCTACATTCTCCTTCAGCTCCAATTCAGCACTGGAACTAGCACTAGGAGGAACATCAACTGCCGGGGAGCAGTTGAAGAAACCGTGAGGCTGCAAAATAATTTTTTTTAAACACAGTCAAACACTCAGATATATAGGTATAAATCAACAGTCATCTGGCTCAATTTTGAATTTGAGCGTCAAACTTAGCATTGGTTGATCAGGAAGTAACTACTTATGATAGTGAGCTCATAACCAGGGGCTGAGACTCATCCGGAACAAAATCATATAGACTAATAGACCAACTTCTTTGAAATTTTAAATGTAGTTGCAAAGATTCCACCAGCTAAAACATGATTATCAATTCTACAGGATTGAAATTCCAATATATAGCAGACAACTAAAGTAGTGCAAATAGAAGAACGCATGAATGGGCTAAAACATCCTTCTTCAACCAACATGACAACATGGTATGTATCTAAATGGCATTCCCTTGGCAGTCTAATACCTAAAAAAATTCTTTTTCGCAAAAAAACGGTGAAACTGAGGGAAATAAGAATGATGACCGACATCCTTTTTCCTTACTGTTGTTTCTTTCCTGTAATGACCCATAGATGCATTTCGACTAGTAAAATTCTCTGTTGTTTCTTTCCTGTGATGACCAATAGATCCATTTTGACTAGTAACTTTTTCTGCCCCTAGTCACGAGTCAGGACATCTGAATAGTTGCATACTTAGCAATTTGACCAGAAAGTCAATTGCTCTAGAGGAATTGTACCTAACTTATCCTATCCAAACAGTCTAGGAATATTAGTGGCTAACCTTTTTTCCTTTTGAGAGCAATATAGAGTAATGATTTAAAAGTTAAAGCATATATATGGGAATTATTCAATCTTCTAAAAACAAGGTGGCAAGAAGCCTTGAAGCAAATCGCTTCACAAACTTTGTCGTTTTTAATTTATAAGAGAATTCCATTGTACATGAAAATATCAAATAAGAAGCAAGAGCAGAAGCAGAAAATGAAATATCTTGTATATTTATCAAATAAATGAGAAGTGTGGTTATTCCCTGAAAGGAAATTTACCCTACAAAATATATATACGTTTGCAAACACAATTAAAGATCAAGCAACAACATCATAATACCGCAACCATGGGTGCAAAGTTTTTTTTTCCCTGGGCCCCTATGAAAAAATCAAATATACAACAGAACTACTTGTACTCAGAAAGAACTAATCAAGAAAAATCAAAATAACCAAAAAAAGAAAGAGGGAAAAAATATCAAGGCTCAAAATTGAATTTTTATGTCATAAAGCTGGTAAAGCGAAAATGAGAACCGAGATGAAAAAACAAAGAGATAGGCATGGATGCCTAGTACGGTATAAAAGAGAAGAAGAGACGTATAAGAAAGATGAGAATGCATGTAAAAACACATCAAGTGTAGGCTTTTTACTATGATGAGCACAAGAATACTCGGACACAAAGATAATGATCTATGTAAAAACACTTGACATTTTAGCGATTTTGTGCACACAGTATGTGTTTTTCCAAGGAAAAAGGGGGAAGACAGGAGAGGTTAAGAGTTCATTTTGTGACACGGTTATGCCTTTGTCAGATCATGCTACGCATTCTAGCATATATCACACTCAATGCTAACTTCACATGTACAAGTAACACTGGAAAAAGTTAATTTTGTTTGCAGCATACTAGAATGCTGTGAGTGCTGATGACACTAATCAAAAGCATAGAAGTTCTAGATACCAGGAGGTCAATTGTTAGCGACTATATCCACAAGAGAGGGGAATATGAACTCAGAAAGTTGTGTGACTAAAATAGGTTGAATGAAACAATAATCGTCTAGATCTTATGTAATAGTTTTTCTCACATCATTGTAAGTTTCAAGTCAAATCCAGAGTGCAAAAGCATATATGTTATTGAAAATAGTATAAGCTTCACATATCAGTTTGCCAAGCTACCTAGCAAAATATCAACTTTATGCTGCAAAGCATTTGTAAGTTATTTTCATAACAAACTTCCTGAAATACCAGTATCCCAATGAATTCATACCACACAGAAATGTTAAGGAAAATTCCCCAAAAATCCAGACATGATTATAGGCGATGCCCTCCTTTTCCCTTTTTCAAGACTAAATTATTATCTACAGACGTATTTCAATTTTTATGAATCGAAGTTCTGGGAGAACTATCTATATGAAAGATGGCTTAACACAATTAGTTTCAATTTGATTCTTTCACTTTTTAGACGATACCCAAAATATCCTAGGTTATCATACATATTTAATGCAATTGGTGTACCACTTTAGCAAAGAGATATTGAGTTGGACTAACAATGTATCGTTAATAAGGTAAACATAGACACGAACTTATAGAAAGTAAAATAACATTTCACCCCTACTGACCCCAACTCTTACTGTTCTTGTTAATTGCAAAAAACTGTAAATTTTGGGTAAACTAGTACAGGTTTGATATATGAGTTAGAACTATGCATGCTCATGTAGGCCATTAGCCTTTAAATATTGCTTATATGCACAGCCTGGAATCATAGCACTAAAATACTTCATTTCTATCCATATTGTTACTTTTGTCATAAGGTTATTGCTAGTATCAAAGTGACTGCTTTTATATCGACATACTGATTTGTACTCCAATTGAACAACTTATTTCTTTAACTATATAATTTTGCTTTTAGCAACTATCTCCGACATATATTTCCATGTCTTCTGACTATTCCTTTATACAGACTTATATTTTCAACTAACTTTGCATGCCTACAACAATATACTAACCCAGGGAAGGGGGGAAAACCAAACTGCATTCCATCCATCTTGTAGCTTTTGACATAAAAGTTGTCGCTGGCCGTGAAGTAACTGCTTTTATATCAAAACACCGCTTTGTTGTCGCTAGCCGTGAACTAACTGCTTTTATATCAAAATACCGCTTTGCTCTCCAATTACTGTTTCTGCATTTATAGCTTTTAACAATATAATTGTGCTTTTTATCAACTATATCCTACATATATCTACATGTATTATGAATTTATGACTATTTCCTGAATTTTAAAAACTCCCAACCATTAACTGGTAGAATATATGAATAAAGAAATATATTCTTAAATATACAAATCATCAAAACTGGGAAGATTGTTACTATGCACACATATGACCAATTTGTATAATACAATCAACTCAGTAAGGAAACCAATCGTAACTTATAAATGAAAACATGAAAGGATCAGAAAAAAATACCATAAGCATGAAGCCTATGCGCTCCACAGGCATAACAGGCCAATCTTCCAAGCGAGGAATATGAGTAACTCCAAAAACATACCTGAAATAATTAGGGCATTAAAAAAGAGCAGAACATAGATTGTTATCTCAAGCTGAAAAAAACATGAGTTCAATAATTATAATTATAATGAAGTAATATGACAACAAAAACAAAACAAAAACAAAAACAAAAATAAAAACAAATCACAAATAATGTAGCCAGCTGTTAGTATGTAAGCAATGATATGTAATGCTTGCATCACTCACTTTTCACCTCAGAAGAAAGCCACGGTCACATTCTATTTGATTCTCATCAAGTTTGGAGCAATAGTAATTTCAGAATCTAATTTTTATACGATTGGGTTTGTGTTACAATTTCTGGATGTGAAAAGCAGGGATATAAGGCATTATCTGATGCCTGTTAGATTAGCTGAGTCATATGACACAACGACATGGACCTGTGCATCTACATGTCATTGTACTAAACTAGTTTATCTATTTGAACGAGCACATAATTTAACAGAACATTTTTTAGGATCTGAAACAATGTAATTTTAAGTGTGCAAAATTAATGGTCAAGCTATTATAGTCCTCGCACTTTTTATATATTGATCTAATCCAATATTTCATAGTCTTATTTTACACTTAATTCCACATAACAATGTTTTGACTTTAGCACAAGGTTAGTATGACACTAACTGTTTTATATGTTACATTCATGCCAGGTATAAAGCAAAGCACATAATTCATCAATAAATTTTGCTAAAGGAAGCACATATATACAGAGTTAACTAAAGTTGCCAAGAATATGAGATTTTACTAAATCATCACATTCCAAGAAGACTGAAATTAGCTTATAAACATTAATTCAAACATTAATGACACCTCTTTAAATATTATGGTTAAAATAATAGCTGATAAAGAATGTGAAACTAACCAAAGAACTACATTGGTTTCCTCAATGGGCCTGTTTTTCTTAACCCATGTAGCTAATCCTTCATTTACACGTGGATTTTGGTTTGGAAACTCTCCTCCTGGGTACATCTCATCACGTTTATATGGAGTGACCCAAAGATTGTGCTTCAGGAAGGCTGCCCTTCTTAGAAACTTTGCCTCTGGACCAGCTAAAGGTAGACAATTTGCACCAGGTACAAGCTTGTAGCCTGTGAGTTGCCCTGTCCGATTGACAGTTCTTGTGTTCCTTACCTGTGAAAAACAGAGTGCACAAATTTCAAATGGAATTTTTATTATAATGTTTAGAACAGTAGCAACCTGATTCATACTACAGTTCTATAAAGAATATACCGCTTTGAATTAAAATAAAAGGTTATCACAAAATCTCTTTCAGGTCACGTCTAAAAGGCAATGAGTTTTAAGTTTTCAAGTAGAATGGCATCAGTCTTAAGGCATCTTTCAGCGGATGATAACTTTAATAATTTAAATGAAATAAAACAATTATTCAGTGAATAGAACACAAATAGATCTATCAAAGAATTTACATTTATTTATCTGGTTATATAGTCCATACCAACATGTTACTTAAATTTATCTCTGAGCAAATAAGCTTGGCAATTCATATGTCCAAACGACAGTTGACAGCTGTCAAAATGTGTAGAAATACATTGGCTGCCCATATAAATTCATAGGGGACAACAAAATTATGAGTGCCAAAAATAAACTACATCTCGACTATAACAGAAGGACAATTCAACCTAACGTAGCATAGCATACAACTACAAGGTCTAGGGCTAAACTCTAGGAGCCTTGCCGTCAAAGACAGCTTGTCTCATCAGTAGGCAATATAAGGAAACAACACTATCAAGAATAGATAAACTAAATGCATGTGTGCCCCAACAGGTGCTAGATTTTGTCACTGTAAAGTACCATAACTCTGAAGAAAGAATGCCCTCTCCGCACTGCACTCTCAAAGGTTTGAGCTCATTCACCTCCTTTGGACATAACTACCAGAATTTGGTCAGGTTATCAATGGCACATTTTAAAAGGGTTCTCCCAGTTCTCCACAGAAAAAAATAGCTGTAGTTTGAATCACACTAGTAAATTTCAAAATGATGTCAATTTAAATTAAAATAACATGTTGCACATTAGAGACTTCCTTTGGAGATTCCTAAAGTCCCACTAACCATTACACCACACCAAAGTAAAGGTGTGGGTTGACGGGTTATATTTTTTTCTATTCTAACATTGTCCGTGCAGGTTGAGCACCCTTTTTTTTATGGGCCAAAACCTGGACTAACACAATGGTCTCAATTTTTAGAAATTCCGCTTTAAATCTATGGCCAATGAGATCTGAACCTGACTTTCTCTAATACCACCTTAAAATCGCTAACCATCTCATACTATTATAAAAATGTCTAGGATGTTAAAAAAGAAAATTTCTTCCAAAAATGCTCTCAAAAAAGACATACATGCATACATGAACCATAGATGAAAACACATATATATACTCAATTTTCTACAACCTCCCCATTTATCATACATCCATTCATACAAAGACATATACATACTCAAATTTTCATAACCTCCTTATTGATTACCATCAATATTTCATTTAACCACCTATTCATAACTTTCATCCACTAGCTATTCACACTAAATATTACAACTAATTATGAAAAAATGTTACAACTATTTCTTTCCCACCAAATCACTATAAATAACAACAACTAATCAAATTTCTCCAACCAAAAATCTATTAATGATCAATTTAGATGCGGAAGAAAGGAGTCCAACCTACCACTCAAACAACCCGCAACAATCAAATTCATCTCCTTTGCGGATGGAATTCAATACTTGATTTAGAGGGTAATTGATGTATAGGGTGGATTTGTTTGTTGAGCCCTTGCAGTTAGTATGTCATGAAAATTCTCCTAACGTTTATTTAGTTATTTGTGAATTCATATTGTAAGATGGGATAATTACTTATTATTTTTGTTCTTATTAGTATTTTTAATTTGCCTTTATTTTTCTTCACGTTTATTTGAGAATCTAAAGGAATGTTTTCGAGAGAGATAATCAACTAGAACAAAAATTTCCTTACCTATATTTACGTTACAAAAAACACTAAAATGAGTCATCAACATCTTTATCTTTTGTGCACTATAAAGAAAATTAATATGTGTCATCACTAAAACAATTTGGCCAATTAAGGCAAAAATAAGTACTCCATTTAATGGTAAGGATCCACTAAAACATTGTGATTTGTCGGATTAAAGTTCGTACATATAAGAACATATGAAGGGACTTCTTCTAAATATGCAACATTTATGTTACATCCTAAGTTGCATGAATACGGATACAGGTACAGGTATGGGTGTGGGTACGTGTATGGGACATGGCAAAATTGTAAAATGTAGTGTGGGGGGACACGACTACATATGTATATTGAGATTAATAATTTACATGAGATTATTATTGTTTTTCAATTCATGTGTTACTAGAATTAGAATTCTTATTTTTTAGTTTCTTTTATTATGTTTATTATTATAAATTGGAAGCTACTCGGATTTGAACTAGACACTCAAAACGACCCTTTAAAATCACTGTTTTGAACTTGGGTATGGGTTGAAATGAACCCGAACTATGTCTAACGAGTTTCAAGAAATGTCTGTGAGCATTGTGAAGTGTAAGATATACATTCAAGAAGTGTTTGACAAGTGTTTTAGACTTCATTAATTTGTTTCATTAATCAAGAAAAGGGTATCTTAGACTTCATTAATTTGTTTCTTGAATGAAATGCAACATATGTGCCATTATCTACTCTTAGAACAAAAAAAAAGTGAAAAAGAAAAAAACTTCAACATTCAACTAGAAAATCAACCCATCAATCAATAAATCTTTATTGCAAATTTGCATATAAATCCCTAAGAGTCTATTAAATTTATTGATTCCATTATCTTAAATCATAAAGCTAAAAGAATTGTGTATTTTAGGTTTTAAAGTATAGAGTTAAAAGAATTGTATATTTTAGGTATTCCAAAATTTACAAACTTCTATAAAAAAGTTCCAAGGTTTTATAAAAACACCAGAAATTTGTAAAATTTACAAGTACACGCTAAAATTTGCACAAACAACCCTAAAACTTTATAGTTTTTACAGAATAAACTCTAAAATTTACATAAAGATCTCTGAAATTTCATAACTTCATATGAAACTTTATAAATGTACAGATTAACATTATAAACTTCAAAAATGAACCTCATAAAAATTATATTTATTCTTCGATTTTAATGATGAGAAATTTGCAAATAAGCTAAGATATGTGATAATTGCATCCAAAATCAAACCTTTCAATAAATTACATAACTTACATAGATTTAGAACTAAAAAACAAGGAAGTCCACATGCAATGTAGGCGCACTATACAAGTATACATAAAATATTATTAAAATATTTTTTCCAAACAACAAGTGGTCAATGTATTGAATGTATTCAACATACCACGACTATTTTTTATTTATAATTAATTTAAGTTTTAACTATTATAGTCCTTTTAAATAATCTAGCAGAAATAGTTTCAAATAAAATATTTAAAATATCTGAAGATGTAAATATTGTGAAATCATTTCTTTACTTTTGTTTTATTAGCCAAAATCATACTTTTCATGTTTTCCAACTAATCATGAAGAACCTCATAATATGAACAAATAAAAGAGATTGATTCCATAAAAATGATTATATTAGAGAGCATAAACGAGGACGATGTAGAGTACTAAAAGACACACTGGAAGGGAGACAAGGCTCTGGCGTTAATAACTGAAGCATACTAATGAAAATATATTCCTTTATCACTGGAAAAAGAAGAGAATAAATAGCACCTCTTATTACTAAATTGCTTGTACTCATTTAAAGTTTCGTACAATTCCAAGTACACACTAAAAATCTATTTCCGATTATTTACTTCTAATCTATATCTTTTCTATCGAGTCATGTCAATATTCCATGTTGACGAAAATAATTCAAAACATAAAACAAAGGCATCCACATGCAACCCACATGCACTATACTAGCTACACCAAAACTCCGAAGTTGTGGTGAGAATTGAGGGTTACAATTTTATATTAAATCTAAAAGAGATTAAAAGTGTTTTTCTCCTCTTTTCTTTTCTTTTCTGCAATGAGAGATATCAGGAACTATAAATTTCACAAAGTTTCATTTACTGCATTAAAACCCTAAAACTAATGCAAACTTATGTGTCTACATGATGCCCAATAAAATTCTCAATATCTTCAGTGACCTGCTATAGGGCTCTATCTAACTTGAAGACACTTCATACAGTCACAAGTTGTATTCCAGGGCCATTATTGGAAAATTTACTACTGAAAGGATCAGTATGCCTTTGCTTGTAAGCCATCTCATTGAGTCATGAATTAGAAAAATCTACTAGCATAAGTCATTTTTGAGTGACATAATTTCAAACAACATCATTTTTAATCACAAAAGTTGAGTCTCAGCTGAACCTCTTTAACACTTATTTCTGATGTATGAAGTCTCATTTACCATGGAGCAAATTGCAGGAAACAAAATCCACTGGAAATTGATGTTGAAGTACATAGCCTCAAAAAGATTTAATAAAGAAAAGAACAAAGAAGAAATAATAAACAATGAGAAAATGAACAATACGTTAACATAAGAAAACAAGAATGATGGTGCTTACAATCCAATGTCGTGCAGTAAAGGGGTCACAATCACGCATTGCTTGCAGCTCAGACCTGAGAAGCTTTTCTTCAGCATAAAATGCATTGTTGTGAATGTTATTTTGCCCTGGTTCTTCAACTTTTACATTCACCTCAACCACCTACACAGAGGAAATTACAGCTCCATTAACAAGTTTTATTGAAAATATAGAAGGCTGCACCATTAGGTTCACAATCCAAAGTAATACTGAATGACTGAGCAAGCAAAATGATGGGGAGGGAAAACTTAGATTAAGAAATTATAATAAAGACAAAATATAAGGCAGGAATTAGGATATAAATTTAAGTCACGTTACCTGATTGAAGGTTTCATTAGGTTTACAGTCAACAGCCATGTCCATGCGTGCAACAAAGAAATGTTGATGGACAGGTGCATATAAACCTGGAGCAATGGTCGTACCATATTTTCGTGATTCACCCGGATTCAATGCTCCCAGGCTGAGAATTCCAGTAAGTTTCACTTCTGCTTCAATTTTACCATCCTATAACCATATGGCAAGTGCATCGTCAATTAGGCAACACACATCCCAAAGGACAGAAATCAACTAACTCAGGATTCGTACATGTAATAGCATGCAAGTAGACCAAGATAATAAGTAGTAGTATATCAAAAACATAGCTGAGATATCTCTGCAGTGCAGACTAAGTGTAATATACGATAGACTAACCACAAATGAATATCTATCAGTATCAGGTCGCATAAAATCTTGCTTCTGCCGAATTTTTCTATACCTCGACATTTTTTTAAACAGCATGTTATCACAAATAAGTAACAATCCTACACCCTGAATCATCTTTTTAAACAGCATGTCATCATTTTTGCATTAGGCCTGTAGTTACATTAATGGGCGCCATAGAAACCCTACATGACAGGAAATGGCTCAACAATAAGTGAAGGACTGAAAATCAACCGATATTAGCAACTACGAGTTTGATTATTGAGGTATGTCATTGGGAAAAAAAATTCGACAACCATGAAAAAGTTGAAACAAAGAGAGCATGTATAAATCTAGCAAATGTATTATGGAGGAAGTATTCAGGGAAGGTCAACACAACTAGATGCAGACAAGAAACCACATAACTGTTGCCTACTAAACGAAGATACATAATAAGCATTCAAAAGCTTACACTTAAGACTGCAAGTGAAGGAACTCTTTTATCGTATATTCTAGTATAACTACATAAGATAAGAAAATAAAGAGGGCTGTATGATCATTATACAGTGATTTCAACATATATATAATATATATATATATATTAATGTATATATATAGTATATATATATATATATATATATAGTATATATATTATAATAGTTAGTATATATAGTATTACTATATAGTTATACTTGACTGGCAACGGGTTAAGTGGAATGTGCCAGCGGCGTTACAAACTTTTTTAGCTTCACCGTCATTTATATAGCGTATAAGAAAACCCTCTTCATATCTTTCATTCGGATCGGCGGCGGCTAGGCTAACATGCAACTGCTGTAAATAATTTGGTGAGCATAGCTTTTTGCTATCGGCACTTTAAGTTGACACAAAGTTTTGCTCTCCTCTGCTCCTCTCTTGCTATAGCTATTATATATCTATATATATATATATTATATACTATTTATAGTATTATATATAGGAGGACATAATGGGTATGGCTTCGGTACTCAAGGCACAAATTTTGTGCTTGGTAGTGAGGTGGCATATTACTGCCTCCAGCTCATGGGTGCAAATGGGGGGCAGCCATCCTTCACGGTATAGGGTTGAATGTGTCCGCCCAATTGCAATGAGTGGATGGGAATGAGACATCCTGCAGGCTACCAGGCACAAAATTTGTGGCTTGGTACGGCAAGTATAACTCATTTTTTGGCCTTCATATATACTAATAGTATATATATATATATATATATTATATATATATATTACGAGAAGGCTATGGGGCCTTTTTCCGCTCTGCCTAAACAAAAAAAGGCAAGAGAAAAAGAATAAGATAAACAGAACGAACAAAAACATCCATAGATTTTAACTACTAGAGCAACATAAGAAGTTTTCAGAATTACCTGGTAGAAGTGCCAGAAAAAGCCATACTCATAGTTAGCCACAGTACAAATAAATGAAACCGTAAGCCTTCTTGATCGCCGTACTTCTGCTAGTCCAGTTCTCCAATCTTGATGCTTCCACAATATTCCATGATCCTCCTCATGCAAGCAAACACAATTTTCAATAGTCTCTACACCCCCCGTGTAGTTCGTGAAATGTGCATCGAAATATTTGATGTAGCCTAGACAGTCACACCCCTATATAGAGGAAGTTATTCAACAATCCAAGCAGTACTCGAAGGAAAAATAGAGCCAAAAAAGGAAAAAAGTTAACCTTCTTAAGAGAATGTGAATTCTTTCCCAATCCATCTTCCCCAGCATCAAATGCATTTTTACGGTAATGTGGTTCGTTTGGATCTCCGTAAGGCACTACCATCTCGACAAAGCTCAGTCTATGGGCCACGGGTCTGCGACCGCGGCTACCATCAATATATGCCACAGAATAGATTACCAGTCCCTCTCTAGGTGTGAAACCAACTCGAAAATTCCACTGTTCAGTGACAAGAACGAAAGTTTCTACTTCAGTGCAGGCTTAGTAGACAAACAGATTTAGAGGAAATATACAATCTCAGGTTTTCTTTCAGTTCCCCATTCATCATGTACCCACAGCTGTACCCAATAGCTTCACTACCATTTGCACAGATGTACGATCGTGCATGAGCAGTTACAAAACCATGAAGAACAAACTATCTTCATTATATCCAACTACCAAAGTACACCATTGCATAAAAGTAGCCAACTTATTGCATACATATAATGTCTACACGTTTTATGTGCTGTATAAGGGAAAAAATGTAATATGAAGGCCTTTTCACCAATGCATCAATAACTGCTAAATTAATGGTTTTTTAATAATATTTTAAAGAATTCTTACAATTCCATAACTTAGAAGTCTTCAGAAAAAACATCAATTTTCATTTATAGAACGTTGAAAACATGTCTGTCAAATAAATGGATTGGATGGCGCAATTTTATTGCACAACCATGCATTTGAGGTAAGCATACATAAATAGCTTAGTTACCCACTAGAAACTTGGCTCCTTTGGAAAGGAAAAGGATCTAGATAAATGATATCACATTTAAGTTCAATTAAAAAAAGATGAGATACACTCCGTTCAAAAAAACCTATATCGTGTAGAGTTTCTGAACATCAAATTTCCTTTTTTTGGGTCTATGCATCAAGTACGCACCCAATGAGTGGTCAAAATAGCTTGATTTTTAGGTCTATGGTCTAGATTGGTTGAAAGCAATCAAGATTTTGTGTGCAAGGGCTTTTAAGTAAATTGGTCTGAAAGGTCAGAATCAAAATTTTGAATGCTTGAAATCATAAATTTAAACCACATGCTGCTTTCTACCATCCATTTTGTGTTTATGTATACAAAATAGAAGGGGAGCATGGGTGTAAAAGTAAGGGTTGTCGCCGTGTGACCTTAAGAAGGTCACAGGTTCGAGTCGTGGAAACAGCTTCTTGTGAAAAATGCAAGATAAGGCTGCATTCAGTAGACCCAAAGTGGTTCAATCCCTTCCCAGACCTGCGCATAGCCGGAGTTTCATGCACCGAAATGTCCCTTATGCATAGGCCAAAAACTCAACTTTACTTGAATATTATTTCACTTTTTAAGCATTCAAGATAAGGTAGATCAACTTTATTGAAGTAGACTTTTTCATTTGAATGATCTATCATTGACTTTGAAGAAAAGGATTTTATCCCCCAGTCCATCCAGAAGTAGCAAGAGATATAAGCATGGTCAAGTTTGTGAGAGAAAAAGGAATATGAGTTACCAATTTAAGAAATCTAACACATTTCCCCTTCCAAAAATAATATGGATCATCTCATTCATCAACATGTTCATGCATATAAAAGAGAAATCATATATTGAAGAAATTTTACCCATGCACCAGAGGGGTTAATTTGTTCTATCGTTAAAATGTCATTCTCATTGCTACCACTTGATGCAGGGGTAAAAAGCCTACAAAGATGTTTCATCATAAATGCATTAGGAGATAAATATCATCATGGAAGGAGTGAATATTCAGTTGATGCACCATGTATTATTGAGTGGTTGGTTGCACACCACCATATGTATGTTCAACACCCATACACAAAAGTTATAACCCTTTAGATTACGTTATGGATCACATCATCCTATTTAGAAGAATCATCAGGAGGCTGAAAGTGCTTTTATCAGAGGTGAGATTGAGGGCAGTTAAGGTAGGTGGCGGTTAATTAATGTTAAGGTTATTAGTTAGGGTTAAGGTTTAGAATGAGAGAGAGAATCAGGAAAAGAGGAGAAAACGTCAACCCCTCCTTCCTATTTTCAGTTGATACAGAGATGGAACTTTTACATAAAAACCCTTAAAAGTATTAAAAGTGTACATACTTGTCCTAAGGCACCCAAGTTCAAATAGATAAATTGAACAAATACGGTTGTCTTATTAGGATTTTGTCTGCCATAAACTAACTAAAAAGTGGAAGATAAATGTTACATCACGGGTTTTATTTCCAGGATGATGAAAACATGTATTCACATGCGTTGGTGAGTCCGTCCCTTGTTTTTGTATATTTATTTTTTGATGAACCTAAACTTCTGCATACATGCCATTAAGAATATTAAAAAATGTGTTTAAAAAATAAAATCCCTAAGTACTGTTTAGAGGATTGAAGCTAGCCCCAAGAACCATATACTCCTGAAGGCTTGCAGCTTGCAAAACTGCATACAAATAATACATTCATATATAAGGTTCAGATTTCATTCACAGAGTTGATTAAGACAATTGCCATACAAGCAGTTCGTGCTAAATAAATATCTAGGGTGCAAACGGTCCGGATGCGGTTCGGATATGGTACTTACCATATACATATCCGCTTGTCAATCACGGATACGGTGGATACGGATACGGATACGAATATGCCTCGGTAAGGAAAACTAACTTACTCATCCATATTCGCTGAATACACACACACACACACGGATAGAAAATGGATATGAGAAAACGAAATAATATCGAATAAAATATAGTTTGAATGATACAAGAGAGTTCATTAATATGTCTGTTATATTTGAAAAATTAAGATTGGATCTCTTGGCCACAAAATTAGTCTGAATTCATTAATCTCAGGATTGAAACAGTTGCATCTGTATGATCAACAAATACTCAGATGTTTGGACACAGATCTGGATATTTCACTACATAACCATATCCGTATCATATCCTACCAGTTATATATTTACGTAACCATATCCGTATCCTAATGGGTTAGGATACGGTTACGGATATATCCGCAGATACGGATATGGTTTTGCATCCCTATGTCCAACTAGTGAAAATTCTGGTTTTTGCATCCCTACGTCCAACTAGTGAAAATTCTGACTGTGAGGTCTGTTACTCTTGCAAATTGCAATATTTTTTTCCGTATACTAATACAAAGCTTATAGGATAGAAGAAACTGGTATAAGGAAGAGGAGAGGAAAAGAGAAGGGAGAAAAGGGGGAAGGTGGATACTAAAAAGCTGTCAGGAAGACAGAAATTGTACCTTTTGCCATTCAACAAAGTGACCGTTAACACGGAAACTTGGGCCATCGGGCTGAATAATTTGGAGAGGCTTCACATCACTACGATCAACACCTCCTCTTGTTTCTCCTGGAGTATAGTTTCTTAGCGGATCTGCTGGAGGTAGAGGAACGAGTTTCCTGTCTTCAAACTCAATGATCACTACATTCTGGATATCAACAAGCACATAAATTCCTTCAACAGGGCGTGCATAACCATTTTCCATGGGACAATCACTCTCTGTTCTACAAAAAATCAGTGGTTTAGCAAGTCTCCGACTGGGAGCATCTTTTTCACTGTGATAACCAACACACCTGCAGAAATTAAACGCTGGTAATATTAGTAAAGTCTAAAAGAAAATGAGTAAGTAACTTCACGGAGCATTTTTACAGCATAAATGGTCAAATGAAAAGCAATGTGTAATGACTGAAAGCAAGCTTACCAGGCATCTACCATCACAAGATCCATATCCTCAATGCCTCGTCGTTTCATTGCTTCACGGAATGGAGGATAATCTTTGACCACAGCTTCACATTCCGCATATTCCACAGCATCCTGCACGTTTAAGAAACAAGCGGAAACTTAAATATTTTTATTAACTTTAGTCCACGTGCCATCATCTACATTCTTATCAACAAAAAGATACATCGAAGTGGCTGATATGAATGAAGTAACAACGTCATTAATATATTTGTTCCGAACACTTGACATCAAACAAATAATAACCGTACCATAGGTGGTTGTACATCCGGCACTACTTCTGATGAAATGACCTTTCCCCTATGATGACCACCACGAGTCGCTGCATGTACTTCAGTGAGTTCTACAATCCAAATGCTTGTCTCATTTGAACGTTTGTTATAGACAACAAGCCTAGCCCTCCTCGGCGGAAGTTTGCTTGGAATAATGGGTCCACCTTTAGTTCTGGGTACTAGTGACGGTTGGAAGGGAGGGAAAAAATATGCATCAGCAAGTGCAACAATACTTTTTTCAGGCTCCAATAGAACCACCTCAACAAACCGCATGCTATCTCTCACCTGAAGGAAACTAACAAAATCAATAATGGATTCACTGCTAACATCTCTATCGATATAAAATCATAATAAGCTATCCATAAGCCAATTATGCAAAAGGAAAAAAAAACAAAAAGCGATATGATGCAACCTCGGGGGTCGCCCCAGCAGCCCTGACGGTCGCTACTGCCACAGAGATTTCAGCAGCAGATAATGGATCTAAAGGGTGGCTTGATTGAGCCCTCATCATTACCGGGATACCTGCAATTTCCCAAACAAAAATAAGAAATAAACCAAAAAAATAAGTGATAAACCTAAACATAAACATAAAATAGAAATATATCCAAATGCTAAGTAACTATCAAGAAACATATGAACATCAGAGAGTAGGAAACATACTATTCACAGAAGGATTAGCCACATAAATTTAGCTAGACAGCAGAGAGCCTAGTATTCATGACAGAAGAAGAGGCAGAGATGATCTAGATAGAATCCAATGCAAATAACCGAACAACCAAAATTAAAGCAGTGACTTGGGCATGCATATTTAGAAGAATATCAAGTAAACAGAAAAACATATACGATAGAAGGTAGAGTCAAGCTGTCGTTGAACTTAGATTACCAAACATAATGTTTCAAGGTTTAACGAATAGCTTTATTTATTATCAGAAACAGTGGTTGGATTTTCTCCTCAATTTTCTGAAATGCAGATCTCCTCTCAAGGATTAGGAGAAGGAAATAGTTTCTCTTTGTTTCCATGCAATCTTTCTTTTCGCATTCCCTCTGATCTGGTTCAACTGTCAACCTTCGAGAACCCTTTTTTTTTCCTCATCAGCTTTCATGTACACCATCTCACTTTTGCCCAGTTTCTACCAAGACATTCAAAATCTTTGATTTTGTGGTATCAAAAACCAGCATAATTGACGCTTCTCACGTACTTCTCAATCACTACGTTGTTTAAACTATGAACACTTCCCATATTGAACTTAATATTATATCAACCAACCTAGCCGCTGCAAATAACATACCGCGAGTCGTGTAAAAAGATTTCCACCACGGAGACATAAATATCACGCGTGTTCCTAAATTCATCCTTCTTTAAATCGAATGGAGGAGGAAAAAAAAAACATAAACACATATAGATAAAGATCAGAGGTTGAGCATCTGTATACCCTTAGACGAAGCCTTCGCAGGGGGATCTTGAAGATCGTCGACAGGGCCGATGACGGTTCCATTCTTCGACCACCCGAGAATCAAGATGATTCTTCTTCCCCTTGGCGGAGACTACGGCGTCGGGCTTGGTAGGGGAGCAGCAAGGCGTCGCTTTTTCCGCAGTTGTGGCCATTGTAGGGGGTTTGCGAGCTCACTGAATCCTCCGTAGTTTAATTCCCCCTCTCCACTTCGATCTGACATACAGCAGACCTCCGTTTCCTTTTCTTGCTCGTCTCCCTCTCTCTCTCTCTCTCTCTCTCAGCCCCCCCTCGTTCGATCGATCGCCCCCAACTCACTCGAACCTAACGAACTTCAGAAACGCCAGCAACCTACTTCTTCTTCTTCTTCTTCTTCTTGAAAATATCTAGGCTTCAGATATCAAGAGAGTCGTTTCCTTCCCCGTTTCTTGAAAGGGACCGCGATCTCGTGTTCTCTCGGATCGCCGCCGACGACATAGAAAGGAGGAAGAAAAGGGAATTAGGATGCGGAAGATTTACACGAGAGAGAGAGAGAGAGAGGAGGAGGAGGAGGTGACGGAGATCTGCCCCCCTTTCACGTGCGTCTCTTATTTAGGCCCCTGGGGGTACTGTACCTATATGTATAATAAATAATAATACATTATCTATTGCGTTACAGATTGGAAGCGTATTAATGATATTTTTGGTTAACTCCCTACGGTTTGAAGTTTGACGCTACGGACTACCAACTAGGACTATGAGGTCACACGTTTTAGTATTCTTTAGATTTAGAGTTGTATCCCTAACATTTTGTTGGTTTTCTAACGAGTCCAAGGAGGTGCTGATTGGTATAAAATATTGCAAGTAGCATTTGCAGCGAGAAATTAAGCTCAAACCTTCGTTTGGACATCCGTACTTTTATGAAAGAAAATACATCTTCGAATTTAGGTGCGGTGTTTCATCGGTGGCCGAAGTAGTTGTACTGCGAATCGAGTACTTGTTTATCTAAAATTATAAAATGATCTATATTTTCTATTCGCTTAAAATCGAGTATTTGTTTATCTAATACTAATTTTTAAATTTTTATTAATAAAATGACCTGTAGTATTGTTACACTTTTTTGGCATTCTTTAGTAATTGGATTGAAGAACATAAAAAGGGGCATGACAAATTAGAAATTATAAATTAGGTAGGTAGGTAGGCAGATGGCACCAGAGCAGAGTGACAAGAGAATAGCAACTAATAAAATGCGTATGTTTTGGATTTCAAAAGTACGGCAAGAAAAGATGGGCACCAATCTGAATATATCATCCAAATTAGAAAAGCACTATTAAAAGTGAGCGAGCTTATAATAACAGCAGCTCAGCGTCTACTAGATCCTCACATCGAATCCTCTCAATTATCAATGCAATATAGGACACATTCATATTTAAATATCAAAAGAGCATTTGATAAGGACGCCATATAAGCACGCAACTTGCGTATATTTTATGAAAAAAAAATAAAAAAAAAAGGGAAAAATGCTTCCAGCCCCCAAAACTAATGAAAACAAGCTTCCCCCTCCCAAGACTTTTTCAACGCTCTCAAAACCCCCAAATTCGTAACAAATATGCACTGAGCCCCCAAAACACAAAGACCAAGAG
This sequence comes from Asparagus officinalis, assembly GCF_001876935.1. NCBI lineage: Eukaryota > Viridiplantae > Streptophyta > Magnoliopsida > Asparagales > Asparagaceae > Asparagus > Asparagus officinalis. The sequence goes on from NC_033802.1 coordinate 67,518,280, forward strand.
TATTAAAATTTGAAGACCATAATACCCTTTCTCTCTCTTTTTCTTTCTTTATCTGTGATGATTTGAAAGGGTTCCTCCGTCCCTTTCCCCGATGGCGGCCGTCATCATGTCCCTCAGCAGGGTCCCCACCTCCGCGATGAGATTGCCCCCTCTGCCGTCAACCTCGCCGTCACGAGCATCGCCCCGCGCACCGGTATCCTCCCAGGATCCACATCAGCCTCCCCAACCTGGGCCCCACCATAGTAAAGCTGGAGAGAACGAAGCATAGTTAGGGTTTTTGATGAGGAGGTCGAGGGTCATGTTGAGCTCCACGCGGATGGCCGGGAACGTGACACGTGGAGAGACGCCGGTGACGGCGAGGATGAGCAGGAGGAGGTGATGAGCAAGAGGAGGATGACGAAGTTTACGGCGGCGGTCGTGGTGCATGTGCGTCGGATTTTCAAAACCTGGATTTTGTTTTAGGGATACTATTCCTTCATTTCAGCGTAACCTGGATTGGGTGATACTATTCTTTCATTTCAGCGTCAGTCTCTCGGGATCCCTTCTAATTCTGAGTCTAATTCTGGTGAGGATTCTGCTGATGGATCAGGCTCTTCTGATTCTGGAGGTGATGGTGATGATGATGGTGGTGATGGTGCTGGTGGTGACTGACTTGAGTTTCTCTATGTGATGGTTATTTTTGTTTTTTTTTAATGTTCTCTTTTGGAGATGATTGATTTGATAACTCTGTTTTATTTGAGTGTAATAACTCTATGATACTTTGTGGAACAAACTATGTATGGTTTTGTGTGATTTTTTATCTTGTGGACAAATCCATGGTTAGTGCAAAACTATATTGCTTCTAATGCTTATGTGATATTTTGTGGCCTATTGTGTTTAATTTATTTCTTTTATAAATCAATGCATTGTTGAAACAACATTCATAATTTGATGTGCGGTAAATATTTGTTGCCTGTCATGAGTTCTTTGCACTGTTTAGGTTTTGTATATTTATGCAAATCTATGATGCTAAAATGATGTTTTGTTTATCATGTTATGATCAATGCATGGTTAAGACTATAATCATGTTTTTGTTTATAGAATTTGAATTACTTGTATTATTTATGCATATGTTTGATGAAAAGTTGTTGGTTTAGCTCCTGTATGTATGTTCAATAAATGTCACTTAGTCTATTTGACAGGGGGAGCCTTTGACATACAATTCTTTATTTTTTATCTATGCTTATAAGCAGGGGGAGTATTGCTCCTATCTTTCATTTTTCCCTTTTTGATGTTGTCAAAGGGGGAGAAAATACCACATATAGCTTACAAATTGATTCTTTTATATATATATGGTCTTGTTATGATTTACTCTTGTTCTTGGCTTATATGTGGATTATCAGTATATATTTCATATTCATGTATAAATTGTTTGCCATCATCAAAAAGGGGGAGATTGTTGACCCTATAGTTTTGATGATGATTTGACAAACAATTTATTACTAATAAGTTTTCTAGTGTTTTGTGTTTATGTTCTTTTTTCAGGTATTTCAACACGCGTTAATCAAGCGTTAAAGATTCAAGTTCATTTGCGTGGATTTACCTAGGTATATGTTAGTTTACTTACATATATAGTATGATTATATCTAAGCTCAATATATACACTTAACACGATTTTTGACGTTTTCTATCATATAGATGATTTTTCATTAAACGTTGTTAAAATACTTTATCTCATGTTTACAGCTCCTTCATACTTCACTATATACATATATTATATGCACAATATATATATGAATATTTACAAGTCCTATATCAAAGTTCACTTTCATAAAAATTACAGGTTTTCTAAGCATTCTTCAAAAACAGGTAGTTTTCACAAACGAAAATTAATTTTCCAGAAATTCTTTTTCAAACATGTTCATTTCATCATTTAGAAACTTTCCCCAAAGTTTCACTATTTTTGGATGTGATTTGATATTTTTAACGAATTTTCAAAACTGCCCAAAACCTGTCAATTTGTGTATATCAGATTTCGGTCGACCGGTACGGTCGACCGACAATTGTTCTTTTTCTTAGCATAGTTCCAGAGAGCCTTTCGGTCGACCGCACCGGTCGACCGAGAGAATTTCCGGTCGACCGAAAATTCCGTCGGTCGACCGCCAGCTCTAAACCCTGTTTTTTGAGTTGTTTGTGCTTTCCGGTCGACCGGACCGGTCGACCAACAAGTGGTCAAAATGAGCCTAACGGCTAGTTTTTCAAATGGACTTTTTGGTCTTTTACTTATTTCTAGCTGTTGTATTGGGGTGCTATATATACTCCATTGCTGCTCTTCTTCTCTAACATCCAAAAAATCCAAGTTTGTTGTTTAACAAGTTATTAATCGCGTTTAAGAGCTGTTTAAGAGTTGTTTCATCAATCTGTTTTCAAGAAGGGAGATCGCGTTCCTGAGAGTAGAGATCCCAGTATTTGTCAGCGATACGCTTCACTTTCTGTACAAACTCGACGCTCTCTAGATGGAGGAAGAAATCAGATCGTCAATGCCGGGGAGACGGACTGCTCGATGATGGCGACGTTGATGTCGGGGTTCTTGGAGAGCTCGTAGGCGCAGGAGAGGCCGACGGATTCGCCGCCACCGCCACCGCCGCCGCCGCCGACGGTGTTAGCGTAGGTGATTATGTCGGACATGTAGCGGCGGGTCATCTCGCGGGAGACGATGGATTCTTTGATGGGGCGGAAGCAGATGGAGGAGAGGTCGTAGGATGTGGAGATTTGGGGGCGGAGGATGACAATGATAGGGAGGAGAAAGATTGGGTTTTGAAGGCGGAGATGAGCTTGAGGCCATGGAAGGAGGAGAAAGAGAGGAGGTTGCGGTGGTTAGGTTTGGAGAGGAAGGAGGATGTGACAATGGAGGGTATTATGGTCTTCACGTATCTTAATTTCTTGGGTTTTGTGTTTTGGGGGCTCAGAGAACACAGAGTTTACTTTTGGGGGTAAAACACACGTTGAAAAAGTCTTGGGAGGGGGAAGCTTGTTTTCATTAGTTTTGGGGGCTGGAAGCATTTTTCCCAAAAAAAAATCAAGACCCACCAAACTCCATATGCGCATCCCTTTCATTAGGGAGCTGATTAAGACCGTATAAGAGTGCAAAAATGGTGGGGTCGTGTGATTTGTGCTCCACTGCTTTCGTTATTATTATTATTATTATTATTATTATTATTGTTAGCATGTCAGTGCTCTCTCATTTACAAGATGGTGCTCCTATCACTCCACCTACCCCTCCTCTTATCTGGAAAAAAAAGGAAAAATATTCCCGACATCCATGGAAACATGCTAATTGAATGTGTATCTACTTGTGATTTATTATCAATTCTAAATTTGTTTATAATTTTAATGTAATCAGTATTAATATAACCAAAAAGTTATACCAGTAGAAGAAGGGGTGCAAACAATCCGGGTATGGTTTGGATATGATGCTTATCATATCCATTTTCGCTTGGCAATCAAGGATACGGATGTGACTATGGACATGCCTCGGTAAGAAAAACTCATATGCATATATGCTAAAACCGGGTGCGGATACAAAAAAAATATAAGAAAATGAAATAATATCGGAAAAAAATATAGTTCGTGAGGTATAAGAGCGTTCATTGATATATTTGTTATATTTAAAAAGCTAAGGTCGGATCTCTTGGTCATCAAAATTAGTCTCAAATTCATTAATATAAGGATTGAAATAGTTGCAGCTTTATGACCAACATATATTTGCATATTTCGGATACGAATCCGGATTTTCACTATATAACTGTATCCTATTTGTTATAGATTTGATTAAACATACACGTATCCTAATAAATTCGGCTATGAATATATCCGCGAATGCGGATATGTTTTTGCACCCTCAAGTAGTATCACTAATATTGTATTATAATGTGATCAGATTGCTTGTATAATTCAATCATCAACTTTAAAATCTAAAACCGGACGCTTGTCGTAATATAAATTTGTAACTGTATGGTTTTCTATAGAGGACTTGTATAAGATTTTTTTTACTCTCTCTCTTATATAGAAAACTCTATACATATATGCTCTTCATAGAAAATCATATAAATACTTGTATAAGATTTTTTCCTCTCTCGTATAAGATTTGTTTCACAATCATTTTTTTCCAAAAATATTCAGTATACATTATCAGCTTAAGAACTCGTATTACTGTGATCATGTGTATGAGTACTATTGTAGACGTCAAAAATGCTTACAGACATCCAAATATCACTCAAGACAAAGAGAAGGTGATAAACATCTTTATTGTAATCGACCGAAGATATAATGAATTCCACAACGAAACCAACTTTTGACGCAAACAACTATGAGACTACTGTGTCAATATAATCACTATTTTAAATCTATACTGTGATATTTGTCAGCATCTTCCTCATACTTGCTAGCTGCATAGTTTTCTATATATTGAGGGCCCTTCATTATAATTTAAATCTCCCACGGATCCAGATTCTGTATGCTGGTTAACTTTTTTTAATGTTAAGGACAAAAAAGTACAGTTCATACTTAACATGATCCACGTCCATAATTTTTATTCTAGCATGTTAATTAATGATAGGTGGTACCGACATTAAAAATAAATAAATGTTCCGCAAGTGGACTGTGAGTGAGTATAGCGTTAAGATAAAAGAAATAGAAAAGGAAAAATATTCTTTACGGTCGATTTAATTAGAGAGGAGGAATATGGTATCTATCAAGGTATCATGAATGCATTATCGCATGTTTCGTTGTTTTTTCTTCTCTTCCTTCTTATAATCCTCGTTCCGCTCTAATATTTATCCTAATTTTCAGGTTAAAACAAGTGAGGTCTTTTACTCAGTCCATTTATGCTTTTTGTGAATATAACTATAAACAATACCTACAGTACTAAAATTTTCTTAGAAATTAGTTATAAAATGTTTAGGCTATATGAGAAATTATGGTTGAAGGCTGCATTTGTATAAGAATGGGATGTTTAATTCAGCATATACTTATTTTTCTAAATAATTTACTCATTTTTACCCTCTAAGTTAAACAACATATTTATCATTAACCCTCCAGGAAGAGTAAGTTTGATTGATTTCTAAATTAATCATTTGAAATAAGGATATTTCAAAGTACGGTGCGGCCCCTACAAATAGGAGTGGGCGGGCGGTCGGGTCGGACCTGACCTATAAACTGTCCACGCAGTTTTGGCTCTGGGCCTTAGCGGGCCTTTGTGGGCCAGACTGAGGATTTTGTCCTTAGGTGAGACAGGGCTATGAACCGGCCTACGCCGTTTTGGCGCTGGGCCCTAGCAGGCCTCTGTTGGTGAGACAGAGCTCGACCCGCCACCCACATGGGGCCGAGTATGGTCCAACTGGCTCACGACAGCTCAGCTCGCGTGTCGGCCCGCATTCTTTTTCCTATTTTTTTTAGATTTTTCAAATTTTTTTGCTAGATTAGTATGTGTAATCTAAATAAGAAATATTGAATTTTATCTTTCTCAAAAGTCTAAACCCTATAATTTTACAATTAGTAACGAAATTATCTCAATGGACAAAAGATGCTTAATAATTTGCGCATTTTTAGCAAATCAAAATGACTACATATATTCATTAAAATACTAAATGGAATTTAGAAAATCTCAACTACTACTAAAATTACAACTCAAATACTTGGAGATTTGTATTTTTTATTTGAGTTGCAACTAAAATTACATAAAAATATAACTATCATCTAAGGGGGGTTGAGCCATTCGGACAAGGATTGGGCGTACTTTTTTGTCCACGGCTTTAGAGTGAAACCCAGTCCTGCCCATAGTTCGGTATATCACCGGCCAAGTTGGGCCCGACCCACTGAGGCCCGAGCGTGGTCTTGACTCAACGTGAGCTGGATTGGCTCAGCCCGTGGTTCAAACAGACCCATGTTCACCCCTACCTACCAATGCCCGTTTATAAGGACAAGACTAGAACCAATTACAGTGCATAGTACAAAAAGAAAGATCTTATGATGCGAGCATGAACAATGTCATAAACTTGCAAAAAATCACTGTAGCATGAACATATTGTATAGTTGCTTGAAGAGGGTTCAATATTCTGAATTACACTGCGCACGCACACAAACACACACCCAAAAGAGTCTAACCGAGTTGGTAAGCTGCCTGTGAGTAGTATTCCAATGTCTTAGGTTCGACTCTACTAGGGAGCAGCCACACAAATTTAATTTCATGGAAAGCCACACTCGGGTTTTTGATACTCATGGTTCAAAAGATAGTG
>NC_033802.1:67525673-67531950 GCF_001876935.1 Asparagus officinalis
ATATTGTTATAACTATTTTAGTGATAAAAAATCTCTAATCAATAGCAGGAAAGTGTCTCACATTATGCATAATCAGGTCAATATCTCAAGATAATCAGAAGCCCAGCTCCGTCAACTCAACACGTCGATATCCTGCGAAGACGACTCAAAAGGCGTCACATGTCGACAACCCGAAAGGCGTTACGTGTAGTCCCCCGCCCGAGTCGACTACTCAAACACTTTGCTCGGCCAACTCATTGGCCGACACCTTGTGAGGGCAACTCGAAAGACGGTACTTCTCGACCACCAGATGAATAGAAAGACGACGAAACACCTCGAGCCTTGAGCCCCTCCTGTGCACTGATGACCAATCACCTTGCCATAAATGTCATTAAATACATTATGGGCGCTATCATTCCTCTGCCTCTAAAAGTATTTATAACACTTTAGACCACGTCAGCACCGCACACCCCACATCACTTCGCATTAAATCGAGGTGACCTCTCCTCCACTCCTCAACCGACACCTGTAAAGATAAAACTGACTTGGCCGTCGGTCCATGCTTGGTCAAAGTTACCATCCTACCCTCCTTCCACTACTACAAAAGGAGATACTATTTTCCATTACAGGGTAAGCTTTTTTCACCATTCTCTAAAAAAAAAAACTGCTACAGTTCCTTTTACTTCTCCACACAAACCACCCACTGACTTGATAGTCAGACGAACAGCCGGTGAATCGAACTATGCCCTTTTACGATCTATTACTTGTGAAGGGAAGTACAACTTGCCCAGAGACCAAGCATATGGAGAGTTAGAGGACCTCCGTTAACACAGTTAACCCCTTCCTTTTGACTGTGTGCTTCCATACATCAACACACACACACACACACACACGTGTGTGTACATATGTATATGTATGTATACATGTATGTGTGTAACCTTGGTATAAAAAATGATCAATTTTGATCCTTGATAGTGAGATGTACACATATGTATATATATGCATACATGTGTGTGTGTAACCTTAGTATCAATGATCATTTTTTATCATTGACAGTGAGGTCACTCATTCTCATCTATGTATTCAGAAGCTGATCACTTGCACAAGGGTCAAAGAGGACCGTGTTCAAGTTGGAAGATGAGTGGTTATACTTTGGCCACCTTACTACCAATGACCAACTTTGTCCTTTGTACCAAGGGTATCCATCTCTTCATATAAGATAATGTGGGAGCCATTTTCAAGGCGTAGAATCCTATGAGAATGGCCCACACCACGCGAGGCGTTCTGATAAGAGTACATGAATAGTGAAGAGGCGTTTCGGGAATTTCCTTGTCCTATCAAATGGCTAAGAAATTCCAGCATAAGGATTTCAACCCCTGCAACGATCACCAGTTCAAATTTTTGTACATATAAACAGGATATGACAACATCAGGGTCATTTTCAAGCCCTACAATGATCACCAGTTCAGATATTTATAGCACCAACAAATTATCAGGGGGAAATGAGGGAAAGAAGCACTGTCTTGACAATAAAAGTCACATCTCAGTCGGTGAGGAAAAGTTCACTTAATTTGCGAGTAAAAGTTGTGCCTACAGGAGATTTTTCATCAAAACTAATCCTGCTCACAACTTATTGCACACAATTCTGAATTCTCGTGTCCTAATATGTTATGACAAATCTCCAATATAAAATAATAGCAATTACACGAAAGCATGAAAAATATCGAGGACACATGGATACAAATATATACGTGGTTCGGCTTGTAGACTACGTCTACGGGCAAATGAAGAGAATAACTTTACTAAATTGTAAGTAATACAAAGTGGAATCTCTTAATCACTGAATCCCAAAATAACAACCCAAGATTCCCATACAATCTCTCAAAGATGAACAAAAGAGAGTCTTCAATTTATTCTATCAAATTCTCAATCTTAAAGGGAGGGGATTCAAGAAGAAGCTGAAGAGAATGACTCTCTCGGTTGCAATTTACTCAATCTGGCAAGAGAGAAATGCCAGAATCTTCCAAGGGAGAGCTCGTGGTTCTGATAAGCTCTTCCGTGCTATCAAATTCTCCATTTATTCTAAAATTTTGAATGGAAACTTGCCTGCACATATAAAGAAAGTCTTAGAGAAAATGTAATTTCTGTTTCTAGTTTTCCAGGCTAAGCTAAGCCTGATTTTGATGTACAACACTATTTCACAATTGGAAAATGAATAAAGTTTTAATTCATTGACCAAAAAAAAAAAAGAGTCTTCAATTACCAACCAAGAGTAGATCATAAAACACCTTAACAAAAGAACTTCTACCTTTCTCTGCTGTAACTCTTGGGTCAATATTGATGCCTGCACATCCAACTCTATCATAAACTAGATTGCTGCCGCTGAATAAAAAGTCTCAAGTAAATAAGACTCTTATTAATCTCAAGTAAATAGCCAAGCAGTTCCGGTCCTCATCTCTCCTCATCTCTATCAAGCAGAAATCAATTAGGATTAGTATTTGAATCAACCATAACATTGTATTAGGTAATTGATGATGACTCAAATCCAAGAGTAATTGCTCTTAATTACCAACTAATTAAATTAAATTACCTCCTCTACGTACGGCCTATATATCAAGGTTCCGTTAATTAATTACTAGTTAAGGTTCAACTAATTACAAAACTAGTACCTCGGTGCACATGCATGATGGGTGCATGAGCATAGAAAGAGAGTCATGACTGAATTGTGTAAATAACAAGTAGATGTAGTACTTGTCCAAGAACAAACATATATAGCTTTGAGCAATATTATTGGTAATTAAGGTCACTAATAGGAGGGCATGACCTGAAATTATGAAATGTTGGGTAACGGTGCGGATAACGCCACATTGAGGATCCGTATCAAACCGGCCCAACGCGTGAGAGGGACAGCTCCCGGGCCTAAACTGATAAAATAAATGCATGATAAATAAACTAAGGATGGGCATGCCACGTACAACATCAGATTTGATAAATAAATGCATGATAAATAAATTAGACGTACGGGCATGCCACAACATCAGATTTATACAGTACTTCCATGATATTACAAAGCAGAAGGAAACCTGTCCGTAGAGCTAGCCGACTAATTAATTAACATTGCAGTCCCATATTCACTCACAAACATACAATAAAGTCCACCACATAACATAAGAAGCATACACAGACTAGGTACGCTGAGATGAACAAACCGAAGACAGGCAATTACTAGTATGATATGGTCCTCCGTCCGGCCGTATACCTCCCCTTCAAACAAAAACCCTAGGCACGGATTCGGCCGGAGGGAGGTCGACTTCTCTTATCTCAGTCTTCAGCCCCTTCCCCGCCCCGTTCGCCAATGGGTGGATCCCATGATCGGGTCCCATCATATAAGCCCGGTGCTCTCTCTCCTTCTCAAAAGTAACACCATACTTCTTCTCCACATCTAATTGCAGGCCACCAATTGCAAATAGATCAGGTTAGTGATCAATCTAAGAAAAAAATTTGATGCTATGTGTGCATGACACCGTACAAATTTGCGCGAAAAAATTTGCATGTTATGTTACCCTAATTAAGTTGGGCAAATCCAGAGAAAGATTTTCTACAAAAATAAATGACGTGGGATAAATTTTTATAATCATGAAATATATATTTATACATTTTGAAGATATAAATACTATTTATGTATTTTAAACTTACTATTATTGATTGATAATTGCTTACAAGAATGTTCTTTACTATTAAATAACTTTTGGTTAGACTATAAGATATTGACAATTAACAATTATTATTATAATAATGGTCTAATGATGGTGATAACCATAATAGGAAAGAAGTAAAGAAAAAAAAATATAAAAAATAAAAAATAACAAAATAAATATGAGTTTTAGTTTTTTACCACCTAGTTCCAAGCTAAAACTTGGAATAATTTGAGAGACTAGAACTCTCATTTTTGTATAGAGAAATAAAAAAAGGGGATAATTTTATACCATTATCCCAATTCTAGTTTTGTTAGAGTTCTACTTGACTAACACTGTAAAATTTTATTCTAGTTTTAGTTCTATATGACTAACACCTTAAAATTTTATCCCACAGATTATCTTAGTTCTAATTTTAAGTTCTAGGTGACTAACCCCCTATAAATAACAATATGTGATTATAGATATGGTACTCTCAATATCCATATCCAAAATAAATGCTTACACAGTTGCACATGGTTTGACCAGTGGATTAATGGGATTAAGGATAAGTTTGAGGATCCATAGATCTAATCAATATATATATCTTGGCTTTTGAGGCTTGATTTTGAGGCTTGGTTTGGTAGAGGGTTAAGTGATGTGATGGACAAAAGGACTAAATTTGCCCTTGGTAGAGGATTTCTAGAACGGGACGTAAAGTGAGGTGAGGCTAGGGACAAATTAAAATGAACAAGAGACCAGGAGGGAGAAGAATCCCTACAAATTAGAGGGATTCAAGAGGAGAGAGAAAAAGAACTACAAATTGGTGTATATTTTTCTCCCCTCACATCCAACCAAATAAGAAGCACCATCTTTGCACCTCATCTCAGCATACCTTACTTCTACATACTCCCTTCAAAACCATACCTTTCCTATTCATACCCCCTATCCTTTGCCCTCGTTCTTCCGGAATCTGAAAGATCCTTTTTATCAAACCATGTCAAATACAAAATATTTAATGGGTTTACGTTATCATGTAAACTTTATTTTATTCAATCTTATTTGTTTTTCCCATATCCATTTTGTATTTGTATAAATTCAATTCGCTTGTTTGATCTGTATTATTGTATCGATATGAGTTTTCGTACTAAGACATTTATGTTTGTATTCACATTGATTGGTACGCGAATATGGATTTGATAATTAAGTATCATATGGATCGCATCAGTATCCTAATGATTTGTACCCCTATAGATATGAATCCTATTGGTTTGCACCCTTATGTCCATACCCTAAAAGTTTAGGGAGGTTTTTTGAAATTTACTTATAATTTATTCTATGACGCTAACAATACCTTTGGCTCTATGACCTATTTTTTAGGTTATCAGTTAAGTTAGATAAATAGATACTTATCGTCCGTCTTATATCCCTTGTATCCGAAAATTCGAAATTCTGCGAAATTTACCCTACTCATAATTTATTAATCTTTAATATTAGCAATACCTTTGGCCATGTGATCATGCAACTGCCCATCCCTAGTAAGTGCCATCATAAGTTGCGCGGGCCCAATTGGCAGAGCATCACCGCGGTCGACTTGCCAAAAATGGAAGGTCTTCCCGTAAGTCTTGCATACCTTCTCCATATCCCTCCTCTCCACGGCCCCGGGAACCCCAGGGAGGAACAAAACCCCGCTCTTGACCTCGTACTCGTGAGAATGCCACAACGGCTTCTCGTCGTCCGGGAGAGTCATGAAGAGGTTCTCGGAGATGAGGTACTCGATGCCGATGAGCTTGGCATCGGTCTCAGGGCCGTCGTAGATGAGGCACTGTCGCATCTCCTCGTTCTGGTGGGAGCAGTAGTGGTGGGCTTCGACTTGGCGGGTCATGTCATGGGAGTAGAAGTGGAACCTGATGAGATATTATGAGGCACCATGCCTTAGTAGAGGATTTCCAATCCGTTCGTTGGATATTGCAAATGTTAGAAAAATTATAAAGGTGACAGAAATTCTGAGGCGTGAAACACTTTCCTTAAAGAAATATTTGCCTCATTTGATATTCAAAGTTGCTACGGGTTAATGCAAATTTTCTTCTCAGGATACAATGATACAAGAGAAAATGAACATTCCAACAAGCAAATCTGAAATTTTCTATTAATTCGTTGCGAAACAAGTTTGTAGTATTGCAAATGTTTTTGACAGAAAAGTTTTGAAAAAGAAGTGAAGTTAAAGATATCTAAAATTATAAACTATTTATATGTTTGAAAAATTGCTTTCAACAGTCATAACCCCTAGACTAAAATTCAAAATAATATTAAATTAATATTTTCAAAATATATATATATATATTAAAAGGCTAGAATTTTTAAGTGGCAGCAGCAAGCGTGCTAAGTACATCGAAATCACGCTATCCGCACGCGGATTTAGAAGCCTACACTTTGATCCATTTATCCCAATAATCATTAAATGCTTTTAAACCTCTAAAAAATGCTCAAATATCTGACGTGAGACTATCTTATTTTTACAAACAAATACTAACAGCAATTACATTAATTTAGTACGTACAGAACTTACGCGCAGAGGTGTTGGTGGATCTTGTTGATCGGGTAGAAGGTCTGGATGGTGCCGG
>NC_033802.1:67531960-67550703 GCF_001876935.1 Asparagus officinalis
GCGGTCTCGAGGAGGGCGGTGGAGGCCTGAGTGGGCTCACCGGGAACCTCTACGTGTGCACTCTTCGTTGTTGCCATGGATTGATAATATATCTTCTTCCTCTCTCTCTCTCTCTCTCTCTCTCTCTCTCAGTGGAATGTGAAATGAAAGTGATGGAGATGATCCGTTATTTTGGTAGGTGCATGCGTGGATGGAGTTTAATTAAAGGGGGAGAATTAGCTGCTTCATGCAAGTCCCCACGTGGCGGTCGGGCGGCTTGTGGGCACGACTGGCTCACTAAGCTCGGCGGGACCATATGCATTTTGAGCTCCCAACAGCTGGACCGACCGAGGATGATGAGTCCGGAGGACGGTTGATTTCGGAAAGCTCCGGTAGTTCTGCCAGATAACACCCCCTTATAACTACTTTCATTCCCCAAGACCCCTCTTTTAACTTTGAGGGGTTTTAATTAATTTGCGCAAAACCACTGCATCATGTTCTTTTTATGCCGCTAATTAAGCAACTTTGAAGATTTTCCTTTGACCCCCCCCCCCCCCCCCTACCACGTACCTGAACGTATTAGATTTGATGGTGTTATTTCGAGAGATTAATTAAAAAGTTAGAATCTTCGAGAGGTTTAGTGAAATGAAAGAAATTCAAGGGGTTACCCGCAATACCCCTCAAAAATTCAAGGGAATTTTGTGAAATTAGAATAGTTGATGCGGATTTATCAGCTGCAACACCCCCAAGGTTCTGGGTACTTATAAAATTAACCCCGAAAATTATAATTATACGCGATTGAGAAGATAATATTACTACTGCAATAACAAAGTCACAATCTTGAACAATAGACCATCGTCTTCGGATCTAATACACCTGCTGCATGTGACCCGACCGACCGGTTGGGAGATTCTAATATGACTCCCACGGTCTTGAATTCAACTCTTGACTGGGTAATCTTAAAAAAAAAAGGCATCTAATACACATGAAAGAATGATTCAATATTATGTCGACTCATATAACGTTCAGAGCACAAGCATTAGGGCTGAGCATGGTTCGGTCCAAACCGAAAAAACCGACCGAACCGATCCGAAAAAATCGATTTTATAAATATGACGGTTTGAGTCGGTTTGAAAACTTTTCAACCCGTTGCACACCCCTAACAAGCATACTGAGGGTTGTCAAAATGAATGCCTCTATGTAGAACCATGGGATACCCAAACGTTGCCATATATATATATACGGAATCGAAATAAATATTCCTACAACTTTGGATTTTAACGGCTATGTTCAATGCATTAAGTCAGCTGTAAGTCATTACACCTTACATTCTACGGTTCCTCTGATATTGTTCCAGGAAGTTTCTCTTCTTCTCCCTCCATTTCCCCCTCGTTTCTTCTGTTAGGTTCTCATGAATAATAAACAAAACTAGTTCTGATGCATATCGTCGATGGACCAAGCATAAAAGTGAGCTTCAATATACGGAAGTATATTTCTCTGTCTTTTCACGAGAATTCGTGTAAATAAATAAATCAATTATGCAAATGAAGTAGGAAAACCAATGGCACTAGCAATATGGATCTTCCAATTTCTAATATACTGGCAGAGGATGGCGGATCATATGGCAGAGCATGAGCGTCGATGCTGTTTACTGCTTTACTTGTGTCATCTTCGACTTTAATGCTCGATGAGCCTGAGTTGAAAAAAAAAACATGACTAGTTTAGTATACAACTAATATTAAAAGTAACACGTATTAGGGAGAAAAATGCATGGAGCACGCTCACTTTGATACGTATAGAACTAGGTTCTTAGTTTATGCAGGCATACCAAGCATATGGCCAAACACAAGGAATTGGATCCTCTTCGTCACAAGAAAAAGTGGTGAAGAGACCACCACTTCAAATCATACCATTGATTTCCTAATCGACAGTGGTGGCATATTGTGATTGATTCCAAATACAACACTTACAATATCCATATGAATTGCACTCATTCTTATGTTACACTCAAGAAGACAAATAACAGTCGTCCATCAAACAAACATACGCCGTAACACCTCAATAACATTTGCAAAATATTCTAAGAATAGTGGACGAAATCTATTTACTAAATTTTGCGATCCACCATATATGTCAGATGTCAACTATAATGCTATGTAAACATTCACCAACTCGCCAAATTGAATCGGATTACTCATCCATAATCTACAGAAGAGGGGACTTAACCGGAAAGGAGGTACAGGAAATGAAACTGGTTTTGAACCATGATCCGTGCCCAGTTAACCTCTTAATTGACGAGACTTGGTGGCCATATCATCAATCTGGTAGCTTTACAGCCAAATCCTAATATGAAGTCATCAATGGTCGGTATCCTATCCAGATGTTCTAACTTCATTCGAAAATCTACCATTCCACGTAAAGCCATAATCTTCTATTAGATTCTCTCTAAAAGGAATCTCCAAGCTAAGGAGAATTTAATAAAAAAAGATTTGGTTGGAGATACGACATGTCCTTTTTGCCAGCTCCCCCTTTGACTCAGAGGACCACCTCCTTAATCAATGTCCCTACACAAAGGCAAGTCTGGAACTTGTTTTCTTCATGCCTCAATATTGATCTATGACCATCCTCTATTCACGTTATCATGCCAGCTCGATACACTCTTGTCATTCTTCTCCCCCGGCTTTTAGGTTTCCGTTCCATTGATAGCATGGGATTACCTAATCCTTGATATCAGGTGTAAAACGAGTGACGACAATGTCCACTCCTTGTTCACTGATAGTGGGGGATTTGGTCGTCTCATGATATCTGATTAGTACAATAACCCCAAATGGAATTGTTTACATTAATGCATGTTGAATAGGGCATCTCACCCTATTTTTGTCTTCAAAAAAAAAAAGAAAAAGAAAAAAAGGGAGGGCTCAACATAAACTCAATACGAATGGTTGTTTGGCTAAAACAGCTTTTTTTTGGGTGGGGAGGGACAATTTGTCACCAAATATGTAAAACATGTGAAAAATGTTTAACGCCTGATGTTTGACAACGTGACGTGTAAGTCAGCATATGAGTGTCCAAATACAACGTCTACTATAAAAAGGATACAAAGTTGGAGAGGCTAATCAAGTTTTCTTCATCCCTTTTTTCACTCCAAAAGCCCAAGTTTTATCACATTCAAATTGCTATAAACTTGCTGTGCCTTCAGATGATCGCTACTGACTTGTGATGCGTGTGCCTTTTCCTGCTCTTTCTGAAGTATTCACATTAGATAAACCTCATATACAAGAAGTCAAGAGGAGAGTTTCTAGGGCATTTCTTCTTTTTCTAAAAATTGTCAATTAGCATCACGTAGAATCCTTAAACTAGTGCCCTTTGGAGGAATAAGATGCAATTTCTGCTAAAAAGGGGTTAACCCAACCATCTTCTTCTAACAATATCAACATAATGTTTTAAGTTTCCATCTTCAGTCATTAACTGGTGGTGATGCATCATTGTCCTTTCCTCCTTTCTCAAAGTACGGGTTCACTTGCTTGGCAGGGTTCAATACCTCTCTCATATACTTTCAATTTCAAGCATATTTCTTTCTTTACCAATATAGCTTGAAGTAAGGTTTTTATAACTGCAAGTTAGGTTTTAAGGTTTTATGATAAGAAACTATATTATCTAATTTAACTCGGCAAAGAGTTCAACATCCCATTGAGATGAATGACATCAACAGATAATGAAAAAAACTTGATTAATTATTTTATTTTACCTTTTCCAATTTTAAGTGATTTACTCACATATAAGCTCATTTACACTATATAAAGGGTTGGATGCTGATTATATTGATTTTAAGGAAAAATATTAGCTAATCAAAGTGAAAACAAAGGATTAACCAACTTTTTCAATATTTTAAACAAAGAGGAAAAGACTTTAGTGCAACTTACAGTCATAATCTGTCCAACCTACAGCTTGATTCTCAAGATCATAAATGACTAGCCTGTTCGATAAGGTTATATCTGCAAAAAAGGGGAAAAGTCTGAGCATGAAAACTAAAATAAGAATGGATCAAATACGCATGGTTCGAATTATGAAAGTATGAATTTCTCTTATGCATGGCATACACACAAAAGCAATATTCAATCAGAAAAAAATTGTTTTCACATATTCTACAAACAAACATTGGGTAGTAATATTAGAACCAAATCAACAAGAGCATGTAAAAAGTCCTGGAGATCGTATGTGTCATGGCAGGAAGAAACAGTAACCTCAAAAAGCCAAATATGACAAAAAAGGTCTTCTAATTCAAATCAAGAAAAGCAAAACCAAGCTTGAACAGTGTCCTATGCATACACATGCTTAGATCAAGACTAGCATTGATCTTGATACAAATGCACATATCATCAGTGAAAAACGTTTAAGTATAATGATCCACTAAAAGCACGCATAGTTGCTCAGTGATACTTAAGAGTCTTAGACTATATTATGTAACGAAGAATTTAATAAACAATGTACACCTTAAGTATAATGATCCACTAAATGCATAGTTGCACAGTGATACTAGAGTCTTAGACTATATTTTGTAACGAAGAATAATAACCAGTGTATACCTTAAGGATAATGATCCACTAAATGCACCCATAGTTGCTCAGTGATACTCAGAGTCTTAGACTAATTTTGTAATGAAGAACAATAACCAGCATATACCTCTCTCTCTCCCCACAATCATTCTTATATCATTTGACTACTGTAATAAGGGTAACCTTTTCTCTCAAAAAGTTAATTTCTTTGCCTTCATCTCTGTCAATATTGTAGATTCTCGTTCATTCACCAAAAGCTACAACTACTCCCCTTTATATAGTGATACAAAAACAAGATGTTTTGTGTTTAGGCAATGTGAGAGTAAACACAATTTCCTAATCACAATTATTCTCTCAATCACATTCTTAATATCTCTCAATCATCAAATACCTATTTATGCTCCTAATACTCTTGCATAATGTTATTTATTTCCTAAGTTATTTCCAACACTCCTCAAGCTGGCGCATGTATAACGTACACATCCAACTTGTTACAAATAAAATGCACTCAACTCCAATTTGTTATGAAACTCAAAAGCTTGAAATCTTCTGCGTGTGACCTTTCTCTTTGTAGTACTCTTGATCATCTACTCTTCGACTTGAATATCATCCACGACGAACAATCTCAACCAAAATCACCAAATATGGTACCTCGATCTTCTTCACATATCGACCAAACAAAACGATCCTCTTTAAAGATCTACCAAATAAATGATTCTCTGCAGGAATAAACCTAGCAAATGATCATCTCTTAAGGATCCACCAAACTAATGATCCTCGCTAGTGGTCAACCAAACAAACAATTCTCTCCAAGAATCAACTAAGCAAACGACCCTTTCATGGATTAATGAATCAAATGGTCCTCTACACAGAACAACCAAACAAACTATCCTTTCACAAATCAACCAAACAAATAATCCTCTCCTGGGACTAACTAAATAAACGATTCACTCCATGAATCCACCAAACAAACCAACAGAACAAACTAAGAGCACCACCTGATCTTCACCAAAACAATCTCCAAGCGATCAAAAGGAAATTAATCTTCAAAGAAGGGTATTTCAAGTAGCTTCCTACTCTTCCTGAAACTCCTGAAAAGCCTCATCATTGACCTGATCTCCTAATGAGATTGATGATAATGCAGAGTCCATTTGAACTAATCTAGATGTATTTTTCTTCAATTTAGGACATGAATACTTGATATGTCTGTACTCTTTGCATCAGTGACACATCACCTTCTAATTTCCAAAATTTATCATATCCGGAACCACGACCTCCAATGTGTCCTCTACCAGATCTTCCTTCACGAACTCCATAACATATGTTGTTGCCTCTAAGTTGTGCATCTAATGCTGATTTCTCCTCCATCTCCTTCTGAAAAGATTTAGGAAAATATCGCCTAGCAAATGATAAATATCAGTAAGTGAACCTGCACCAGCAAGAGCAATCTCTTGTGGCCATGCCATCTCATACTCCTATGATAACCCTCCACGAAAGGTCAACATCTCTAGCTGCTCACGTTGTCTTTGCATCTTCTGCAAATCGGATGTGATTGGAAAGATCTCCTGAAGCTCATCGCGAACTTAGTTGAACTCCGCATAGTACTTATTTAAGTTGATACTTCCCAACTGACATCTCGAAAACTCTTGTGAAACAAAGTAGAGTCGTGCCAGACTACTCTTTCCAGAGTAAGTTGACTCCAACAATTCTCACAATTCATTCACATTCGTATAATGAAGGCCTAGATTTTGTACTTTCATCTCCATAGCATTCAACGACTAACTCAAGAGCTATTTGTCGTCCCAATTCCACTATATTTCCTTTCAAGAAGGAGATTCTCCCGTCAAGTGATCTTCCGTCAGTCGCCCTTCCAAATTAATCAGAACAAGCCTCTTCCACTGTAGATAATTACTAGAGAACTACTTTCTATCACAAATCTTTCTGGTGACCAAGTATTGCAGAGCAAAGATATGAGCAACTTTCATACCAGTTGTTACAGTGATCAACCTATTACCATCCTCCAATTGAAAAATAAAATACCGAGCACCTTCTTACCTCCTATACAAACCAAACCAAACTCCTAGCACCACCCTACCATCCTTAACCAACTCCAAACTACAAGAAAACAATCCCAAATTGTAACATCACCACCAAACACCAACAATGCCAACAAAAAACTACTAACTTCGAAAATAACTCATTAAAAGAAAAGATGACCAAAGAAACTATACCGACTCGGTGACAATGATAACAACAGCGACGATGACGGCAGTGATGGCGGCAGCGGTAACAGTCCAATAGCGGCGTCGAACTGATTGCGGTAGTGACGACTGCTGAATGGTAGAGGCGGAGTGGCGGCCAGGCCGAACCAAGTGGGAGAGAGGCTAGGGCTAGGGTTAGGGTTTGAGGATTTGAGGGACTAGAGTTTGAAGAATAGGCTAAAATTTTATTTTTCAGAACCATGGCTCTGATGGCTCTGATACCATGTTAAACAATAGAATATCATAGATTCTCATTAATTCATCAAAAGCTACAACTGCTCCCCTTTATATAGGAATACAGTAACATGAAGTTTTGTATGTAGGCAATGTGGGACTAAATACAGCTACCTAATCACAACAATCACATTCCTAATCTCTCTCAATCATCAAATATCTAATTTATGCTCCTAATATCTCTCGCCTAATAGTATTTATTTCCTAAATTATTTCTAACAATCTCCATGTGGATTCTTAACTAGTTTAAGAGTTAGATAGTGCTTATAAAATAAGACCTATGTTAGTTCCCAATGTCATCTTTTCCTTTATTCTTATCAGAGGTTTTATGCCTAAAAAATGACATGAAATCACATTTGTGTGCTTATGTCTATTTATGAGCATTTTAATTACTTGTCCTAAATGTTCGCCCTCGTAGATCTTTATATTGGACATTCTAATGGTTTGAATGGTTAGAATTACTCAGTAACTGATCATTTTAAGATCTTAATTAGCTAAAAAGACATTTCTGTGATCATCTAAATTTACTAACTGTTGATCAGAATTCTCTATAAGGTGTACGTCAGTCTCTTGAAGGCTAGCAGAACACCTAGTATAAAATAGATTGTGAGCTGCTAAAAGGATGGATTGCACAAAAAAGATAGAGAAAGATAATTGTAAGTAGCCCTACCAATTGACAAGGCCTAATTACTGTTAGGTATTCATTTATCCATACCAGCCAAAGAAAAGTATCCACCTCTTTGTTGTATGGATGATTGTGTTGGGTTGCGATACTTAATTTGACATTATATTCAACCACTAGTTTCATTTTTCACTGTTTTAATTTTACAAATTTCCCAAGCCATCATAACCCAGCTGTGGATTCCCGTTTAATTCTTCGGGACAGAGTACATGTCCATCTCTGACATCTCCTAGAAATAATTTCTACTTATGTTATTTGATCTCAGTGCAAATTTCATGATTTGACCAGTCTTTTTCACCATTTTAAAATAAGACCCCATGCGATACCTTACGTATCTTGTTCTGTCTCTCTATTTCATGGATTTCCATCACCGCAGCTATGTCTCTAACCTATAGAAAGTATTACAAAAACATGACAATAGGGCAAGTTACAAGGGAATACTAGAAGGTGGTGAAATTACAAACACCTGAAGACAGGGCACATAAACATGTCAATACATTTTTTTTCTTTATCAACTCTCTCATTAATTTCTGTTCATCATTTAAACTGATTTCCAAGATTTGCATGTCTGGTCAACTAAGATTCTTTGATACAGTACATGGGACAAGATCTACTATCTGATGTCATAAACTCTAGTCAGGTAAATATTTGCATCGGTTGCTATTGGAAAAATGGTAAAAAAAGAAAATATACAATGAATTCATCAGATAAAAACCAGTTTTCCATGAAACATAATATCTGCTACGAGCTTAAAATTAACTAGTAAATAAGAACTACTAAACGTAGCAGCCTTGTAAAATTGACCAAAATAATTTAAAATGTTTTTGAACATAATCTCAAACATGAAACTATATGACTCGCCAAAGATGATTCATCCACTTCATAATCCCATCACAAAGGGAAGGAGCTTTCAAGAAAATGCAGCAAACATATAACACAAAGTCAATTAACCATCTAAGGTTATAGTTATCTATGTAATAATAATAACCTCTCACAGATAGTTCACGGTTAAAAAGATAACTCTATACATTTCTCCCTTTCCAAGTTAATCATATTAAATCTTCTGCAACTACAAGCATTATTGGGTGGTTCTAAGTAGTGTTAATTGTTCTACTAATTATACATAACGAAAATAACAATGGAAAAAATGTAAGTATATATCAAAAGAGAAAAGGACATTCAACTAGAAACCTCTACCTCCCAAAAGAATTGCATCTTTATCTCCATTGTTCTGCCAACCAATGCACCAGACATCCTACAAGGGTGCAAAATGTACAGATTAGGATTACAGATAAGAAACACATGCATGAAAAATATGTGTGGGTTTAAGTGGACAACCTAAAACTAGAGATTGTTCACAACATTAAAAGACTACCAATTTAAAAAAAGCATAAATATCTATGATGCAAAAAATCAGCCTACTAAGAAAATTCACTTATGATACAAGACCTATTTTTCTACTAATCAAGTTCATTTTGTATACACATGTATTACATGAGATATCATATAACGCTCTTTGTAAATGTGATCGTTTCCCTCATGACGTGTAAACTATCAAATTTCAGTTTAAAATCTGCATTATTTTTTCAGTTCATAATAAGAGTTATTTATGCTATCATGAATTATCGCAAACTCCAAAGATATAACACCAAGAGAACTTAATATTGTCGATATGGTCTAAATTCTTGAAGAAGTTTAAAACAAACCATGAAACATGTGGTTTGCTGATGTTCTGCGAGGTTTTCTTTACGATTAGAAAGCAAGAGAAATGTATCTTAAATGTTTTAGGGCTGGGTACCACATGTTGGTACGAATCCTTAGAATATTAATAGGTGGTAGTCAATCAAGGGATATTCAGGAAAACGAAAAATGATAATAGAGGAATCATTCTAGTAAGGATTGCTACAGAAAAACAACTTATTTCATTCATAAATCAAGAATCTAGACTTCCCTCTATCATAGAGAAGTAGAGAACAAAGAAGTAGAAAAACTATTGGAAATGGAGTACACCAAACTCCGTAGGATAGACAAGCAGGGTTTAGAGCAACAACCTGATAGGCATCACCTGAAAGGTTCAGATAGACTCAGATAAAGCAAGTCCAAAGTTTGCTTATTGTTTGTTCTTGCCCAGAAGAAGAATAATATGAAAGAGAAGAGGAAGCACATACCTCGATTTTAGAGATTTATAGGTTATTTCAAGAAACTAACCAATAAATAATGAAAAAGATAGTCCGATACTAAAATTAGCAGGGATTTGGTAGTCTTGGGTACTGCAAAACATATTAATGACCAGGAAACTGCTGAAGAGTAGGCTTATGTTCCACAAGCAACCTCCAATTTGGACTACTGGGAAATGGCTAGAAGATGGCAGAAGCCAAAGTGAAGGTCTCCTCATTAAGACCAGCTTACTAATTTTCTAGAAATTGCTAGGTTGAACTAGGATAATTTTCTGAGATGGGCAGTTATATGCATGAGCAGGAGCACAACTATACAGGCTGGGTGGATGATATTAAGCCCAATAAAACAAGGCCACAAAGATAGTTAAACACTGTGAAGGGTGATGTTTTGAATTCCTCTACAAGTCATTAATGAGAAATTCCTATAATTAGATGCATGCACATGAGTCCTGTTTAAGACAGTCATTTCAACTGCTTCCCTATCTAGATATTTACGGTCAAATCAGTTGTCAAATCTTCAAATATCACATTCTCACAAACTCTGACCATGGATGTATTTATAGGCAATCTTTCTTAATGCTGACCACATTGCACTGCAAGAACCCTGAGTGTATTGATAAGCAACAAACGACATGGATAATAATTAGTGCATTGCTTCTTTTCTATTCATATTAGTCATCAAACCCTATATCCATGCAAATTACCTTTTAAGTATTATGGCATGTGTTACGCATGCTGTAGGAATTTGCACTTTTCTTCACAAACAACACTAAAACAGTAATTTATCAATAACTTGCTAGAAACTTAACAAGTTCAGCTCAAACTATTTACCTTTAGTAACATAGTCTTCACAAAATATAGTAGAATAGAAATAAGCTCAATACTGGATGTATTATTGAAAATACAAAAAGTAGACAGCATCATTCAAGAATCATGACAGATTAACACAATATCTGATCTCTGACCTCATATTGAGGACCATAGTGAATTTGATGGAACATGGTAAACTAAAAGATCAGTGTATAAACAGCAAAAGGTGCACTGTGAAAATTAGTAAATTGTACTTATGCAAAGTAATTTTTAATAACACAAATCAAATGGAATAAAAATAGTATTGGATGTGTCAAAGGGAAATTAAGAGCCAAAATGAGGAGATGCAAGCATATAAAAATATTAACGGAAGAACAGATACACTAAAATGCTAGTCTAGTAAGTATGTAAAAACTACTACACCTCAACGAGAAATCTCAATGAAAACTAACACGTTATCATATGCATTTGTAGTTGTTAAATACAATATTTACCTTGTTTTTGAAGAAATAATCATGGGGTTTCACTTCTAATGTAACATTCATCTCAAAATTGAAAGTGACAACTGGAAATGCATCATCCATGCTGCATAAAAGAGAATAAAAGATGAGTAATCCAACAATTTTTAGAACTGGCTTGAGAATTACATGCATTATCTACACTGTACAAATCTGTGTGCATAAATCTGTGTGCAGGCGGATGCGCACACACAAACACACACGCATGAGAGAGAGAGAGAGAGAGAGAGAGAGAGAGAGAGATCCTCAGTACCAAGTACATATTTAGTTGTTAGTAGTAAGGTGACCACTTCTCATCTACACATCAAAGGTACATCGAAGGTGTCCACTTGAAAATGACACCCACTTGATTACTCGCTCATTAGATGAGTGGACGGGAAATGACCACGTCAATACCAAGGACCAAATTTAACCCTTAGTACCAAGATACTCATATTCCACATACGCACACACATTTATATTTCATACATTATATATGTGTGTGTATTTCTTTGTGTGTGTATATGCCTATGTATACATATATGTATATGGTATATGTGTGTGTGTGTGTGTGTGTGTGTGTAGGGTAGGGTAATAACACACACAGGATGTAACTAACTTAGTAACACAGACCAGTAAAAATACACCTTATCCATCTATATTGTAAATCCAAACCATTCATTGTTAACTACATGGCATCAAATCTAAGTGGATAAAAAATCATGTGGTTTGGAATTTTCATTGTTAACTAAAAATAGTAGCCGGCATCTGAGACAATTTCAGAGCATTCTTTACTAGGTGATTAGTCCATGTGAATTTTGATCTCCATGAAGTTTTGAATGCATAGATCACAATGAACGGTATGGATCATTAATATCGATGATCAAATACATAGTTGCATGGAACCCAGTTCATTCCAAGTCATGGGACAGGAACGGAGCCACTTATTTGGAATTTGGTATGATGGGGTAGGCTTATATAGTACGGTAGGGAACATAATACGCTTTAGGTTCCGTTTTTAAATGTATGAATCTGAGTGTCTTAGTGTACAATTCTCTGCAAAAGTTAACTTCAAGGACCGATAATGGTAAAGGAATTCTCAAGTTGCAATTAACGCAAGTTTTATTGTTTAGTTTTCCGAAAATGGTTTTTTCTTTCAAAATTTTAACTAATTTGAAGTCTAAATTGGGTCACGGGAGTTGCGAACTGGACTAGTTGGGAACACGATCCAATTCGCTAGTGTATCGCATTCCGAGATGATTAGAACTGGGCCGTGGTTTGCTATATTGTCCCATGTTCACAACATCTATGGTCAAATATGTATTTCTACGGGTGTGTACAACTAGGTTACACCGTCTGTGCACGTACACACACATATATATTTCCCACTTGAGAGAGACTATTTTAATGGATATCAGAGGGAGGGGTGGGGGAGGGAGGGTCATCCCTCCCTCTACCTCTGTCTGGTCAGAACATAAACTGCCAGGAGTGTCTGAGCCACTTTTAAGCGGTGAATTGATTGTGGATAAAATTGGTCTTGCCTTGGAGTAGATATTTTCTGCATTGAATCATTGATGGAACCTAGGCCCCAATCATGCAGTGAGTTGTTTAGAACTAATACAAAGACATGTTAAAATAATTATCTTATTGGTTGGTTTCACAGTAATGACAATGACTGTAAAGATTCATGTAGAACTAAACAGTAAACATAACTTTACAATTGGTTATCAAATGAATACCTTTCAGAATAACTGAAGCATGTAAAGTTATCCGTGCTGGTTGTCAAGGTTAGATTTTGATGATCTGAAAAGATCTAAAAAAGGTCCAAAATAAGGACAAATAAATTAAATGACTGCTGATAAAGTAACTAATAGAAGCAAAAGACGCAAACCTGATCAATCAAACGTTTGTATGCAATTTCAGGAAGATAAGCCAAGGTTGTACCACTATCAATGATTGTTCCTGACTTCTCTCTAGTTTGAAACATAGTGAGTGGTAAGCGTAGCATCTTTCCCCCAACATCAATTGACGTCAGATTGACATTGTAGTGAAGCCTATCACAATAACACAAAAGAATTTATGTTGATAACAAGTAAATCTTAAAGGAAAGAGAATCATGTACATAACATAAAAACTGCAGTTAACCATAAATATAGATAACCATAAATATAGAGCATAATAGGCATTGAGAGCAATTTCCATTTCTTAATAAAGCATTCTTTTGTATTACTTTACAGGGGGTCTCTGAATTAATTTGCTTCACCTGGAACAGGGGAAGTTAATTACAAAAATAACTACATTTCTTAGCATAATATACAACAATGTGGAAAAAAAAGACAACAACAACAACAAAGCCTCCAACCCAAATTTTTGGGGTGGATAACTCTTGCCATAAATTATAACCGAAAAAAATGGAAAAAGGCATAGCATATGCATTCAAAACTAAATCAAGCTCACGTGCTTTGTACAGTGTCAAAGATGATTAGCAAATTCAAATTACATTGGAACATTTATTCACCATTATGTCTACAATTCAAAAGTTTCAAGCCAGTATATGTGTATAATATGTCATGCTCTTCTGCTCTTTAGTGTTTGACCGTATATTGAAACAGAGGCATATATGTAATATTTGACAAAGTCAATAAATAATCTTATTTCAGAATTACCTTGGTGGCCAATGTGCTCGATACTCTTTAAGAAAACACCAACAGTACAAGGCACACGTTAAAGACTACAGAACTTTAAGTATACTAAAAGCTCAAGGGACAAAACAAGATTCGGAAAGCTACAAAAATTAAGATAATACAAATAGGCATTATTCCAAAGAAGTTCCTATTGATGGAGTATTCACCCATTCTTGTATACAGATAATTTAGGATTTCCAACCATTTCCATTTGGTTTATCTACAGCTGTAGAAAAGATGTGCTAAGTAAGAAAAATCTTGAGTATATTCATTACACTTGGCTATGTAATAAACAGCTTCTAACAAGAAGACATGTGAGTTGTGAGTTAACTTTTATCATTCTATTATAAACTAAATAGAATACTATAGCTATTAGAACACACGAAGGATACATTTTCATTAATGATCTATAAATAATCCAGGATAACCTACATTTTAGGTATCAAAGGTGTCATCTTCACTTTTGGTTCCACAACATTTCCAACAGCAAAAATTCCACCTCCCTTAATAGTGTCCAAGCAATGAGCAAATATCTTCCTCACTTTTCCAGAAGATGCCAGCTGAGAGATTGTGGAAGAGTTGGCCTGTCCAAAGCCCATTAGGCCTTCAATTCCTACACTTGAAGCCCCAGTTTGCTTAGAAGCACAGCTGTACATACAGAAATAAATTAGTTTGCATAAATATAAGTGTCCTACGCAAACAATAATTGGTTAATTAATAAGCAAAGGGAGCAAGTTTGCGGAAGAACATTCTTTAAGACTTTAACAAACATTTCATTGAATGTTTATGTTAGAGATTTTCATAAATTTCAAGACTCGTTTTCTCAACACAAAATACAAACACATACATATATTATATCCAGGCGCAAGGTTTTAAATATCGATTATCGGGGATTTATCGGACGGTCAAAATACATAACGGATAGCAAATATTGAGGATATATTGGGGATAAGTAGTATTTGTCAAAGTGATATTACCGGATGATGATATACATAATATAATATTCTAAAATATAATCTAACCATACTTAATGAAATATAAACATACCAAAATGTAAATAATTATGTTTAGCATAACTAATCATCGGTAGAAACTCGGGACGGGTCGGGTTCAAAGTGCATTGAATAGGTGCCCGTTGTCCGAAATCAAAACTCAAACCAAAGGCCAATAATTCCGATTTTTGGACCGACACTCTCTTTGAAACAAGGGGCACTTCCGGTTATGTGCGTGCTTCAAACAATTTTGTCTTCTCCATATTACCATATCTCAAGAGTCAATAATTTCTATGAGGAACAAAGGAATGGTTCTAATGGAGCATATAAGAATAGTAAGACCTATTATTTGTTTTGATACCTTTCTTTACTAAGTGTTAGAATTAATATAAAAATATAATCTTTGATCCTCACCATAACTTTGGAGTTTTGGTGTAATGGTTAGAGGAACTAAATTTAAGATGGTATCAAAGCAACCCAGGTTCAAATCCCACCGGCCACAAATTAAATGCGGATTTTCTAAAAATTGACACCACTACGTGAGTCCAGGTTTCAACCCATAAAAAAGGGCGCTCGACCTGCGGGGGCATGTTAGAATTAATATAAAAATATAATCATTGATCCTCACCATAACTTCGGAGTTTTTGTGTAATGGTTAGAGGAACTAAATTTAAGACTAAGCAAAAAACATAAAAATATGCCATCAAGATAGATAACTATCTATTAGACACTTCTATTTCCTATTTGATCTAAGCTTACTGTCTTTCTTTCTATGAAAGAATCGGTCGATAACTCACTTTATCGCTGCATTATCGGCGGCGATAAACATCTGAAAATGATACCTGATTTAGAATCGAACTTATCATAGCGGAAGGCCCCCAAAACCGATAAATTGTCGATAATATCAGTTTATCGGCCGATATTTAAAACATTGTTCAGACGTCTGTGGTGCACGCATGCATGCAACAGCGTGTGTGTGGAAAGTGAAAACTATAATGCAAAGTTGATTCTTGAAGACTGTTTATAATGGCTTTATCTGGAGCAACAGTAACCATCATATGCAATAGTCCCTCAGTTCATCTTAGTCTACATTTTAATAAGCCTACCTAAATATGAGATGAATGGCATTATCTCTGTTCAGACTCCATCGTATACTACCTAGATATACCAAATGACTTTGTTATTCCCATACTCTTTGTCCCAGATTCACATGGAAACCATAGCTTACTATTGAATAAAACTTATTACCTTCTAATTTTCTGATGAAAGGTCAAATAGAGAAAAACAACAAGATCTTTAATGTACCCATATTTTGGGTCATAGATATCAATATACTTAGGTCCTGAGATTGATTTTTATTTATTCATTTATTTATTTTGCGTGGGAGGTGGGGGCTAGGGAGTTTGCTACTTCTGGAAGGTTCAAAAGCAAACCTATTCTTTCAATTCATTTACATTTTATAGTGTTTAGTGCATAAAAACCAAACAAATCAAGTGAATATCAATTTCCCTTCCACATAATGCAAAGAGAAAATGAATATTTTGAAGAAGCACAACCCTCAGATCTACAGTTTAGGATGGACAATTTATTGAACCAAACAATAGATAATCAGTTAAACACATTGGAGCCCCACACACCAACTGTTGTTAGTAAAACAAACAATTTTATATTTTCGACCATCCAGTTTGTGCTCAACTGACACGAAAATAAAAAAAAACAAAATAATATAGTGTACAACCTGCAGAATATATATTAACCAATTAACTATACAGCACACAATCTGCACAATATGTCCTCAAAAAGGAAAGTTTAAATCAAACGGAAAATTAGAAGTACATCACTAGTATTCTCTCAGGATAGTCTAATTCCTAGAAGTTCAGATAATAGGAATGTTGCATGAGAAAACCAATTGACTGTCACTGACAGCATCAAAGATCTACATGCCAGATGAGCCATCAGCTGGAGTCTCCTCAAATGGTTTAGAGGAAAGTTGGTGGAATTCTATTCAAGGAGACAACAATAGTAAAATTGTGAAGGAAATATCTTAAAGTATCGTTACATTGATCTCCTCCTGTTGTATCTACTCTCTTTTAAATCTTATCAGATTGAAGCATATATAAACACCAAGAATACGGACCATTTTATTTAAATCATCAATAGCATTTGGTTAGTCATAATTATAAACTCAGAAAGAAGGCAGAAGGATTTCAGAATGAAAACGGGAAGGAACTCACCCGAATGTAACATTTGCACTGGCAAGTCGTGTTTTGTGATCCTCAGAAACTTGGTTGTAACTTAGTAGATCTGTTACATAATATCCAGTAGCCGAGCTGCCATCACCATATGTCGCTGTGAATTTGCACGGGTCATCATGGGCACATGTTGGACTCCCTCCTCCACTAAGTACACTGCAAAATGCTTCACCACACCCTAGTTTTGATACACTACTGGAACCTTCAGGGTCATACGGTGACAAGTCAGCCTACATAAGAAATAAACAAATAAATAATCTCTTCGAGTAATTAAAATAGTGAAACTTTTTACTAAAATATATAATTCCATCAAGTGACCTTCAAATTATAATTCTAAGTGTTGTCTTTATACCTATTTCTTATTTCTTTCCATGGTCAAAAGGTTGAGATCAACTCACAGTGTTGACTGATCAATTTATGTGCATCACAACTCACAAGTTAAAAGTTGTGTTTTCACTTAGATTTCTAGCTAATAATTGCAAGAGAACCATAACTCATAAACAACTTACTTACGTATTTGATTTATTGATTTATTTATTTAATGTAACCATTTGAAGTTGTGCACAGTGGTGGACCTGTATTAAATATGAAGTTGTGCTCTGTGGCTAATAATTACAATAAGGATCATTACACGAGAATCTCACATTCTAACAGCAACACATGCATTTGCAAAAGTCAATACTTTTACACCTTGCAAAGTTGCAATCTTAATTATGTGTTTTGCAAACGTGGTATGTCTTGCCATTTCAACTCCATTAAATATTCATCTGGAAAACACTGATTAATGAAGGACATTAGACTCGTTAATACTTTTGTGGGTTGATGCAGTAGTTTTTAGCACATATACTCAAATGCTGTTGTCATGCCCCGGTCCCAAAATTTGTACATAAAGGGCACATGGCTCGGTGGGCGATACAGCTAGAGAAGAGGGAATCCTCTCTCGTAGCTACATTCAGGCCTCTGTACAAATGTGTGATACCATTAACCTAACATCAATGTTTGGAAACCAGAAAATACTAAAACTCTTAGTTATTGCATGAAACCAAGAACACTGTCTGAACATCATAAATGTCTCAATCTATATCTCTCAAAAAAATGAGAAGACTAGAAAAAATAAATAACAATAGCTTCCATTTAATCAAATATTATCCCATCAAAACCCCAGCTCATGATCTGCTTACAACTCAACATGACATCTTAGAGATAAAAGTCGAGTGGGCCAAAAGATAAACGCCACTCAATTAAATGAGAGAGCGCCAAGTGGCCCAATAACTAACATGACATTTTAAAATAGAAATAAGATTATCACTAATGTCAACAAGAAAGAGTTCAAATTTCAGAATATGATACATGATATCTGCGGATCGATCATAAGGGTCTGATCGGTCAGAAGGTGTTGGGACTACAAATGTTTGAACACCAATTCTTTCGAGATGGTTTCTTGTCATTGGCGATGAGGTACATATCCAGTGCACCCGACCCACTGCGTTAACAGTGTATCGAAGGGATATCAACCTTTCAAACACCCGACCTAGTGAATAGAAATCCGATAGGAACACGATGTGTGGCAACACGGTGCCCTGACTCTATAAAGGGAGGCCAGTAAAATACCCCAAACT
>NC_033802.1:67550713-67571383 GCF_001876935.1 Asparagus officinalis
CCCCAAACTGCAGCCTGCCTGCCTCCAAACGGTCCAGAACATCCTCTTACTCATTTATACTCGCAGCTGGCGTCATATACTATTACTAGTAAGAGAAGGATATGAATTTGGGAAGCAAACGTACCCCCAGGATGCTAGTTTTGGGGCACCCCTCGCAAGGAGCGCAGTTCACCCACAGGATATCACTCCCTGAATCAACTTGCACGCTGAAATTCTTGGGAGGCGTCCCGATCCCAATCTCAGTAAAGTACAACCTGCCATCCATCATCCATTCCCCCCCCCCCCATTCAATCACCAGCGAAAAATATCGATCAAAACCCTAGAGACGAACAACCAACAACGAAATGACGGTACCCAGTAGATGTGCAAGGCCGTTCCGCCGAGATGAAATGATGGAGCGGCGGAGAGCAGGCGCGCGCCAGTGGCGGTTGAGATCGTGGTTCTCTTGAGATCGCGATGGTGTGGTCACCCGCCCGAGAACCTGCGCTGCACGCGATGAAGACCGTGCCTGAAGCCGAGGGCGGCCGAGGGGAAGAGGAGGAGGAGGAAGAGGCTGAGGAGGGGACGGAAGCCTGAGAGAATCTATGCGGTCTGCTTCCTCCCTCTTTCCCCTCTTCTCTGCGATTTCGCCGGTTTCCATTTCTTTGGCGGAGGAGAAGCGAAGCTTGCGGCTGGAGAGGAGAAGGCGGATTGCTATTAATGGCCTAAAGTGATCAGGTTCGCCAATTAATTTTGGTGGACAATTTTTGAAATCGACCTTATTTTTAAATATAAATAAAAAATAAAAACACAAACTATTACAACGAATTGTCAAATCGCATCCAAACATTTAGCCATCTGAACTGAAACTGGACTCGATTTTTGACCAGAATTTTTTTTGAAACTTGCACTGGACTTTACCCCGTGTCCAACGTGATGGTTTGGTACACTGCAAAACTTCTATAGGGCTTAATTGCCAATTTGATGTTTAGTTAGGCCGGTTTAGACAGAACTAGATCAATTTTGACAAATATGTTATAAAGATAGGTCATTTTAATAATTTTTTGTAAATAGGATCGATTTTCAAAAATTTGCCTTATGTCGGTATCTTCCATAGGTTAATTGAGCATACGGAGCAGTACACCCCTTGAATCGATAATGGCTAAAATAGTGTACTGTTTCACGAGGTTGAACCGAGTAGAATTTTAAAGAAGACTAGTATAATTTGATATGCCACAGTATTTCCTCATTATATTTTATTATAATATTTGTTAAGAGATGCTTTATATATACTTACAGATCCGCCTATTTCAAATACTAATTTTGATAACTTTCAAATATAATAATATTCACATTATACATATTATTTGCTGTAATTTTTATCTATAGACTTGGGATTAAAATAGGGCCTAATTCACGAAATCCTTGAGGGTGTTGCACATAACCCCCGAACATTGTTTACCTTTACACACACAACTTAAAGCTAAACATCAAGAAATCAAGAAAATGTCAACCACAAGCGCATCACACAGCAGGCAGGGGCATCAGAACAACAAGCAGCATGCAGCAACAAATTAACACCGATCCGTCATTCGATCGTCAACAGTACTACTCTTCTTGGCCTCGGATGGCGTTCCTCCCTCCCCCTCCTCCCCTCTCCTCTCCTCCTCCTGCCACAGGTGGCGGCAGCAGGAGTCTCGCCTTCGACCGCCGGCTCTCGCGCTTCTTCCGATCCCTTTCGATCTCGATCCTCCCCTCCTCCTCGCCCCCCCGATATCCTCGTCTCCGCTTCTCTCTCTTCCTCTTCCATGCCTCTTCGTGCGTGCGGTGCCTGCGGGGAACAGATGCATCATGGCTGCTGTCGGCGCATGCGTATCAAGCGAGGAGGAGCACGGAGGGGAAGGAGAGGCGCAGGCAGAGGAGAGCCGAGCATGGCGCCGACGAAGGCAGCCGAGGCCGACGTGCCTCCTGCGATCGCCAAGACTTATCTCGAAGACGTCCCACGACGACCTGCCTGCTGCTGCCTCTGTGCACGTCCAATCGAGGGGGGAAGCAGGGGCCTCAGTGGGATGTAGAAGGAGGGGGGGGGGGGGGTGGAGAGCGTAAACTGACGCAGAAAGTGTGGCATGGGCTAGAACGACGCGGATGGCAGGGCGGGCAAATCTTGATGACGCGTGGAGGGTCATTCGTGAGAGGTGGCTGACACCTCGCGTCGGAGCCCAAAAGTGAGTGCTTTGTGGATCCTCCGACTGCTGAAAAAAATTGGGCCGAGTTACACCGGGCCAATTTAGTTCTGAGAGCATCTCCACAGCTTTCCCCATCTTCTTGAAATCTCAAATATTTGCGCAGAATAAGAGCTTTTTTTCGGTCCAACAGATTCCCCATCTCATTCCTCAAAATAGGGAAGGAGAGAAAAAAATAGGTAGCCTTCCCAAATCTGCAGCAATTCTCTAATTTTTTGCGGAGGAGAGCTTTATTATTGTAAATAAATTGCGATTTTTGCAAAATCGGGGAAAGCGTTTGGAGTTGAGCCAAAAATAATTTGGCAGAATATGACTTTTTTTCTCATTTTGGAAGAAAATTATTGGGGAAACTTGCGACGATGGTCTGAGGCCGAGCTTGTTCGCCGCGTCCACACAAGCGAGTTTTAAAGGGTACAAGTCCGCAACAACATCATTAGGGAACAAATTTGAAATCAAACACCATTTTGAACTTATTTATTAAAAAAACGCACTCATTCTAAAACTTATTTGTCAAAACCGATCCAGTTTCAAGCCATCTGGCTAAAACTTAAGTCGGTGCTAGCGAAAAAAATACTAAAACTTCACGGGATCTTGAAACTCACAGTGAAGTTTTTTTTAACATTAACAAACAACTTCGGCTGGGACTTTGAAAGTCCGCTGTGATATTTCGGATATTTTTCGTCAAAACGGACTTACGTTTTAGCCATCTGCCTGAAACTGGGTCGGTTTTGACAAATAAGATGCAATGATGTCCGTTTTTCATAAATAAGTTTTCAAAATGGGTTGTTTCAAAAATTTTCACAAAACATTTATTTGTGAGCGTAATCGTTATTATGAATTATGGAAGATTGCGAGAGGGTATATATAGCCAAAACCCAAAGCAATTAAATGCTTTTTAACACCGCCACCCCCCCCACCCCACACACACTCCTCTGTCTTTGTCATTAAGCGGCTGTTTGGTTTATTTCCTAAAAAACCAAAAAATAGAAATGCAAACCGGAAACTCAAAAGTATAATTTTACACATTTCATCCCTTTGTGTTAGGGGCGCACACCAGACCACGCACAACCCCAACCACACCCCCCTCTCATTGCTACAGCTAAACCGGGCCCCACATGAGATTTAAATATTTTTTAAACATCTATGTGGGACCGGTTTACTGTAGCAATGAGAGGGGGAGTGCTGATTGGGGTTGTGGTGGGTGTTGCCCCTAACATTTATTTAAAAACTCACCACAACATCTTAATAAAATATTATTTTATCCAAACAACTCATCTATCAATCTAATAAAATAATTATTTTATCTAACAACTCCATCCATCACATCCACCACATTAATAAAATGATTATTTCATCAACAACATCAACTTCAACTCATTCATCTCATATTTTAAAATTATGCTACATCAATCCCCAATAAGATTGTTGACAACTCATCTCATCTCCATTAACATTCTTATTTTCTTTTTTTCCTGCCAAAAGACTAGGAAAACAATTTTCTTAACGTGTGGGTCACATCATCAATAAGTATAATGCAATCATTCTCATCTCATATTCTCTCTTATTTTTTATTAGGAAATTAACCAAGGCAAAAGGAAAAACAACATATTAGCAAGAAATAGCTTTCAATGTGGTCACCGCCCGAGAACCTGCGCTGCACGCTGAAGACCGTGCCTGAGCCGAGGGCGGCGAGGGGGAAGAGGAGGAGGAGGAAGAAGGCTGAGGAGGGGAACGGAAGCCTGAGAGAATCCATGGCGGTCCTTCCTCCCTCTTTCCCCTCTTCCTCTCGATTTCGGTTTCCATTTCTTTGGCGGGAGGAGAAGCGAAGCTGCGGTGGAGAGGAGAAGGCGGATTTGCTATTAATGGCCAAGTGATCAGGTTCGCAATTAATTTGGTGGACAATTTTTGAAAATCGACCTATTTAAAAATAAATAAAAATAAAAACACAAACTATTTACAACGAATTTGTCAAAATCGATCCAAATTTAGCCATCTGACTGAAACTGACTCGATTTTGACCAAATTTTTTTTGAAACTTCACTGGACTTTAACCTCCGTGTCCGTGATGTTTTGTACACTGCAAAACTTCATAGGGCTTTAATTCCAATGATGTTTTATTAGCCGGTTTCAGCCAGAAACTAGATCAATTTTGACAAATATGTTATAAATAGGTCGATTTTTATAATTTTTTTGTAAATAGATCGATTTTCAAAATTTGTCCTTATTTCGGTATCTTCCATAGGTTAATTTGAGCATACGAGCATACACCCCTTGAATCATATGGCTAAAATATGTGTACTGGTTTCAAGGAGGTGAACCGAGTTTAGAACTTTTAAAGAAGACTAGTAATATTTGAATATGCACGTATTTCCTCATTATATTTTTATTATAATTTTTGTTAAGAGATGCTTTATATATACTTACAGATCCGCTATTTCCAAATTACTAATTTTGATAACTTTCAAATATAATAAATATTCACATTATACATATTTATTTCTGTAATTTTTATCTATAGACTTGGGATTAAAAATAGGGCTAATTTCACGAAATCCCTTGAGGGTGTTGCACATAACCCCCTGAACATTGTTTACCTTTACACACACAAACTTAAAGACTAAACATCAAGAAATTCAAGAAAATGCCAACCACAAGCGCATCACACAGCAGGCAGGCGCATCACAACAACAACAGCATGCAGCAACAAATTAACACCATCCGTCATCGATCGTCAACCAGTACTACTCTTCTTGGCCTCGGATGGTCGTTCCTCGCCCTCCCCCTCCTCCCCTCTCCTCTCCTCCTCCTTCCACAGTGGCGCGCAGGAGTCTCGGCCTTCGACGCCGTGCCTCGCGCTTCTTCCGATCCCTTTCGATCTGCGATCCTGCCCCTCCTCCTCGCCCCCCCGATATCCTCGTCTCCGCTTCTCTCTCTTCCTCTTCCATGCGCCTCTCGTGCGTGCGGTGCCTCGGCGGGGAACAGATGCATCATGGCTCTGTCGGCGCATGCGTATCCAGCGAGGAGGAGGCACGGAGGGGAAGGAGAGGCGAGGCAGAGGAGAGCGAGCAGGCGCGCGACGAAAGGCAGCCGAGGCCGACCGTTGCTCTGCGATGCGCCAAGACTTTCTCGAAGACGTCCCACGACGACCTGCTGCTGCTGCCTCTGTGCACAGCTCCATCGAGGGGCGAAGCAGGGGCTCAGTGGGATGTAGAAGGAGGGGGGGGGGGGGGTGGATGAGCGTAAATGACGCAGAAAGTGTGGCATGGGCTAGAACGACGGTGATGGCAGGGGGGCAAATCTTGATGACGCGTGGAGGGTCATTCGTGAGGAGGTGGCTCGACACCTCCGTCGGACCCAAAAGTGAGTGCTTTTGTGGATCCTCCGATGTGAAAATCTGGGCCGAGTTACACCGGGCCAATTTAGGTTCTGAGAGCATCTCCAACAGCTTCCCCATCTTCTTGAAATACTCAAATTTGGAGAATATAGAGCTTTTTTTTGGTCCAACAGATTCCCCATCTCATTCCTCAAAATAGGGAAGGAGGAGAAAAAATAGGTAGCCTTCCCCAAATCTGCAGCATTCTCCAAATTTTTTGGGGAGAGCTTTATTATTGTAATAAATGCGATTTTTCAAAATGGGAAAGCTGTTGGAGTTGGAGCAAAAATAATTTGGAGAATATGACTTTTGTTTCTCTATTTTGGAGAAAATTTTGGGGAAACTGTTGGAGATGCTCTGAGGGCCGAGCCTGTTCGCCCGCGTCCACCAAGCGAGTTTTAAAGGGTACAAGTCCGCAAACATCATTTAGGACAAAATTTGAAATCAAACCCATTTTGAAACTTATTTATTAAAAAAACGACTCATTCTAAACTTATTTGTCAAAACCGATCCAGTTTCAGCCATCTGGCTAAAACTAAGTCGGTGCTAGCGAAAAAAATACTAAACTTCACGGGACTTGAAATCACGTGAAGTTTTTTTACATAACAAAACTTCGCGGGACTTGAAGTCCCGTGAAGTTTCGGATAATTTTTCGTCAAAACGGACTTAGTTTTAGCCATCTGGCTGAAACTGGGTCGGTTTTGACAAATAAGATGCAAATGAGTCGTTTTTCATAAATAAGTTTCAAAATGGGTTTGTTTTCAAAAATTTTCCAACATTATTATTTGGAGCGTAATGTTATTATGAATATGGAAGATTGGAGAGGGTATATATGCAAAACCCAAGCAATTAAATGCTTTTTAACCCCCACCCCCCCCACCCCACACACACTCCTCTGTCTTTGTCTATAAGGGGCTGTTTGGTTATTTCCTAAAAAACCAAAAAATAGAAATGCAAACCAGGAAAACTCAAAAAGTATAATTTTACACATTTCCATCCACCCCAACCACACCCCCCCTCTCATTGCTACAGTAAACCGGGCCCCACATGAGATTTTAAATTTTTTAAAATCTCATGTGGGACCCGGTTTACTGTAGCAATGAGAGGGGGGAGTGTGATTGGGGTTGTGGTGGGTGGTGTGCCCCTAACATTATTTAAAACTCACCCACAACATCTAATAAAATATTATTTTTATCCAACAACTCATCTATCACATCTAATAAAATATTATTTTTATCTAACAACTCATCCATCACATCCACCACATCTAATAAAATATTATTTTCATCAACAACATCACTCAACTCATCTCATCTCATATTTTAAAATTACTCACATCATCCAATAAGATTGTGACAACTCATCTCATCTCATTAACATTTTATTTCTTTGTTTTCCTGCCAAAAAGCTAGGAAAACAATTTTCTTAAGTGTGGGTCACATCATCCAATAATATAATGACAACTCATCTCATCTCATATATTTTCTTATTTTTTAAGAAATAACCAAGCAAAAGAAAACAACATATTACAAGAAATAGGTTTCTTATAATTTATTTTATTATTTTTTTCGCCAACCAAACAATATCAAAACAAGTTTTCTTAAAAAATCACTCACATCATCCTATAATAAGTTGACAACTCATCTTCATTTCTTTAATTTCCTTCTTTTTTTAGCAAACCAAACACTCCCAAAATAATTCTTTGATTTAATAGTTTTCCATTTCTTTGATTTTCAACTTTTTTTTAGGCAAACAAACAGGCCCTAACCAACCGCCAGCTGCCGTTCTCAAAAAAATCCGAACGAAGAGAGCGCGAACTCTGTTGGAAATGAAGGCGACCAAATTGGAAAATTTAGGTTCCTGTGAATTCCCAAAAAAATCAAGGTAGGTAACGTACTGTTTCTCTTTGTTTTTTCTTTCATTATAGATGACTGGATAATTTCCAAGGCCTCTGTTCAAATTAGGGTTTCTGGTTGACTTATCACGTCAAATTAGGCTGTACATTAAACCCTAATTTGTCCCCCTCCCCCTCCCCCTCCCCCCTGAGATTAGGACTTTGGCCAAAAAATATCTCTTAATTTAGGTTCCACCTCTTTTTTCATTTCATGTATTTTCCCACTTTTTGCCCTAGTTAGAAATTGTTTGTTTCTTTTTCACATCTGTTTAAATCCGATGCATTGGTCTTAAATTTATTTTTTTGCGAGTGTATACTTCTCAGTGCTGACGTTTAATTCATTAAAATTAACCGATGATTGAAGAACTTCTTGTTATTTTTAAATGAGACTATTGTACAATATAAGACATTTAAAAGTTGGCAATTTGTATATGCGGTAGATTAGTGTATGATTCTTGAAAAAAATATCAAGTACGCCCAGGTCTGTGATATTAAATGTGCACCAAATGAATGTTAGCTCTTCAGTCATTGAACTTTGGGATTCGTGTGCAGGTCCAAGATCCAAGGGTTGACATCCTTTGGGTGCACATTGATGCTTCATGGGCCTAAGCTTTAATATGTCCTTAACTTGTCAACAATCTAGTAGCTTGTAGTTTTATTCAGTTTAAGGTTTAGAATCAAATATTGTCAAACAATAATGTACATTCTTTTCTCATTATTAAATAAATCACGAAGAGAAACACTTCTGAGAATTATGGGCAAAGAAATCATAGCGGAACTAGAATTTTTATTTTGTGTAGGGCCAGTAAGTGCAGGGAGTTTATGAATCATGGTTAGCTTTCTTATGTACTAAAATCAAGTCTAGCATTTTCTTTACGCAACACGTTTTACGCTAGTAACTTGTATGCATATTACCATGATTCCACTCCCCCCCCCCCCCCCCTTCTTTTTCCCTTGCGTATCTGTGTTGTGTGAAGTCAGCAGCTACCTACCTCAGTCACCCAGCCACCATTTCAACAGTAACCACCTACCCCCTACAGTGTACATCCACCACTTCACAAGGCCCATAAAAGGTCCTCAAGGCTTCATTGAGAAGAGCCATTCCAGTAGCAAGAAAAAAAAAAGAAGAGAGATATAAAGAGGGGGAAAAAGAGTGAGTGGCTTGTGAATAGAGTGACTAGTTTGTAGTAGAGAGAGTGCTTGTATTAGAGAGAGTATTGAGGGGTGTACTGCTAAAGAAATAATATTAAAATATTTTTTAATATCCACCACTCCTCTAGACTCAATAAGTGCTATCAGAGCCACTCTCATAATTCAATCGGTTGCACATACACATGATACATAGCTATAGCTACCTACCCAAATAAGACATTGATATAAATCCATAAGATGACATTTCAACTTGGTGTCCTCCAAATGTCTCTACAACAATGTTAACAACACCACAAAGATAGGAGTTGAATTCCAATTGGAAGAGTATTTTTGGACTCTAGAGCTTAGGCATGTAATATATTATTTTTGAAGTATTCTGCAATGAAAATGATTTGAGTATCGTTGTAGAAAAAGCATATATTGTTGTAAATTTAGGTTTATTTTCTTGGACTGTTCCTGTGGAATCTTTTTGTGAATCATGTTTCTACTATTTTTCAGATAGTTGTCAACATTTGAGTTCTGTGAAATTTCTAATATGTCATATCCTTAGCAATGACAATGTGGTAAACCAAACAAGTAAGTGTTTTAATTTGATATGTACGTTCTTTTAATTAAGTCATATGGTTATAATGGTAATTTAGTCTAAGTCTGATGCATGGAATGTGAAACTTCCATTCAAGCATTTATAGGCAGTTCTATTTACTGCCAATGCATCCAAGGCATGTATGGCAGAGTATTATACTCTAGTTGATCACATGATTCATTACTTTGTAGAACTAGGACGATTCACCTTTTCATACTCAACATAATTTTCACCAATGTCTTCTTCATAATGAAACCTTTTGGTTGTTGGCTCATGCTCTACTGGTTGGTACAAAGATGATCAGTGTCCTTAAATTTCAGCACAAAAATCACAAGCTTAGCTAGATGCAACCCATCTGATTAAAGATTTGATGCAGCTTTAAATTTCAAATGAGAGATTTAGTTTCATGGTTCTATATATCGCTATTGTTTTTTTTTACTTATAGAAAGAACTCTTAGTTGGGAACTTTTTATAAATAATTAGTTTAATGTTTTTTAAGTTGGTTTGGATTCTTTTAATTATAAAAAATATTGGACATATCACTAGTTTTGATAATAAATGTTTATTGTTTAGCTGACAGTTGTGATTTGTCTAGAATGAACTACACCACACACACACGCACGCACACATATATGTGGAATGCATCTCAACAGTACTTTTTAAGAACTGACTATTGATACTTGTGCTGGAAAAGTTCTTTATCCTCCAGATCTTCATTGAGTTGTTTGGTGTTGTCGTGCATTTCATTGATGTCGTGTTCAGTTGGTTGAAGTTTGCATAAATCTGATATGATCTTTCATCCTTGTATTCTTGCCTTTAGATTTCCATTTCCACATAGTTCCACCAATTCACTGTTAGTGCACCTTTGAAGACCCTCATACTGGTAGAATATCTTGTTCTGGATTTTCATTGTTAGTAAACAAAGATTTAAAACCTGAAACCTCCTCATTCTCCTCTATTGTGTTTTTCCTCATGTCTCTTTAATCCAATACATGTGTCTAATAAAAACAGCCTCAGCCATACAGAATCTTACTGATATCTAGCACATAGCCACATACATAATCTGTTATCGGCCTGTTACAGCAGTAATCGTTTCATCATCTACACTATACAGCTCTTTCTTAGTTGAACATGAACTCGATTCAGATGAGTCTCTTTTTGCAATAAAACCGGGTTTCTTCGGTTTAGGGAGTGAAGGATCAGAGCTATCGATCATAAAAGCCACAGATTGCATCGTCGGCCTATCTTCTGGGCATTCTTGAACGCATAGAAGTCCAATGTGAATACATTTCATTACTTCGCTTTGGGAAAAATAGGAGCTGATAAGTGGATCGATCAATTCAAGACATCTCCCTTCATTCCATAACTTCCATGCCTGAAATATACATACAGAATAAGTATCATAATCAGATATAAGCCAATTATGAAAAAAAAACATTATTAACGAGACCGCTAACTTTATAATAGAATTTCGTTCTAAATTGCCCAAACATATGCATTTGGATAGACATTTGCATAGACGTATGCGCTTCAAAATGCGCAGATTTTAGAATTTGAAAGAAACAGAATAGGAGAGAAAATAGGCATTGGATAAAGTGCAAACTCAAATTCTTTATTATTAGCCTACTATTCTGCATGTAGACATATGCCCATACATCTGTACTTATGAAACTAACGGTTTGGTTAGTAATCAAATATGATGGACTTTTTTTTTGAACTGAAGATCAAGTATATGAAGAGCATGCACAGAGCAATTTTTCATACTTACATTTCCTAGGAGGTACAGATGAGGCTGGGAGAGGAAAACTCCCCTATTCTTTTGCCCGCTTATTAATTCAAGTACCAAAACCCCGTAACTATAAACATCGGATTTCACGGAGAAAATTCCATCCATCGCATACTCAGGCGACATGTATCCACTGAATAACAATGTCACATTAAAAATTTGGCAACTGAAATAATCAAATTGATTATCTACTGTTTTGATACTTACTATGTACCAACTACTCTTCTTGTTTTAGTGATTATCTCATCACCTGCAGAAATCCTTGCCATTCCAAAGTCTGAAATTTTAGGATTCATGTCTTTATCAAGAAGAATGTTGCTTGCTTTGAGATCTCTGTGAATAACTCTAAGTCTTGAATCTTGATGCAGATAAAGAAGTCCTCGAGCGACTCCTGCGATAATATGAAAGCGTGTTTTCCAATCCAGCAATGTTCCTCTGCTTTTGTCTGGTACAATCCTAACTTGTCAGTAACTTACATTTAGTTGATTTTGAAATTTTCTAAAGTTCAGCGTTACAACAAACCTTTGCATAAAAACTGTTGGTTGGTTGATTTTGTACAAACTATTCTTGGTGGTGCCTACCTTGAGTTTGAGTAAAATGTTAAAGAGTATGAGTAGTATCATGTTAATGATCATGATTTGTGTTTTTAGCAAATGGTTTCTTGTGTAGTATCTTGTATTTATGCTATTTTTATGTCCAAATAGAACCGACAATGATCACCAAAGAATTCAAATGACTGGCTAAAAATACATAAAGCAAAAACATACCAAATAAGAAAGCATCCAGACTTCCATTAGCCATATACTCATATATCAACATTATTTCTTCCCCTTGAATGCAATATCCCTGAAGCCGAACAAGATTCCTGTGTTGGAGCTTGGCAATCAGCATAACCTCATTCTTAAACTCGTCAATGCCCTGCACTGAATCTTTGGACAGTCTTTTCACAGCAATTTCTTGTCCAGCTCCTATTTTACCCTGGCAATTAACCATACAATTATATTTATCATGCTCTCAATTAACCATCCACTCATTGAAATTGGAGCTCATATTCACATGGATTAGGGAGTGGTTGGGAATTGGAATGAGTGGATGGGAATATGACACCTCACTACCAAGCACAAAACTTGTGCTTGGTACCAATCATACCCATTTTTCTCATGTGTGTGTGTGTGTGTGTATATGAGAAAAATTGGTATGTTTGGTACCAAGTACAAAAAGTTGTGCTTGGTAGTGAGGTGGCAAAATCTCCTCCACTCATTCAAATGGTTGTATATCCACATGTACTCCTCAACTCATGTGAATGTGGTCCCCCATTTGAATGAGTGGAGGAAATTGTGCCACCTCACTACCAAGCATAAAATTTGTGTTTGGTACCAAGCATACCCATATTCCTCATAATATATATAAAAATGCTACAGTATTTTTACTGCAGCATTTACTACAGCATGAACAGTGATTCTTGGATCCTCCTATGAGGAATAGATGTATTATATTAAATATTATATTATTATAATATTATATATAAATATATTAATCTTATATTATATTAATTATTGTATAGTATAGCATGCTAATATAATATAATATAATAGTTTTTTTTTAATTTGGGGGTTCAATATCCAACCTAAATCCTCTCTCATTGTTAGGATTTCACAAAT
Source organism: Asparagus officinalis (assembly GCF_001876935.1). Taxonomy (NCBI): domain Eukaryota; kingdom Viridiplantae; phylum Streptophyta; class Magnoliopsida; order Asparagales; family Asparagaceae; genus Asparagus; species Asparagus officinalis. The sequence continues at coordinate 67,563,385 of NC_033802.1, forward strand.
TCTAAAATTTAATAGTTTTTTATAAATTGGGTATTCAATATCCAAAATTTGATTTTGAAACAAACATGGTTTATGGAATTCTAAAACCCAAAAAACTTATAATCCACCTTATATCCCAAAAAAAAGTTGAAACAAAAGAGATGATTTCACAAATCCTAAAAATATATTATTTTTTTATAATTTAGGGATTCAATATCCCAAAATTAATTTTGAAACAAACAAAGTTTATAGAATACCAAAACTTAAAAAAAAAAACTTTTTACATCTCAAAACTTGAAATCCACCCTATATCCCAAAAAAAACCGAAACAAACACCCCCTAAATTTATGGATATGTGTTTCACCATAGAATTTGAAATCCATAAATTTTTTTGTGGGTTTTGGGATCTCTAAAATTTTGTTTGTTTCATCAATATTTTAGGATTTGGAATACTATAATTTGTAATATTTTGTTTGTTTCATCAATATTATGAGATTTGGAATACTGTAATTTGTAATTTATACATATAATTTATTTTATGATATTTATTATATATTATTATGCAATATCACATACTATATTATATAATAGTACAATATATATATATAGATATATAGATATGTATATATATTATGTACCTTGTAAACGGGACCAAATCCACCCTCCCCAAGCAAGTTTTCTGTTGAAAAGTTGTTTGTTGCGGTCATCAGAGTACCAAAGTCGATCAGAGGAAGCTCTACATCCTTCATTCCTCCATTACTTTCTCCCATATTGTGATCAGTTTTCGAGTAGTAAACTGGAACTATAAAAAACAGTAACAACATTTTAGCCAAGGTAAATGATAAGTATCGATGTAGTGTCCAGATTGAAAAGTTATATCATCGAACCTGTTGTTCCTCTACTCTTCTTCCTCTTCAATATGCAATAACCGGTAAGAACCAAAAGTAGGAAACCCACAACAGTGCAGACTGTTATAATGGCAACCCTTGTTTTGCTTTCGTGAGAATTACTTTCTGTAAGCATTTACAGCCAAAATTAGTTACTTTCTACGAAACAGAGGTTTTTTTTTTGAAATTTTGTTAAATTTGCAATTACTGTTCAAAGATTCTATTGGAAACATTTAGCAAACCAATTCAATGTTGGTTCATATCAATCTTTATGAGGTCAAAGTTTGTTATCTGATGGTAATCATTCTCAAGAAGGGTTTTTATATGTAGGATTTCAGTTACGTTATGTAGGTTATACCAAACCCTATTTAGAGAATAACAGCAAACACGTTAAATTGTAACATGCTAGCTAACAATAAATCTATGAATAAATTAAGCTCAGCTGCAAAGTAAAATTTCTAGAGTAATAGAAACTGTACCTATATCTTGAGCAGCCAGACGAACAAAGAAATCCTGCCCACCGTATTCATACAACCTAAACAACCTAAGATCCATAATCTTAGTGCTCCAAATAATACACCCACTCCCTCCATTTCTCACATCCGCATTCGAATACCCCGTGCACGAGCAATTCCTCAAACACGTTGTGCGACACTGATCCAGACTCAAACTCCTATCGACTGTCGAATTCGATGTATCAGGCAACATCGCCTTCTTCACAACCAAAAACCCATCTGTCCCATTCACACAATCCAATCTATGTTTCCTCATGCACCCATCAGACCAATCTCCAAGATTCCAGTTCGTACTTGACTTGGGCTCAAACCCGTCAAGGCACGCGCAAATTGGGCTCGCGTTAGGGTCACAAGTGCTATAGGCTCCACATTTGCCGTACTCACAAGCGTTATTTGGCATGGACCAGAATAAACTCCAAGTTTGCCCGGTCCAGACCCATCGCTGAACTCTGCCTGTGTTATTAGCCATCAGCCTAGTGAGAATGGACTTATTTGACATGTCGTAACTGTAGTAAATCTCGTTACTGTTGTCGACAAATTTGAATGAGAATCCAGTTTTTGTGTAGGTGCTCATTTCTGGTATCCCGTTGAAATCATCGCCGGTCCAGGGACCAGACCGCCACCGCTTCACATAGCCAAAAAAGACGGTGAGCTCCGGATCACCGTGGATGTTCATGGCGACGCAGTCGTCGCCAGGAGACGGGTCAGTTTCAGATTTCCACGCGGTCAGGTTACGGTTCAGACCCGTGCGGAGGTCGTACCCGAGCTTCATGCCTGGAAGCAGTGTGTCCGTTGGATAGTCGAAGCTTTGCCATGCGAAGGATTCTTCAGAAGAATTACTTGTAACTACAAAATTTCCCGTGTCGAGTAGTTTCGCGACCGGGTTGGTCACGACCGACGATGATGACGAGTTTACTGACCAGAGTATCGTCGAGTTCGAAGTGGTGACAGCGAGAGTTCCGTTGCTTGTGATGACTAAGCTCACATTTGAGTCTGTGATCGGAGTCTGGCGATTGGCGACCCAGACTTTAGTTTTGACAGAGATATTGTTGTACCATATGCCGACGTATTTGTGACCAGGCGTCGTGCTGAAGAAGCCTAAGGCGAAGGTTTCGTCGGAAGAGACGAGCAGATCGCCGTCGTTCAGAGATTCGGATGGAGTTATCGTGTCCCTTGCATAGGCTTGAGCAAGGACAAGCAGGATGAAGAGAAGACAAGCAGTTATTTGGCTCATGTTCAGTGTAGAGATTTGTTTGCTTCCGTTGGTGATCTTGGATTGTTATAAGAGATTGTTTTGATTGAGACGGGATTTGAGATGGTCAAAAATTTCGTGCTGCTGCTTTTGGACGATAATTTGAACATCTTACGAGCACAAAGAAGTGGGTGATCTTATCTTTAATAACTTAATGTTGAGTAGATTATAGGTAAGAGGAAAGGAAGCCTCCACTGATTAGGATGTGAGTGCTAGACTTTGACTTTTAGTGAGTCTTTTGTTTTGTTTTGACGAGTTACAACGAAATTTTTCTGCGTGTGATGCAATCCGTTGCGCCCAATGTCCTACCCTCAGGTCCTTGTTCAGATGTAAAGATGCGATTAATGCGCGACTTTTGTTTGCTGTGGCTTATAGTCGATGTGCATAATTCTCCAAGATGTTTCCAAAATGACGTGATGGCCTGGAATGGAAAAATGAAGCGGTTGGGTCGAGAGAAATTGGACGGAAGTGGAGAATGAGCAGGGAAGTCACTGTCCCGTCGTCATTTGGGAGACTGGGAGGAAAGTGAAAGCGCAAGAAAATGGGAAGCAAGCAGAGAATACGAAGGAAAAGCACCTTCTGTTTTGTTGTTTTGGGTGGAAAGTGGAAGGAGAAGAAAATCAAAGTGAACGCGACGCATCTTAAAAATCTCTGAAGATACCTAGTCAGTGCATTCGGAAGTCGTTGGGCCTGTTGGCGGTACAATAACCACCATGGCCAGCACTTGACGGGCCGTCCACTGTCCTAGTGCTCCTTCAAATATCAGAGAATCAAGTCCCTGTCTTGTGCCAACAGGGGTCGAAGAACGTTCGCGGTCGACGCCCGTTGATTTCCATCATTCCTGTCCCAGAGTCACCAGATTCACATCCTACCCGTTATTAAGATTAGGAAACGGAGAGTTACTTTTTCTGCTATAACAATTTTATCATTCTGTGGCAAATTATGATTTGCTTTTGAGTGAGAAGTAGAAATGATGCAATTTATAGATGATATGATGTTTAATTATATTCGGATTAAATCACAACTGTCTAAATAATGACGGTCTCTGGTGACCCTGAAGTGGGAGAGGATGTAACTCCGAGATTACGACCCAGAGTGAAGAGGAAACATCGAAGTTCAGGAAATAGAGGAGGACAGTTTTGAGTTCGGTCCGGTCGACCGCGAGTGGCTCAGCGGTCGACCGCGAACGTGCACGAACACAGGAAAAGTTTTTGGATTTTTTACGGTCGACCGCGAGTGACGCGGTGATCGACCGCGAGACCCTGTAGTGGTTTTTTGTTCTCTGTCGATTGGCCACGGTCGACCGCGATGCGGTTTTGGGCTAGGCTTGGTTTCCTATTCTGATTGGGTTTTCTATTTGATATAAATAGAAATACGTTTTGTTTATGGTTTTCTATCGTTCCAATTGCTAGAATTGGATTTTGGGGTAGCTTGAAGGTGATTTTGAGCACAGAAAAGAGAGATATTTCTGAGCAATTATTTGAGGGTTTAGTTTGTGAGATTTGCGAGATCTATTTGAGAGGTTAGTTGAGTGATCTTGTAATCTCTACTTTGTACTCTCTTTTCTCTATAGTGGAAACTCATCCCTTCTTGCCCCGTGGACATAGGCAATTTGCCGAACCACGTTAAACTTTTGTGTTTGAGTTTGTGCTGTTATTGTTTGATTTGAGTTGCCTTCTCTCTCGGCGTTTGTGTTTGTTTCGCCGCGCACAACAAGTGGTATCAGATCTCGGGTTACACTTGGGCTATTTTAGAGGAGTAGATCACTTTGGAAGTTCGGCTAGGGTTTTGTTTTGGAGTTAAGGTGGGTACTTTTTGGTAAAAATTCTATCTTTTCTCAGTTTTGGATCTATTCTTCAGTTTGTTCCGCATTGGTTGTTGGTGTGTTGAGGATGATGACTGGGAAAGAAGGTACTTCGGGTGTTGAGGGTGGTGCTTCTGGTGTGAAGACCATTCAAAATTTAAATATCCACTCTACGAAGATAGATGTGGAGAAGTTTAATGGCACGAACAATTTTGGATTATGGAGATGTGAGGTTTTGGATGCGCTGAACGCGTAAAATTTGGAAGATGTTTTGAAATTGGATGGAAAGCCAGATGATATTGATGAGAATGTTTGGAAGAAGATGAACAGAACGACGTGTGATGTGATTAGGTCTTATTTGACTCAAGATTTGAAGTATGATGTGATGAATGAGACTTCGGTTAAGAAGATTTGGGAGACCCTTGAGAGCAAGTATATGACCAAGAATGTGGAAAATCGCTTACACTTGAAGAGGAGACTTTATCGCTTCCAATTGAAGAAGGGAACCTCTATTAGTGATCACATGAACCACTACACGAAGTTTCTTGCGGATTTGGTGAATGTGGATGTTATGATAGAGGATGAGGACAAAGCTTTGTTGTTATTGAGTTCCTTACCAGATAAGGAATATGAGATCTTTGTTCTTACCCTAATTAATGGGAAGACGTCTCTTTCGTATAGTGAGGTCACCACTGCATTTGTGAATTATCAGCTTCGAAAGAAGGATAAGGAGACTTCAATTGAGACAGTAGCGGAGACGTTGGTTGCAAGAGGGAAGAATCCAAACCGGAAGATTTGGAAATCACCGTGCAGAGTAGGGCATCATACAGTTAGAAAAGATCAGTGTGCTTGGTGTATTGGAAGAAAGATTGTCCAAAGTTTGACGAATGGATGAAGAATAAGCAGAAAGGAAAAGGGAAGAAACCATCATCAGAAGCAAACATCATTATATCGTATGGTAATATTTCTGATACTTCTATTTATTCGCTTTCTATCAGTCTTACAGGTAACTATTCGGAGGAATCTGAGTGGATGTTGGATAGTGGTACGACCTATCATGTGCGCCCTAGAAGGGAGTAGTTCTCCAGTTTTGAGAAGTTGGATAATGGTGTGGTATACATGGGAGACAACCGTTCATGTCAGATCATTGGGATAGGAAGAATTTGCATCAAGATGTTTGACGAGACTGTTAGTGAGTTATATGGTGTGAGATATGTTCCTTCCTTGAGGAAGAACTTAATCTCAATTGGAGCTTTGGTTAGAGAGGGTCTGAAGGTTCGTGTTGAGGACATGGTTCTCGAAATCATGGGAGACTCTTTGATTGTGATAAAGGACGTCAGAAGGAATAACCTATACTATTTGATTGGAAGTTCGGTGACAGGTGAAGATCTGACAACTTCTGTTGATTCGACTAGACTGCAACATGTGGGGCTTTGTCATTCCAGTATTGATTTGGAGATGGGTGCACGGACCTACAATTTGAAGTCCAGTGAACACTTTGATGTGAGTAAGAAGACCAAGGTAAAGTTTGACACATCTATTCACCGCACGAAGGGTCTTTTAGATCGAATTCACACGGATGTTTGGGGGCCCTCCAAGGAGGCATCTTTGGGAGGTAATCAATGTTTGGTTTCCTTTGTTGGTGGCTATTCTAGGCATACTTGGGTTGCAACCAAATCTCGATTGGATAAAGTCCTAGTAGTCTTCAACAGTTTGAAGAAGTGTGAGATTGGCAAAAATATGAAGGTACTTCATTCTGATTTTGGTAGGAGGTACAAGAGGGACCTGTTTCTGCATTTGAGCCGAGCTCACGGCATTTTGAGACACTTCGGTGGAAAGAAAATCTTGGGACAACAAGATGAGATGGAAGATTTGATAAGTTGTTCCTTGTTGGAGGAGGACCGGCGTTTGATGTTGAGCATTGATTCTGGTGTTGAGGCTTCGACATATTTGGGTCATCTTGGTCATAGGTTGTCGACTGCTGCTATTGGAGGTAAAACTCCATTGGATGTTTGGTTTGGTAGTGTCACTTCGGTTGAGGCTTCGATGAGTGAGCTAATTGACTCTCAGCAGGTGGAGAGTTTTGGACAGACCTTAGATGTATTGCAGCGGGTGGAGAGTGATGCTACTCCATATTAGGTGGAGATTACTCCACATACTCCAGACCATACTGCATCGTTTGAGATTCCCGTTGAGGTGACACAGTTAGGGGATCATTTGGATTTGGGTGCAGATAATGAGTTGGTTGATTTGAATGCAGCTGGTGGATATGATTTGGATACGGTCATTGATTCACCTCAGGTGAAGGTGTTTGATTTGTTTCACTTTGGGGCCATTTAGAGAGCTATCAGCCGCATATTTGTTGGTGAAGAGTTGAGAACTTTTCTATTTGATTGATAACCTTTGGAGGTCATTTGGGGAACTACGTGAAGACTTGATTCTTTTGGCAAGAAGATACATAGGCAGTTATTTATGATGCAGCCAATTTGATGGGTAGATATTGACGTTTTGGAGTTTGTTCGCATTCTCATTTGGGTTCCCGACTTGTTGTGGATTGAGTCCGTTATCGTAAATTGTTTCACTTCGTACTTGACGCAACAAGTGAGATATTTGGTTTGGTTGGTGTCGGCTCGGTTTTGAGAAAACTTCACCGATGTGGAGAATTGAAGAGGAAACAACGAAGTTCAGGAAACAACGGATGACAGTTTTGAGTTCGGTCCGATCGACCGCGAGTGGCGCAGCGATCGACCGAGAACGTGCACGAACATAGGAAAAGTTTATAGATTTTTTGCGGTCGACCGCGAGTGGCGCGGCGGTCGACCGCGATGCGGTTTTGGGCCTGGGCTTGGTTTCTTGTTCTGATTGGGTTTTCTATTTGATATAAATAGAAATGCGTTTTGTTTAGGGTTTTCTATCGTTTCACGGTCGACCGCGACTGGCGCGGCGGTCGACCGCGATGCGGTTTTGGGCCTGGGCTTGGTTTCTTGTTCTGATTGGGTTTTCTATTTGATATAAATAGAAATGCGTTTTGTTTAGGGTTTTCTATCGTTCCAATTGCTAGAATTGGATTTTGGGGTAGCTTGAAGGTGATTTTGAGCACAGAAAAGAGAGATCTTTCTGAGCAATTGTTTGAGGGTTTAGTTTGTGAGATTTGTTTGAGAGATTAGTTGAGTGATCTTGTAATCTCTACTTTGTACTCTCTTTTCTCTATATAGTGGAAACACATCCCTTCTTGCCCCGTGGACGTAGACAATTTGCCAAACCACGTTAAACTTTTGTGTTTGAGTTAGTGACGTTATTGTTTGATTTGAGTTGCCTTCTCTCTTGGTGTTTGGTTTGGTTCCGCGGCGCACAACACAGAGTATGTGCATGGTATTTACCGACAATAACGACTTGAGCAGATAGTATTCGCTAGAGGACCACTCATAACATCAGATATGACCATGGAAAAATTTTGACGACCTAACTAAGAAGGCTGTGAAGCTCGACACAGTTTTACACTAAGCATTCCTCTTCTAATAGTTCGATCCTCCTATCCTTCTCGACAACAATCTCCTCAAGC
>NC_033802.1:67571393-67604112 GCF_001876935.1 Asparagus officinalis
GGTTCTCCGCCTGCAACACGTCGAACTTGAGTACAATCCCCTCAATCTGAGCCTCAATAGCTTCGTTACTAAGCTCGAACGCACCCTCCACCACCCTCACAACTCGCCACAGGCTCACCACCACGAGCAACCCCGCACCTTTTCCCTCCGCCACCACTTCCAACACCAGAGCCCCAGCCATCACTATCCCATCGATAACGTGGCCTGGGCTGGTAAAGAAAGAGGTTCCAAGAGCTATAGCAAGGGCCATTACTTTTGCGAATAAAACACCAAGTATGGCGATTCCCGCCCAGCGGTACATCTTGCTTTGCTCTCTTCTGTCGCTCGAGCCGGTGCAGGAGAGTAACGTAGAGGAGATGTCGAGCACAGTGAGAATGAGATCGAGGAGGATGAGAACCATTGTTGCGAGATGGATGGGCAAGGAGTCAATAAGTTCGGCCAGGCGAATTCTCCATGAAGATCTGGTTGAAGTGGCATTCTGGTAATTACCGACATATCGTGGTCCTAGGAAGCATGAATACAGTAGCAAGAATCGTTTCTTTCTTTCCCAGTTGCTGACAAGATTTTGGATGGAGGATTCGAGTGCTTCTATTGTAGTTGGTGGAGGAGGAGGAGGAGCCATTGGAAGTTGAATTGGTTTTAAGTTTTTGGGCAATTAGTTGCGGTTGGGTTTAAGTAGTTGGAAGAGTGAAGCAAAGTGCACGTTATAAAGTGCTGTTGCCTTCTAAGTTATGTTGCGAAAATGAGCCATGATCTAAGTATCTTCGATATTCATGTGACCTGACCCTGTCGTATGCTGTACACGTAAGTTTAGGTTCATTAGTAAGTTTCCAACAAATATGTTAATTTAGTACAAAATTATAACCCTTCACCGTCTCACCACAGCTTCGCAGTTTTAACGTAATCTGAATCGATACATCTTGATACGCAAATGTTTCAATGTTTTATGATGATCGAAAACATTATCTTCCTGTTTGAGGGTATAGCTCCCAATAAAAACACCCCACATATATATACTCAATTTTGCTGAGAACATAGATCTCTATATTATATATTCATATATGATTCAATTTCCAGCACAAGCTTAACTTAATCGAATCAAAAGCATAAACTATGGTTGCACTGGTTTAGCACCATTGGCGTGCTTGATTACATCGGTATCATCCTCTTCATCCATATACCTCTTCCAGAACCAATGCTGCTTCCACACCCTCTCAGTCATCTCCTCAATGGGCACATTCTTCGTCTCGGGCAACAAAAACAGCACGAACAGCGACATCACCAGAACCCAAGCCGAGAAGAACGCAAAGATCGCAAACTTGAGATGACAAAGCATCGACAGAAAAGCCTGAGCGATGACGAAGGTGAAGAGCAAGTTGACGCAAACGGTCACACTCTGCCCAGCCGAGCGCGTCTCCAAAGGAAACGTCTCGCTGGGGATGAGCCATCCGAGCGGGCCCCACGACCAGGCGAAGGATGAAACAAAAGTGCAGATCATCACCACTATAAGAATCGCGTACCCTTTGCTGAGATCTTTTGAATGGTCGGTGACTTTTATCCCGAGGATGATCGCTATGATGACCTGAGAAAGGAACATCTGGACTCCGGCTTCTAGGAGGAGGACACGGCGTCCTACCTTGTCGACTGAATAGATTGATACAACGGTCGAGACTACGTTGACTGCTCCGGTGATGACAGCTGAATATAAGGACGCGTCGCTCTTGAACCCCAGCGTGTTGAAGAGTACCGGGGCGTAGAACATGATGGCATTGATGCCGGTGAATTGTTGGAATATCTGAAACACGACTAATCGTTCAGCAATGGTACGCGTCTATATATCAACCAATCTCATTATGTAATTGTATCTTGCAATCTGTTATGTGAACCAATAATAAATTTGTAGGATTTCTCCAGAGCCAGGGATGAGAGGGACGTGAACGATACCTGTAGCATAACGGCAATGACGAGTTGGGGACGGTTGCGACGCTTGAGGAGGTTGCGGAACGGGTGCTTGACCTGCTGAGCGATCTGACTGGCCTCGACGATCTCATTAAACTCAGCGTCGACGTTGTTGGTTCCTCGGATTTTCTTGAGCACAGCCTTTCCTTCGTCAAGGTGCCCCCGCTCGATGAGACTGTTGGGGGTGTCGGTAACGAGCAACGATCCGACAGTGAGAAGGATTGCTGGGATTCCGGCAAGGGCAAGAGAGAGCCTCCATCCCCATGGGTGAAGTCTGAATCAAGAGCATAAAAAATATTATTATTATTATAATTAAATGCATAATTAATCATGATAATAACTAAACATATATATATATTCATGTGTTATACTTGGCAGTTCCATAGTTGATGAGGTTGGCGAACAGGATGCCAATGGTGACGTTGAGCTGGAACAAGATGTTGAGTCCCCCTCGGATTCTGGTGGGTGCAATCTCAGAGAGGAACAAGGGAACAGCCTATAATTAAGCCACAGCATTAATATATTAGATCTTGTTAACAGACAGAGATTCAATAGTAGAGAAAACAAGATAAATTCTCAGATAATTTCCGTATAAGATGATCATCCTAAGACGAATTTCTAGGCACAGAAGTCAGCGGCGGATATTTTCGTCTGCAATGCCCAGTTCTCTACTAGTGATTTTATACCGAGAGGTAAACAAAACAAGAGGAGCAAAAAATTATACTTCGCCACCAAAATGTGTGATCCCAAATTCCACAAGCTGGTTGAATCGTAAATAGTCGTTGTTACCCCGATCCGTTAATGATCAAAAAATACGTCAATAGATGAAAACTAGAGATACACTCTCGAAGTTAACTTTATATCCATTTTACAATCGTTTTCACGTGAGAGTAATTTCAGAAGAAAAAAGGGAGAAAGGGGAAAAAAAAAAAAAGCTTGACCCTTTCAAAAAAATTATCATGCTTTACCCACGCCAAGTTGAATTTGTAGGTAATGCTTCATTTATTGCTTAGGACATGGACAAATCAAAAGTTAGCTTAACGGATAGGCTTTTTTTTTTTTTTTTTGTGATACGTCATGGGAAAAGTGTGATATGTTATCACAAAATAATAAAGCACCTTGTTGTAAAACTTTCTACCACAATTGTATTCAAGTCCCTCCCAAGACTCGCGGGTTTGGATAATGCTTTTCTCTAATGACAACTACAACTACTAATTAAAAACTTCATGAAAAGCTAGTCAAAGTCAAAGATACGCATAGAAGCTGCTGCGATATTCTTTGGTTTTTTTTTCTCCCATCTTTACTGTTTTTATTTGATTTTCGGCATCTTCTCTTTGACTGTCACTGTATCTGCACGAGTGCGCACGTAGGCCATGCGCATGATGCAGTTCGCAAATTAATTTCATTTCCCTTTTCTAACTCAATAGTCAATCTTGTAGGCCCCTAGATGACGAGGGAAGAAGAAATGTACGTACGAGTGCAAAACTATCTTAAACTAAATCTTGAATAATTTTAGCGCAATTTAACCACATACGTACATCATACGAATGCCTCGATTAACGTTTTTTACAATTTTTCATGTGTCACGTTTTAGTGTGATTTAACCACATGTATACATCATAATTCTAGTGTGTAACTTCACGTCTTTTTCAAAATGGACAAGTGAGACCCATGCTACATTTATATCTTAGAAATACTTGGCCGTGGTGAATTTACCAAGAACAAAAGTTATCCAAATCTAACTAGTTGAAAAGCAGCATTAACTGCAGATAAAGGTAGAAGAAATAAGCAAGATGTGTGCGTATGCAAATGGTATCCTCTAAAGTTGCTTTACTTAAAAAAAAACACCATATATATGTACATATATAATGGTGACCAATTCAAAGGGGGAATCACTTCATTTTCATACCATACTCCCACTCAAAATAATACCCATGTATTGATAGACAGACATTAGTAATATGTGTATTAAAAGCTAATTAAGTCGGATGGTATTATTTTCTTGTTTCTTTTTTACACGGTATCCCACAAGGAGCCTTCTATAACATGCATCGTTTCCTAATCATTAATGTCTCAAGGACCCAAATAGGGGACCCAATGCATGGGACATGTGAGATGTTACCATCCGGTTGCATGATGCATCATTCATGAATAGTGCATCATGCAACCGGATGGTGATACCTCACCTATCTCATGCCTTGGGTCCCCTATTTGGGTTCCTGTAGCAACACCCAAAACAATACCTGATTAGCGAACCCAACACCGCAACCAAGCAGGATTCGGCCAACAATGAGCATGGCGAGGTCCTGAGCAGCGCCGTTGAAGATGACTCCGAGGAGGAAGAAGGCACCGGCGATGAGCATGGTGAGCTTCCGCCCGAGTCGGCGGGTGGTGTACGAGGCGAAGAAGGTGGAGGTGAGGCCGGCGAGGTAGAGCGACGACGTGAACAGCTGAAGGCCTTGGTTGTCGTACTTGCAGTAGTTGCTGTCTAGCGCTGGCTCGTGTTTCCGGCGGTACACTTTAGGGAAGAACTTGAGCAAGAAATCATCCATTGATGTTACTCCACCTGTTTAATTATTATAATTATAATTAATATTAAGAATTGCATGTTGAATTAATATTATATTATAACTTTGCATGCATCAATCGAGTAAGTAGAATTTAACTGTCAAAGAAAATTTGTAAAATATTTACATCATAGACGGTGAATAGTAAAACATACATAATACTAAATAATATATAGTTTTCCTTATCTATCAGTTTATTGACAGACGTTGACTGTTATGATGCAAGCTGTATGATTTCTTTTCATGGTTGGAGAAAAATGTATATATGGCTTAAAAATAGTATACCTGAGNTATATATATACACACTCTCTCTCCTGTTAAACACGCTACAAAGACATGCATGTGCATTTTTGACTCTTTGGACTGTTATCTAGATTTTATATTCTTTAAGTATGATGATCAGAATCTGATGTTATCAGCAAAGCTTTAAATTAATATATCTCTTGTAGGCTAAAAATTCAATGCAAACAGGGGAAAAGATAAAAAAACCGGATGCTTGTGATTCGAACTTTCCTTTAATTTGTTATGGCTTATGAACACTCATCGTGTATTTGGTATCTTCCTCCAGCAAGGTTAAATATAATTACAGTTATACCCTTGATGATTACATCTAACTGCATTTTCTCCTCATCATAGTAAATCATAAAAGTTTTGCAACATGATACCTATATAAGCTGTTCACAGTGGCGGATCTACAGCCTTAACGGCGCTGGTTCAAAATATTCCCAAACACTATCACCTTATGAAAAAAATTCTACTAAATCCTGTAAAAAGACAATCTGCAGCTAACTTTAAAGACAAAATGATACTCTTTCATATTGATAAATAATATTGCAAGTTTGCAACAAAACAAGCAGTAGCTAGTTTTAAAGACAAATGCTACTCCATATTGATAAACATCAGTAGCATACTTTACATTCATCCACTAGTGTAGAGAAGTAACAAAAACTTACAGAAGTAGCTACATACAAGACTAAAGCTCTTACAATTCATATCTTCTTGTACTCATTTTTTTGAAAATACTCTAAAACTTCTCCAGAATCAGGTGGTTCAACTGAACCAGTGTGAACAGGCATGGGTCCGCCACTGGCTGTTCAGCTAAAAAACAATTTAAGGTTAAAATAAGAAAATTTTTAATAATGTCTTCCACCAGATGATTCTTTTTCCATAATGACATGTGTCTAATTAAACTCGATATTTTTTTCATCAAAAATATAAAAATAGCATTCTTGGTGATGACAGACAATAAAAATTTATGTATATTGTCCTGAGCGTAATATATTATATTTTTTGTAAGTTAGTAGGGACTTGGAAAAGTAGTAGCTAAATATTCAAAGATGATCAATCGCCATTAATAATTGATCAGATCTCAACTTGGTAGAGGTATAAGACAGCTGGTATCAAAGCTATATACAATTCTATCCTTATCAAACACTGATTTATTATTTATTTATTTATTTATTTATTTATTTATTGATATGTATCAAATTAACACTGGAATTCTTTGATAGAGAATAATTCTTTAACATTTTTAGTTTTTGTTCTTTTTGTTATAATTTGTTGCTAATTCGATCCTCTAGTTACAAATTTACACTCGATTCAGTCATTTTCTGTTGAACTCAATGTATTTATTTCAAAGATATTTAGTCACTTAAGAGAGTGATTTATGTTTAAAATCACTGCCAAGTCCAAAAAAATAAACCCCATATTCTATAAACTCTTTATGCAATCCTATATAAAATTAATGCCTTTTTTGACTCACTTGAGCTTAATTTACCAAATACTTTGACTATGTCACCTACTCTTGAGTTTACAGATGAGTCCAAAGAAAAAAACACCATCCTATCTTAATCAAAGAATTTCAAATATGACTATTCCACTTTAGAAAAATAATAAAAAAAAGGCTTTAAAGGCCAAAGCATTCCTTTTCATATTATTGCTTACATCCGAAAATATACCCCATCAATTCCAAGAATAACTTTTTTAATGAATTTCACTTTTTGGTTTCTTAGTTTTTTTTTCAACTGTCTAGGTTTCCCTTAATATTTAAATTTTTATATATAAAAAGGTTCTTTGATTAACTTCATTAAGAAAATAAAATTACAAAAATTTTTAATTACCGAAAATAGCAAAACATGACTATTACATCATTCTTGCTGTTAAATTTTCTAAAAGGATATTGTATGAAAATAACCAAGGTAGTTTTTTCAGTTTAATAAATAATAGTGATTTCCTATGAAATACAGGATATACATGAAGGTCTATGGTAAATCCCATTAAAATAATGTCTTTTGGCTTTTATTTTCTTTAAGTTATCACATTTTTATAGGTAAGTTTTATTTGAATATTTAAAAACATGGTTTAATGAAATCATAGAAATGCTTTCTTCTAATTTGGTCTTAAAAAACTAACAAACAATGCACAAAGAAAGTTTAAATTTTCAAAAAGGAACCACCTTTTGTAACTAATTAAAGAAAGTCTAAATTTTCAAAAACGCTCACTA
Source organism: Asparagus officinalis (assembly GCF_001876935.1). Classification (NCBI taxonomy): domain Eukaryota; kingdom Viridiplantae; phylum Streptophyta; class Magnoliopsida; order Asparagales; family Asparagaceae; genus Asparagus; species Asparagus officinalis. The sequence continues at coordinate 67,578,423 of NC_033802.1, forward strand.
TTAGTTTGTTCTAAAAAAAACTAAAAAACAATTAATGCACAAAGAAAGTTTAAATTTTCAAAAATAGGTCGTCTTTTGTAACGAAATTAAGACACATACGTCATCACATTTTTGGTGTTGGAAATGTGATGATTTGCTATGTAACAACCATTTAGTGGTATAGACAGGCTCTGTGTGATGCCCCCATCCTTTTTCCCACCACAAACAAAAACTAAATAAATAAATAAAAGAACAAAAAAAAGAAAATATAAGTTTTGGGAGGAACCCATGACCTCCCACGGAGCAAGGTGGGTCTCAAATAAAACTAAAAAACAAATTAATCCAAATTTTAATTAAATTTGTTAGATATATATTGACTTCAATTTTTCTATGTGACCACCGCGCAAAGTTAAGTGTGACCACCGCGCGTAGCGGCTCCCTTAATTATAATCATCACAGAACCATGTAGAATATGGTTAGTCGTTATAATAATATAATGTTATTCTCTTTTTTTTCTCACTAATATTCAAACTACGATGATTTCAAGAACAACTTACCAAGGAAATTAAAAAAATGCAAAACGTTATAATCATATAATGTTATTCTTATTCCTTCCCTAATTCAAACTAGCTACGATGATTTCAAGAAGTTACCCACAAAAAAAAAACCAAAACAATATTAAGATAATGGTTTAAAAAAAAGGTAGTAATTAATATGGGGAAGAGCAACTCGATCGTTACCTGAAATACCAAGTATCCAACATGAGCCTCCATGGCCGCCATCGATGCAGAAGTAAGGTGAGTCAGCCTAACGGGTTATCTCGCCTCGAAGCTGCTGGGCCGCGGGCCGGAGCCCCCGACACCGGCAAAACCCCGGCAGCCATCTAAAATTAGTTCTCCTACGGAAACCTAATATTAGGGAGTATCCCTGCCTACTCGAGCTTGGTGTTTGATTCCTTATATAGAACTGAGAGGGTGCTCGTTAACACCTCTAGATGAGAAGCAGGGCCATTCTAGCATTGAGAGGTGGTGGCGGGGGGGGGGGGGGGTGGCGTGGGGTGGGGGGTGGGAGGAATCTGTATAGGTGTGCTGTCCTATAGAGAATGCATATGGGTGTGGGTTGCGTAGCGGATGAGCCGAGCGCACGTGGTCTAATACAAATCTTGATGTCATTATCAGTTATATCAGTATATTAAAAACTATGAGAAGTTTTTGTAAAAAACCCTTCTTAAAAAATAATTAGCAAAACCGATCTTTTTTTTGCTAGCTTACCAAGGCTGACAAAAAAGAGATCGATTTTGTAAAATTTAGTGTTGAAAACACACAGGACTAGTAGTCCCGCGTGTTTAGCGCTTGCTAATCGACCCCTAAATACAGCGTAGAAAACACACGGGACAAGTAGTTCCACGAGTTTTTTGCGCAGTATCAAATAATACACAGGTGTTTTCTGAAAGATCTCAGAAATCATGAATATGTTGCAAAATCTCCTTGGTAACCCCGACCTTGGAAATGCTCTCTCTCTCTCTCTCTCTCTCTCTCTCTCTCTCTCTCTCCTGAACCTCCTAATCTCCTCATCCTCAATCGTCATCTCTGCCGAAGACGGCGCCTTTACTCTCTTCGATCCTCTTTCCCGTCTCCTTCTCACGGGTGTCGGTGAACTGCTCCTCCCTCTCCCACGACAGCGGAACCAACACTAGCAATTGATCCGGCCGGTTCCAGCTCCATTCCACAATTCCCTCGATCTCCAGTTTCCATTCAAAGGATTTTGCTAGTTCAATTCCTCCTCTTCCTCGGACCCTAACTCTAGGGTTCGTAGCCTGTGGACGATGCGCCCCTTTGTCCGGTCAAGGGCTTGGGCTTCTCCTGAGCTGGTGAGGAGGGGCATGGATGTGGGTCCCATTGACTGAGCCAAGGGGTGGATGGGGTTTTTGGGCTGTGGGAGGTCTAGGGTTAGGGTTAGGGTTTTGGTTGACGATGCGAGCAGAGGAGGGGAAGGGGGAGGATGAGGGGGAGAGGAGGCGGGAGAGGAGGCGAGAGTAGAGAGGGATGAAGTGCTTGTGAAAGGGGTACTCTATGAATTTGGTCGTCTAAGCAAACACTAAACATACGGGACTAGTAGTCTCATATGTTTTTAGCCCAATTCCCCTAATATCTCATTTATTTTAGCCCAATTCTCCTAATATCTCATTTCCATTCAAAGGATTTTGCTGGTTCAATTCCTCCTCTTCCTCGAACCCTAACTCTAGGGTTCGTAGCCTTTGGATGATGTGCCCCTTTGTCAGGTGAAGGGCTTGGGCTTCTCCTAAGCTGGTGAGGAGGGGCATGAAAGTGGGTCACATTGACTGAGCCAAGGGGTGGATAGGGGTTTTGGGCTGTGGGAGGTCTAGGGTTAGGGTTAGGGTTTTGGTTGTCGATGCGAGCAGAGGAGGGGGAGGGGGAGGATGAGGGGGGAGAGGAGGCGAGAGCGGAGGCGGGAGTAGAGAGGGATGAAGTGCTTGTGAAAGGGGAACTCTGTGAATTTGATCGTCTCATACGGGACTAGTAGTCCTATGTGTTTTTCAAGACCAAATTTTACAAAATTAACCTATTTTTGGCTAGCCTTGATGAGCTGGCCAAAAAAGGTCGATTTTGCTAATTATTTTTTAAAAATGGTTTTTTTAAATCCTCCTAAAAACTATCTGCTAGTAGAGACTATACTGATAGCAACTATTGTTAGGATATGTGAAGCCTAACTATCAGGCATGCCCTACACTTCAGAATGAAGAGGAACAAAAGTTGGAACAAGAGGAACAGGATCGACGATGGCAAAGTTCAAACAAAACGACGAAGGAGAGCTTTTACAGCTTTGCGATCGACCGCCCATGGCGCGACGGTCAACTGACGACGTGCACAGGCAGGCACTAGGGTGAGGAGCAGCTCGCGGTCGACCGAGTATGACGCTGCGGTCGACCGCTCAAAGTCCAGAGAGCAACCCAGATTTTTGGCTTCGTCGCGGTCGACCGAGCATGGCACTGTGGTCGACCGTCAAAAGTCCAGAGAGCCAGGCAGATTTCGAACAGCATCGCGGTCGACCGGATGTGGTGCGGCGGTCGACCGGAGTCAGGTTTTGGCCCAGATTCGTTATTTAACCTGTTTTGATCTGTTTCCTTTTCTACTTGTTAAACCCTTAAGTCTATAAAAGGGTTGATTAGGGCATGATGTATTAAGACGAAAAATAGTGAATTTTTCTCCTGCGGCGGCCGTGGACGTAGTTTCTCACATTGAGAAGCGAACCACGTAAATCTTGTGTGTTTGAGATTGTTTGATTTTCTCTCTTCTCTCCTAAATCTCTATTTCCAAATCGCATCAGGGGGATTGTGCATCCCCAACAACTATGTTAATAGTTATTGTAGTGATAGACAATCAGGTTGTTCTGATAGCTAATAGTGATATATGTATCAACAAGTACACTTATTGACAGCCCGGATTGATAGCTAATGTCCACGTATGCGATGCGCCAAATCTCTTGCTAGATCACATATGCTCTCATCTCGTATCTTCTCGCATGATTTTCTGTAGAGGAGCTCCCCTATAGATATTTTTAGCTATTCACATGGTGCCACGTAGCATGATTCCTTGTGGTAGTCCCTTGTGACGGCTGGCAAGTCAATCAACGGCTCCTTTATTTAAGTCACAAACTTGTAGGCTGAATGTGGATATATCTTAGTTTCTCATTAACTTGGGTTAGAGTTTTAATTTAGAATTAAGAGCGTGCATTGACCTTTGGGGAGCAACTTTAATTAGGGAGAGGATAAACTAAGAAGAGATTCACGTGGGGGTTTATTACAAATTTTACAGGCTGACTCCTCGCATGGTCGGCCAGTTTTTTGGGAAGCCACATGTAATCGTAGTTGAACTTGAAAGAGATGGACAACAACCTAAGCTTCACCGAATCTTCCCAACAAACCAACATAAGCAAACTCAAGTGTTATCATCTGTGTTGAGGCTGATAGCTAGCTGGCTATTTCTCAAAAAATGGATGGATAACATTAGTTATACTGAAAGCATTCTACAGATCGATGATATTTTTCACCAGAGATTCATAGCTAAATAAAATAAAATCTCTCTTAATCATAAATGATATTGTTGCTCTAATGGTCCCACAGGCCAAGTCTAGATAAATGAAAAATCTCAGGGTGTGTTTGGCAATCACCCAAAAACTAGGCTAGGTTCATCAATCCTAGCCCCTTGTTCTACTCTAAACCAGTTTAGTATTGAACCCCCCCCCCCGGGTCCAACACTAAACTGGTTTTATGGTCCCTTTTTAGCCTAAGAAAAACTAGGCCAGTATTGGCCCAATTTTTATCAATTAAAAGCAAATCCAGAACTGGACCAGGTTCCCAATTTTAAGAGTTTGTCAAACACACCCTCAGAGTGAGTCTTGGGGGGGTTACTCATTGGTGAAAATTGAAAATTTTGGGATATTGGGATAGTTTTTAAAACAATACTTTTTGATGTTATTCATTAGGATAATTGGATATGGATTCAACTTTATAGTGTTATTGGTTAGTTGGGATAATTATGGGACAAATACTCCACTTTTCCTAAAATTACCCCAACTATATAAAGACTCCTTAGACCCCACCCTCAAAATTACCCAGATTGCTTGCTGGAACAAGATGGGGTAATCTTGCCCTAGATCCCCTCGCATGGGTTGTGTCATGTAGATCTCCTCATCTAAGTCTCCATGTAGAAATGTCGTCTTCACGTCCATTTGGACCAAATCCAAATCCAGTTGTGCCACTAATGTCAATAGAATCCAAATCCAGTATTGAACCGTCACCCCCCGGTCCAACACTAAATTGGTTTTATGGTCCCTTTTTAGCCTAAGAAAAACTAGGCCAGTATTGGCCCAATTTTTATCAATTAAAAGCAAATCCAGAACTGGACCAGGTTCCCAATTTTAAGAGTTTGTCAAACACACCCTCAGAGTGAGTCTTGGGGGGGTTACTCATTGGTGAAAATTTAGGGATTTTGGGATAATTTTTGGAACAACACTTTTTGATGTTATTCATTGGGGTAATTAAGTATGGATTCAACTTAATAGTGTTATTGGTTTGTTGGGATAATTATGGGATAAATACTCTACTTTTCCTGAAATTACCCCAACTATATAAAGACTCCTTAGACCCCACCCTCAAAATTACCCAGATTGCTTGCTCAAACAAGATGGGGTAATCTTGCCCTATATCCCATTGCGTTCTTCCAGCGTCGTCTTCTTTCTCTTGTGGTGCGATCTCATCTTGTTCTTTCTTCTCCATCACCCTCTCACCCTCCTCCACAAGCCTTACTCTCCTTTCTCCCCTCTCTCTTTTCAACTCCCCTTCACAAGCTTTGGTTTTGTTGCTGATTATTTGAAACAGTCTTGTGCCTCCTCTTCAAAATCCATCCCTATAGTCTCCATGACAACTTCCGACGCCTCCCTACAGCGACTTCTTGTTCGAATTTGTCACCGTCGAAGGTACATGCTTGACCAAACTTTAGGAGATTTGATATCCTGCTTATGGCTTTAACTTCTAATTATTTTGTAATTTTTTAGTAATATTGGTCCTTTTTGGTAATATTAGTTCTTTTTATCTTTATTGACTTATATTAGACTTTTGAGCTTCTCCCTACAGCCACATTGTTGCCTAATATTTTCTGACAACATTTTCTTTGACTTGGGCTGTTCGTTTCACAAAAAAATTGGGAAATCAAAGAATAAGAAACCTATTTCATATAATAATTGTTTTGAGGTTGTTTGATTGGCTTAAAAAAGAAGAAAACTATAGAATATGAGATGAGATGAGATGAGTTGTCACCTTATTATTGGATGATGTGAGTGATTTTTTAAAAAAACATGTTTTGAGGTTGTTTGGTTGGTTAAAAAAATAAGGAAATGAATTGGAAGTATATTATTGAATGATGTTTTGAGGTTGTTTGTGTTTGGTTCATTTTTAAAAATAAGAAAATAGATGAGATGAGATGAGTTGGAGGTATATTATTGGATGATGTGACACATACTTAAGAAAATCAATTTCTTGTTTTTTTTAGGAAATGGATGAAAAGGAAGGTTTAATAAGATGAGATGAGTTGTCACAATATTATTGGATGATGTGTGTGATTTTTAAAAATGAGATAAGATGAGATGTGATGAGTTGGATGATGTGACACATTTTTTATGTTTGGTTTATTTTTAAAGGATGAGATAAGATGAGATGTGATGAGTTGGATGATGTGACACATTTTTTATGTTTGGTTTATTTTTAAAGTTAAGAAATGAGATGAGTTGGAGGATAAAAATATTATTTTATTGGATGTTGTGGGTGAGTTTTATGGATAAAAATAGATAAAAATATTATTTTATTGGTTTCCTTGTACCGATTTCCTTTTCTTGATTTTTAGGAAACCAACCAAACGGCCCCTTATATTTTGGTTATTTTAGTTATACCGATGTAGGCATATTTTGTGCGAACTTGGATCTTCTAGGAAATAGCTAGACAACTATGCTCAGAACCTTTTATTCTCAAAAGTAGTATTTATCTCACTTTTTTTTCGTTAACTATTATGTAGTGTGTTATACTGGAGTTCTTGTGGAGAAGAACTTGGAAAAAGCAGTTTTTTGGTCATAAGTCGACTCATGCACAGGCATAAGTCGACTTATGGTAAGTCGACTTATGTTTGTATCGTAAGTTGACTTACGATCTGCTGTGGATTGTTGATTTTGGGCTCTGGCAAGTCGACTTATCAGACCTGTTAAGTCGACTTATGAACTCTTCTCCAGTTGTCGTTTTTCGCTCTGCCAAGTCGACTTATGCAGACTGATAAGTCGACTTACGACGGGTTTTTTGGAAAGTTCAGGTTCCTATTTGCAGTCTTTTTGGGTTTCTATTTTGGTATAAATACCAATACGATTTGAGGGTTTTGTAGGAGCATATTTGGGGATTTTGGAGCACAGAAAAGAGAGATCTTTCTGAGCTATTGGTTAGGGTTATTGGTTGAGAGATTGAGAGATTTATTGGTGAGATTAGTTGGTTCGTTTGAGCGATTTGTAATCTCAATTTGTACTCTCCTTCTCTATTAGTGAAAACCCACCCCCTTCTTGCCCCGTGGACGTAGGCAATTGTCGAACCACGTTAAAACTGGTGTTTGGGTTTGTGCATTGATATTTGGTTATTTTTTGCCTTCTTTGATCGGCGTTTGTTTCGGTTCCTCGGCGCCGCCGTCCGTCACGACAAGTGGTATCAGAGCATATCGCTGTTGTTCGGCACTACAGTTCTCAGTCTCTTTGTTCTTCTGGCTAGGGATTTTGACCGATGATATAGTGGGCGGATCCGGATCCTCTCCTAATGAAAAGCTTCTAATATCTCCTAACAAGGAGATCCTACCTTTTTATTTTTATCATGGCCTTTTATTTTCTCATCCATCCAGGTGGGCGCCCCTCCCAACTCTTCACGATTCTTCATTATGAAATATTAGGATGAGGAGAGGATCCAATTCATAGTGGGCACCAACTTCTGCTAGATGCCTCAAAATTATTTGGTTTTTTTGGCTTTTGTATTGTGTTTTGACAGTCCAATATTGTTGGGTTTTTGTGTGTTTATGTTGAGACATGACCATTATGTTGTTGGAGGTTTACTAAAACGAGAGTTTTGTTATAAATATTGAGTTCGAATGTCAGAAATTGCCGGCTTACTATGCCATTACTAGTTACATACACTTTTATAAATATTGAAAGCTTCTGTTAATTGATACTTTTTTATCATTTTCAAAAAACTAAGCTAGACAATGTTTATGTGAACATATGGTGGATGAAAAATATATATAGAAGAGATATTACATGTAGGCGTTGTTCATTATAATTTATATGCAGACTATAGATAGATATGTGTAGAAGAAATAAAAATTGTTAGCCATTATTTATGTGAAACATACGATGTATCATGTTTGGATTGATTGAAAAACTTGCAAAATTGTTATAACTTAGATTTTACTTGTTAGTCATTGGATTTTAGATCAAAGTTTGTTAGCCATTAGATTATATTTGTTATAATTAAGATTTTATACCATGACTAAGGCTTCATTATATAACTAAAGTTTTTCTTGAAGCTATATTTGAGCTCTTACATGTACATACTACATAAAGCTATGGTCTTAGCAAGTGAATTTTGGTCATTATTGATATTTGCGTTGTAGGATGAATTTTGCTTCGGAAACTCAAAATGTGGAAGAGTACTCTCAATATGGTGAGAGGGCCAAAAAAGCTAGGTGTGACTATGTAATATGGTCCGAACAAGAGAATAGAGAGCTACCAAGGCTTTTAGTAGAGGAGATGAAGAATCGCAACAAGATGGATAATGGCAACTTCAAGAGATATATCATCACTCAAAATATGTTGTCATTCATGAATGCTAAGTTTTGAAGAACTTTTAAATTTGATCATATAAAGAATAAGATCAAGAGTTGGAAGAGGAAGATTGAACCAATTGAATTACTATTGAGGAACAATTTCGGGTTTGGTTGGGACCCAATATCTCAAAGAATTATTTGCTCCGTTGGGGTGTGGAAAAATTACAAGCAGGTTAGATTGTTAATTACCAAAAATTCCTAATTGCATAATATATTATTATATTTGCTAATTACAAAAAATATATTAATTTGTTATCTTTGTTTTTTGAAAGGTTCATTCTATACACCAATGCTTAAAGATAAGTTGTTTGAAAATTTGGAGGATATGTAGATGGTGGTGGCTAGCCACTCTGCTAGTGGGAAAGCTACTGGAGGCTTAGAAAGTGAGGGTGTAAAGAGTGCATCATTACATAATGTATTGGGTGAGGGTAGATTTGATGATGAGATTCGACTTGATGCTATGGGTGAAGAAGAATCTACCCAACCACCAGTAGATCCTCCACCACCTTCCCCTAATAGCACTCCAGGTCTTGTCACTCTCGTAGTTAAATTTGTACCATCGACCTCTAGCACTAGCAGAAATGTCCCTAGTAGCTTATTTATAATAATTAAGACTTTATCATCATCATTGTAATAAATGTAGAAATGATTAAATAATTATTACAATTAAAAAGTTTGTTAATATAGCATAATAGTTAAAATAAACATCAAAATATTCAAAGATTGATTAATATTAATATTATTAATAATATTTATATTAAAATAATCATAAAAATAATATGATTATATATTATTATTATTATTATTATTTATTCACGATTTGATGTAATAGCAAGTTAAACTTGAACTTAATTGATCTATAAATATCGTATTATAAAAATATGTCATATCAATTGTCCCACTCAAATTAGTCCATTATCTCATTTTACCCTACTTTATCCTTAATTTATCTCACTCAAATTGTCTTATTGAGACAATTAACCCAATTTGCCCCAATTACTCCCCCGGGCCCCACCGATGCAGTTCTGATAAGAACTATACCAAACTGATTATTTAAGAAAACTTTTTGAGTGAAAACCAAGACAAGGATATAATAGTAATAAGGTTGAAAGTGAATTCAAGAGCTCAATTTTTAATAATTCAATGACAACTTTTGAAAATAGGCCTATTTTAACAAATAATTGCAAATTTCGACTTTTTTGAAACTTATTTGTCCAAACCAACCCAGTTTTAGTCAGATCACTAAAGCTGGGTCGGTTTTGACAAAAGAAACTCTGAAACTTCACGGGACTTGAAGTCCCGTGAAGTTTATTTTACTTATGAAACTTCACAAAGGGAAAAAAAATTTCACGGAACTTGAAGTCCAGTGAAGTTACGTAGCTTAATTAATTGTCTGCTAAACTTTACGGGATAGTTTTTTAGAAAAGACTGGATCGATTTTGACAATTATTTTTAGAAAAGATAGTTTTTTTGTGAATCTTTTTGTAAATTGGATGGTTTTCAAAATTTGTCCATAATTCAATATCCGATGCTTGCGGTGGCTCCACGAGCCCTAGACTTGCATGGGATTCATATCCCCTCCAACGTAGACAGACATGATATATGATGGTTAGTCCATTGAGTCCCACTAGAGGCACACCCTCAACCACACTTCCAACCACACCCACACACTCTCTATAGTGCTAATGGACCATGCAAGATATTTTTAAAAAAAAAATCATGCATGGCCCACTAGCACTATAGAGAGTGTGAGGGTGTGGTTGAGAGTATGGTTGAGAGTGTGCCCCTAGCATTATTTTAGTCCATTTTCTCAAACGTAACACTCTACTCGTAGGTATCATCAATTGGAAGTGACCAGATGTTATAATATATTTATAATTAACAAAGTGATCTCTTTACTTTAAATAGTTGTTTAGTGTACATGTCTACATGCTTCTCATGTTGTTTAGTGTACATGTCTACATGCTTCTCCATGAGGTGGCTTCCAAATCATCCACTTGAAGAAGAGGAGATGAACAAGAAGGGTCTGTTTGGTTGTTTTCCTTAAAATCAAAGAAAAACAAAAGAAGATGAGGAAAAACATTAAACAAAATTTTCTCTAATTTCCTCAATAAAAATCATAAAATGGGCGTCCTAAAACGTGAGTCACATCAACTAATAAGAATTTAGCACATCATTGTTTTTCTTGGTTTCAAGATGTGAACGAAACAAAGAAAATGAAAATATTATGAAAAACTTACAACAAGTTATACTTTTTCTCCATTTTCGTTCTTTTTCCTTCATTTTCCATAATTTTTGGGCAAACCAAACAGCCCCGAAAAGGAAAACAGCAACTCTTGCATAGTACCAGTCAAATTCCATGATTCCAGGAATCATGGGATTTACAGTAAAACTGTGCAGCAGTCTTTGTTGATCCCAGAAGTCCACATTAAGACTTTCACTCGCTGTGGCCGCTACTTAGCAGCGAGAATCACACAGTTCACAAATAGACAAACAACTTGCTCTTTAATTCCATTTTTTGACCAAGAAAACTATATTTATTTGGTCTACAGGTTGCTGATCGTCTACGCTATCACCAACCACGGCAAGAGGAAAAGGAGACGCGGGAGGGAATGAAGGTTTAAAAATATGTTTTTTAAAAATGAACGATAATAACAGGAGGGAATATTGAAGGTTAAAAAATTTGTTTTTTTTTATAATGACCAATAATAACATGGGACACTGCCCTTTTACATATTTTACAAAGTTGAATTAATGAAACGATATCCCCGACGCCTGCCCAAAATATCACACAATACATACAACATCAGATCACAGTTTTTTTTTTCTATCATTCTTCCATACAATAGGATTGATCCTCTCGACGGTGACAGAATGTGCAAGTTCCCAACCTTTAAAAACACCATTAGCATGTTAGTACCTCCTGGCAACTTTGAGAGGGTGAACCAAATCTTAGTGACAACATTCTTCCGACTCCACGAATACTTCGATGTTAAGATCCAACCCTTTCGAGCTGCCACGAGATCATAATAACCCATTGCTGTAGATTCTCTGCCACTATCTCTGGTCGCTAACGCCACCACCCAAGCACCGGGGTCATGCGAACTCCAAAGTTCATTTACATAACTGAATTTCATTTTGACCCTTGACAACAGCTACTGCATAAATATAGTATGGGCGTTAGAAACTGCCCGCAACTCCTTGGTGAACGTCAAATAGCAGAGAAATAAGTAGATATCAATTTTCAGAGAGAGGGGAAAAACATCGTAATTAGAAATTTAGAAAAGCAAGATCATCATTTTTCCAGGTAATACCCTAGTAGCAATTAATACGGATCCTGATGTCAGTAAAGTAGATCATGTTGCACGAAGATTGCAAGTCTGGATCAATCATCAGGATCACTGATCGTATATCAATACCCAGTACAATTTATTTGTTTTCTACCAATTCTACCTATATCAACTCAAACAATGCTCATATGACAAATGAAAACAATATACTACCTTGTTCAGAGAAAGTTCAACAAGTTTCAAGCCTAATAGTACATAAAAATAGAATTCTTTCAATCTGTTCATGAACTTTAACAATAGGGTCTAATCCCTCTAGCTGATAGACTCAATCTAGACTCGAAAAGGCACCGAAGCAAAAGGTACTGGCAAGGCAATGCCCAGTTTTATGTCTCTAAATCTTAATGCAAGATTATGATGACAATACACACACATATCATAAGGTCGAACTTACATGCTTACCCTCTGGTCCGGGAAATTCTCCACATGTAGTTCCTGCATTATCCGATGCTTTTGAACTGGCTTTGCCTGAGAAACTGGTTTCTTCAGGAGCATTCTGCTCAAAAGAAAAACAAAGGGAAAAAGAAGAAGAGAAGAAAGAAGAGATCAAATAGGGTGGTAAGCCTTTAATGTATAGAGATATATTGATGATCAAAATAAGATAAATTGCACTTCCAAGAAATGCAGAACATTATCAATTTATCATAGCATTAGGAGTATTAACTACCATATCAAGTCGCAGTGAGTCAAGTCTACTTGACAGCTTCATCTTGGGCATTCCCATCCCACCTAAACAACCACCACGCTGTTTTCCATTAATGTCTTTTACATCCATACTGCTGCAACCCCAGGTGTAAGAGACATATTTCCTCAACTGCACAAACCAGAACAAGTTACAAATGTTTCAAATATATTCTGAAATATCATTGCTTAGGTGTATATTTACCTTGTCCCAATGGTGTTGAGCACGTCTGTGTCTTCTTATATCTCGCATGACGCTATCCTCATTTCGCAGTTTCTTTATCCTGGCCTCACACTAGAACTGAGTTAGAGTCAAGGACAGTAGCATGGAAATATGATAATTACCACTTGTAAGGTGTAACTGTAAATCAATTAGCAGCAGATACCATATGGAACTGAAGAGCTACCCTTTAATCTGAAATATATATAATCATGAAAAGTAAAGTATCCGGTACCAGTTTTCAAAATAAGTTTGCGGTATAATAAGCGAAGTTGGTCAATGTAAAGTATGTTGCTAGTTTAGTCTGAATTTCACATAATCACACGTAAACAACCTCCAAATACCAGAGTAAATTTGTTTTCCTAGTTAATAAGATATAAGTTGGTGAAATCTTGAGGCCTTATAGTCGCTTATGTACTTGAGCAAAGCTGTGAAACAGTTCAGCTTCATCATTTAGGAGTTTAGTTACTTGTGCCTTGATCTAGAATCCTCTTAAGCGACATGACACTTTGTCCACCCAACTTTTTAACCGTTGAATAAGCTTGATAGATCAAGAATCAAGATCTCACTATTCTACTCCTCTCCCATGAAATGATGATGACTCAATACTCATTAGATTTTTATCTATCAAGCCAATCCAATAGTGAAAAAGTTGTGAGGACGAAATCTCAAATCCACTTAAGTGGATATTAGATCAACTCATAGATATGGAAAAGTAATTACGACATAGATATCATTTGAACAATTATTATTATTATCATTACTCCTCCTCCACCTCCTCCTCATTATAATTATCATCAACAGTATTAGCAGCAGCAGTAATAGGAGTCACAGTAGCAGCAGAGGAAGCAGCAGCAGGAGCAATATTAGTATTACTAACAACTAGGTAATAATAAGTTTTACGAGTTTACAAATAAGAAGTTTAGCACATATCACAAGTAATTCTTGTTGAGAGATTTAAATTTTTTTACTCAGCAGTGATATTAAGGTGCATTGCTTTTGTTCGTTTCATCTCAAAGTAGGCAACAAAATTATAAAAACGTATTTGTTTTTTAACTATTCCAACTACCAGTGTAGACAAAATAGCAACAAGGAATCCTTCAGTATAAAATCTTAAATCTCTGGTTACCTAAAAAGCAGTGACACAGACAAAGGATATGGAAGTGACACAGCAAGAGATACACTGCAATTCCTCAAAAATTATGATATGGAAATACCATGACATTGTATTAGAAATATATGGAGTGTTAGATCCCAGAATCATAACCCTCAACAGTCACTGCAACTTTGTAGGTTTGATGCAATGGATAGGGTTTTTTAATATGGTCAGGTTTTGGTACATGAAAGGGAAGTCAACATGCAGGAGCATATTAGAATGTAGAATCATAATCCTCACCCACACCACAACTTTGGAATTTTGGTGCAGCGGAAGGGATCTTAACAGCAAATTGATTGACCAATGCAATCGTAGGCATAAACCATTTTTTACCATTGAATATAGAAATTAGTATGATGCAGTATGATCTGTATTCTATAGCTTTTTAACTAAGAAACTATACCATCATTGTTAAATATTCCTGGAATCAGTTATATATGTTTGCATGGACTTCAAATTTACACTGAGAAGAAATAATGAATTCTTCAAATGGAAAAACACAAGAGCAACTTACTTGAAGCAAGAAGTAAAGGAATATTGCAAAGCTCACAGCATAAAGACCACCAGCATTTGCAAGGAAACCCACTGCAAGTTTAGAATTAGAAGTTCATTTGAGTACACAGAAAATGATCTTATAGAATGACATGGGGCAAGAACAAAGGGATCCCAACAAATTTAGCATGATGTTCAAGGAAACATTAGTTCATGAAAGAAAAGGATCATAGCAGCCATTTGCATTTTTCTTGTTACTCACTTCAAATATAGCCTAGGTTACCCAGACACTTCATCTAGGCTCCCGTATCCGTGTCCGACACTTCCATATCCGTGTCCGTGTCAGACACTCCTTAGACACTTCTTGAACATATACATACATTGATTCAAACTTGTACTCACTTCTATAATACATGTTTTAGTTTAAAGAAAAACTCGTGACACACTCCTTGAACGTATACCATACATTTCACCTCAAATTTACAATTCATCAAACTCCAGACAAGTTCGTTTTAGCACATACCTAGTTCATAACTATGATTCTAAAGGGCTGGTTGCGTACGGATTTCAAATAAGAGTGGTCTTTCAATTTATAATCTACTCAATAAAAGAATATTAAAAGTAATATAAGGATTTTAGCTCTCATAACATGTGAATGAAAAACAATATTGATCTCATATAGATTATTAATTTTCATATGTATGTATACAGCGTGTTCACCTATCCTAACTTCTACAATTTTTCCTTGTCCCGTATCCCCACCCATGTCTGTGTTCACACCCATACCCGTATTCGAGCAACATAGACTGTAGCTAATCAATGCAGAACGTACACTCTGATTGTTCAGCTGCTTCTGTTGCTCCAATGTCAAGACACATGTGACATACCAACACTTATTGGACCCTTCTCCGACAAGTGTCAAACACTGTCCACATGTGTCCTCAATCTAATAAGTTTTTTGATACTTTTGGACAGTTCTCCAGTTCTTCCGTGCTAAGAGTATGTTGAGATGTGCACTAACTACTTTTGGACAATTCTCCAGTTCTTCCATGCTGAGAGTATGTTGAGATGTGCATCAACTACTTTTCACATGTTAAAAATCTTAATTTATTGGAGTAGACATCATAACAGTGACTTGTACGCAATCATGATAAAGATCACATGTATGCCACATAAGACGTGAGATAGATTAAGGATCTTGAAAGAAAAAACTGAAGAAAGTAGGCATAATTTGCATTGAAAGTCCAAAAAAAAACACTCATTACTCAGTATGCCATACCCATTGTCATCGACTCATAGATTAAAAATGCCAAGAGATGCATTTGCAATAATACACACATCACCTGTATGATTTAAGGTAATCTTTCCTTCTACAAATGTATGTCAAAGTTATAACGCTTATTTGTTGTGGAAGAATATTCATTTATGTACTATTTTCTTCCAGCATACACATTCATCTATCATCTTGTGAGGTTGCCACCTCCTAATGTCCTATTCATTAAAAGTGATTGTCCATGTCACGATGTGTGTGTGGCATATGTCGTGACCATGCAATTTTGATGGCACTAACTCCCTTGACCACTGTATATCAGTATCAGATACCAACCCATAGTTCTCAACAGTTCTTCGGTTAATAGGAATATAAAATAATAACTAACACAACTCTAACAAATTCAACCAAAACATGATCCAGAACTTACAAAAATGGCAAAGAAGCTCATTCACTCTTACAGAACGTGACTCATAGTACATATTATATGTGGATGATCTCATACAAAATTCCATATTATCTAACAAGAAAGGAACCACGTGTTGTAGGTCTAAACAACCAAAGAACTCAGAACATATAACTCCTTGTGTCTTCTGGATACCAATATTTGATCAAAACATTGTTAAACACACTGAAATTCGCAAAATCTATGTTCAACTAAAGGGTTGAACTCTATGTTAACTAGGCTCCGCTCCTCTATCACAAAGCCACACCCGTACCTGAAACGTACCGGCTACTGACATGTACTAGACGCTTCTATCATTTGTGGTAGCAATACCAGACACTGACACCCATTGGACTCTCACTAGACATACCACATATATTTATCTAGATTCTAGATGCATATTCAGTTATATAATGCATGCTTTAATTTAAAAAACTCTTCATATACTTCTTGGATGTTTATCCTACACTTCATATCTGCTTCTTGAAACTCAGTGGACATAGGTTGGCTTCATTTCATTCAATACCCCATTCAGAACTATGATTTTAGAGGTTGTTTGGGTATTTAGTTTAAAACCAGGGGATTTTCCAATTTATAATATACCTAAGAAATATTAAAAGGATACAAGAATTTTAATTCTCATGACAATGAAAAAATATTATTGATCTTATGTAAATTATTAATTTCAGTATGTGTATATAGCCGTGTCCCCGTACACCACCTTTCACAAATTTGCTCTGTCTCATACCCATATCCGTAACCATACCAGTACCTACCCATACCCATGCAACTTAGGTACTTGAACTATTGTACCTCACCACATAAAAAGTATGAGAGAAAAGATACTCTTATTCTCCACCTTATGGATAGACTGCAATACTTGCTCTATTGGTAGAAAAATCCTGTCATGCGGTTATTATTTAGTTGACGGAAAGCAGTATAAATGCATGAGAAAGATATCAATAATATTTTTTCATTGTCATGGAAAATGCGATGTGTCAGAAATGGCTTTACTTACCAGGTCCCATTACATTCTCTTTGTTGATCTCTACAATATAGTCAGAAAGATAGCTGATATCCAATGTTGTATTGACCAAACCGTTCGTAGGCCTTTGAAGAGAAGCTTGGAGATCACTAACATTAGTAAAAGACGAACCCGGTATGAAGTCATGAACAAGAGGTTGTATAAGCTTCAAGCCATGCTTGTTGTTATATATTTGAGGAAACAAATGAATTCTCAATATATTTGGATCTGGTCCTCGAAAGGTTCTGGGATTGTCATCCGCATAGCTGTCGGATTGCAGGGTGCCACTGACAAAGCTCACGTATTTATCATTACCATGGTCCTTCACTGTAAGTTTGAATTGGAACCCAACAGCCATGGCTGGGTCATTCGGAAGGTCCACAAAACGCCAGGAGATGAGGTAATTTCTTCGGGGAATCTGACAACTATCGCATTTAAGAGATATAGTTGGACCATTGCTTGTATTCTGGCAACGATAAGTTGCATAAGTTGACAAAGGGAAAACTCTGTAATCAATGAAACCCGGAGTTCCGAGCACCAAAGTGTCAAGGCCACGGAGATGAGCACAACTCATGCTAGAAATTGTAGTTATATTAAACTCCATGTCATTGACAAACGATAGTAAATCGGGAGCATTGACTGGCCTTACTTTATGCACCTCAATGCTTCTCCTGGTGATAACCTGATATAGCAGCCTGCAAAGAGCCAAGTGGTCTACTCAGAGGTGGCTGACGACGGGTGGGCTTTGAGTGAATTTTGAAAAGGAAATGAAGTTACATTAAACCATAGTACTTGATTCATACGAATGGGACACAAGACGGATACTCACGCAGATAACAGGCCGACGAGCAATATCCAGCTTGCTACGGAGAACGTCCCCCCCAGCTCCGTCTTTCTCTTGCGCACCACTTTCTGGTCATCCTACAGCGACGAATTTTGAAAAATTAAACGCATATGACAGAGTATCTACCGCCCCATCCCCCTAAAACATGACTTACATGATAAAACAAGTATCAAAGAACAAGACCCGCGTCAAAAAAAAATCTTGAATGCTTGTGCATACATACAAGCGTCACAAATCACCGACCATCTGGGATGATCAGAAACTGTTGGTATCAACTTACTCGGCGAGAATGACACAAATCAAGTGAACAAACACCTCGTTCATTTAATAATATTACGAGAAAAATAGCACTCTCTCGCTGCTAAAGTCGAGCATAACTAAGCTTGAACTATGATCCTTCTAATTTATCCCACCAGCCAGTGAACAAGCATCCCGTTCATTTAATAATTTTACGAGAAAAATAGCACTTCCTCACTGCTAAAGTCGAGCATAAATAGCTAGGGACCTCGGCACAAAGAACAGAGGGAGGGGTGGGGGGAGGGGAAACCTAACCAGGCCAGTGTCGGTGGAGTAGCGAAATCCAAGCGGCTGATCCACCAACCGGATCCGAAACCAGACGCGTCCTCCCGCCGTCCACCTGGCGAACCTGAGGAGGAAGCAGAAGAAGCAGCCACGCGCAGAGGAGCGCGAGCGTCGCCCGAGGGACGGCGCTGCCCGACTGGGTGATCCTCCTGATGGAGGTCGAGGGGGTGGAGGACGGTGGTGAGGAAGGTGGGAGGCGGAGATCCGACTCCCGGAGCTGACCTGCCCATCCGGCGGCGGCGGAAGGGAGTTGAAGAGGGCGCAGGCGGAGGCGCCGCGGGGGCGTATGCGCCCGGGCCGCACGCGCAGAGGGTGCCCGTTGTAGCGGAAGGATCCGGTCGGGCACGGCGTCCGGACATTTACCAATTAGGGCCTTCGCTTGTTCCGAAGCTACACGACCCAAGTAGAATCCGAGGATATCGAAATCGCCCAGAGAGAGAGAAAAGAGAGAGAGAGAGAGAGGAGGAGCGAAGGAGCTGGAAGGGGAATCCGAGGGCGCGATACGAGAGGCAGAGCCAGCTCAGCTCAGCTGGTGGAGTCCGATTCGGACAACGGGAGAAAGGGATTGGCGGGGCCTGGGGCTGACGTGGGCGCCCACTAACGAAGAGCTTACGTAGGTGGGAGGTCACCGTGGGTAAATTGGGACCCCTGGTGTCACCCCCTTATCTAGGGCTGAGCATGGTTCGGTCCAAACCGAAAAAACCGACCGAACCGATCCGAACTGATCCGAAAAAATCAGTTTTATAAGTAGGGCGATTCGGATCGGTTTGAAAACTTTTCAACCCGAACCGATCCGAACCGACCGAATATAGTGCAATACTATCCATTCTGATCTCAAACCCTACCCGACCCGTCCCCAAAGAGTCACATACTCAAACTCTAAACTCATTTTCTGGATCATTATGGGTTGAAAACAACATAATTATATCAGTGTTTAATGCTTCATAATCTCCTACTTTGTTGATATTTTTTTCTTTAACACGGTTTGTTGTTTGATAAAAAGTTTGATGAAGCTAGCACCGAACAAACCGAACCGAACCGTACCGAACCAACTTGCAACAGTTCGGTTCGGTTTTGAATTATAGGCGGTTCGGTTCGGTTGTTCAAATTTTGGTAAAAGCCGAATCGAACCGATCGTTGCACACCCCTACTGACCCACCCCATGCCGTTTATTTAAGACTTTGTTAACAAAAAAATTTGATCGGGTAATTTTTGCTTTGGTCCCCTTTAATTCCCGGTTTGGGTATTACCCGCAAATCTCCGAATTATCTTGACAAAAATATTTACTTACGTTTATCCAAAAAAAAAAAAAACCCAAGCCCAAGATTGGTTGGCTATCCACTCAAAGAGATCTAAAACATCAATTTTCACTCGTCTTCTCTGTTGGTCCCATATTTTGGATCCTCGGGGGATTTTTCATTAAAAGTCTTTAAGGGTTTGATATCTTTTTGGTACACAGCTGAATTGGATGCATTGAATAGCTTATTCAAACAATTTAATTACGCGCGTTTAGATAAACTCAGATTGCGATGGCCAACGCTGCAGTTTTTACAAGCGAACAAAGTCCTGAATAAATATTGGTGAACGAAAATTGAGAGCCCATGTGAACAGCAAAGCAATTTATTCTTCATGCTCGTGCTTTCAGCTGTTCAGTTTCCGACTGGAATCGTCTCCGTATATTTTGATAATTGTATTTGGCGAGAATTCCAAAGCCCTTATCTTGGTTAATTTATTGTTAATCACTAATCCCCTTCCACCTGTATCTTATTATAGGCGTAAAATAAAACTAAACGTGGCAGTGTCTGAGCGGACCTTAGGCCTCCAACTACCGATGTCGTAAAAAAAACAAAAAATTCCTGAAGGACCCAAAATATGGGACCAATAGAGGGGACAAGTGAGGTGTCTCCCTCTTATTGGATAATGAGTTGGCCATCATTAATGATGGCCAACTCATTATCCAATAGGAGGGAGACACCTCACTTGTCCCCTCTATTGGTCCCATATTTTGGGTCCCTATAGCAAAGCGCGGCGAGTCGATACTAGTTAAATTAAAAATTACTGAACCCCAACCACTTGAATCGGGAAAGAATGGGTCAAACTAATGACCTCGGTAAAAGATAAGGAGTTGGAAATTTTTGCTGTAATTTTTTCACGGTAAACATACAAGCCTCACTTGGCTTCTTCATTCGATCGCTGGGTAACAACCTCGAAATCCTCTTGCCCCGTGCGCATCTGTGGTCACCAAAGTCTTGAGGCTGGCTTTTATACGCTCGACTGCTACGCAAGCTTCTCATATGCGGGTCAGAAAAGGTCAGTGAATTGGATTCTATATATGCTAGTTTTACCGTATCATCAGCTTCCAGAATTGGCATCTGAGCTGGGTTTCGAAGAAAACGACGAGGGGATGTCTCTGATCCGCGACCCGCTGCCCCAAAAGGAAGCAAGGCTCAGACCCATGATCGCCATTGCTACGACTGAGCACGCAGCGGGGACCGCATGGCTGCTTCCGAGGAATTGAGTCGCCAGGAGCCCAGCCAGGGTCGAGCTCTGCATGCCCGTGCATAATGATATCGTCCTGCAAACTGGCTCCTCTTGCCTGGTAGAACATGACATAACGTTAGCTAACTCGTAACGAGACACTGTTGTGAACAAACATTTCCACAATGCCATTTTTAATTGTTATAATAACTAGATTCAGAAAATGTTCCACCACCCATCTACACATATATATTCATCGAAAATGTGGCTCGTTACATGAAACAATCAAATGGAGTTTGACCTGTCATATGATTTTCATAATGCCAGTAACAGAAAGTTGAGAGACAGAACTGAGAGGTAATAGATTCATGAAAGGAACAATTGATGTGTTATTCCCTGTTTAAACTTAATCAAGGAGGAAGAACCAGCATGGATAATCATAGCCTCATAGGGATCCTGCTCTTAACAGGTTCTCTTTCAGTCGATACAAATTAATTTTCCATGACACAAGAACTGAACATATGAGAGGAACAAATGGCCAAAAGAGGTAGATTCAAGTAAAATTGTTAAAAAAAAAAAAGAAACAGGGAAAAGAAAGCAAACACTTCAATGCAAAAGGCAGACCGAGAAGTAGGGAGAAAAGAGGATAGTAAAACATACCTCAAAGAGGGCAGTCTGGATAACCAATAACCAAATGCGAAGGCGAGAAGATGGAACGTTAGTATCGGGAGAAGCAAAGAGAGACCTTCTGATGATAGGATCTGCCTCCTATTAATAGCAAGAGGGCTTCCGATACACAATGAGGTGCAGATCATGGCTACGAAAGGCATAATTGGTTGGATGACGTTCACTACACCTTTGGCATAAGTATTGAGAGCAAGGCCAACAGTCACAGGAAAAAGGACAACCTACAAAACCATACAAACTCATTAATCCAGCTAGAAAAGGAGAAATTGATGTAATTGAAAACAATTGTAAATTTAGTTAGTAATTTCACACACAATATATTCCAAGTACCATCAACATGTCGGTGCTAGTAGTTCTTACTTATGCAAGAATGAGCTTTGTTTTAGCTAAGTAAATAGTAACGTACTAAGTTTAATTTAGCAATGTGCAGAAAGAGGCATATAGAGAACACAACAAATATGTCTTGGATTCACTATTGTCTAGTTGAGAGTCTGAAGGAATGTCATCAAGGGGAGAACTCAAGCAATTTTTTCCAGATTCTGTGAGGATGTTTCACGCATTTCCATAACTCATATGGCTTCACATATTTTTAGATAGAAATGGGTGCATAGATCTGGTAGAAAATAGTACTTAAGAGGAGCAGAAAGAATGTGATCTTGGACGGAGCTTTTCCTGAGAGCAAACTTTATTGGCTGAGGCTGATGGTAGAACTACCATCTCTCTGAATATAAATGTAGTTCAACCACTTATTTATTTAGGATTAAAAAAGAAACATAGAGAAAACATCAGAATAAATATCCATATCCGGTAACAAAAATAACTAAGGTTATAAGATCAAAGAAGTAAATCCACAAGAACAATTTGCTAGGTCATGTTGGAACCATATCCACCACGAGTTATTAAACAAAGATCTATGATGAAAGTAATGCATGCTCAACTAAGATATAAGATAGAATGGCAGATTGGATACAAATTCACACCCTCCTTACAATTTCAGTTGATGTGTTGACCATCTCTTAATACATCCATCATTTGGAATCAACTTAGAAACTTCGTATCATGCCAAAGAGTTCACGTGAGTCAGCATAAACTATTTATCCTCTGCTGGGATATCAACTAACCTTTATCTGAACAGTCATTTGTGGTCATCCTATTCCCATGAAAAGATCCTAACACAATCTAATCACCAGCTTACAACCTTTACAACCATGCGAAGATCTGATCCCATGACCAAAGGTAATTGGTACAATTTGGAGATACTAAAGGAGTAAAAGAGGAAAAGATATTTATTAGCTGTAAAATCTAAGATTACTATTCATTCTTCTGTAAACAGCTAAAAAAGAAGAAGTAGAATAATAACAAGAAACCTGATATAATCCTTTACCTGCAAGATTGACTTTGACATTGCCACCGCATCAACTGGAACTACTGAGCCAATTAGGAGGCCAGTTAGAAGAGGGGTGACGATGACAGAAGAAATTGTTGTTGAGCTTGTTAGCAAGATGCTCAATGCCACGTCTCCTTTGCTCAAATAACTGGCATAACTCGAGAGTTGTGCCCCAGCAACACAACTAGTAAGAACAAAACCAGCATAGAATATAGGAGACATTTTGAATGCCCTAGCTATCCACAGGCCCAACAGAGGCTTAAGCGCATACTGTGCAATATATCCGATAGTCAGCGGCAAAGGTCTGAAACAGTGATATAATAATAAGCAAATACTGAAGTCAGTTAAAAGCATATATCATGAAAGGAAGAAGGAAAAGTGAAAGAACCTCTGAAAGGCGAGGGCAAAATCATCAAGGGATAGCCTTATGCCAATAGATAGCATGATCCCTCCAAGGGCAGGAGCATAATAGTCTTTTGAAACCCTAGCGAACAGATAGAAAAAACAATCATTAGTTATATTTATGCTAATAAACCAAGTTTTGCTAAATTCATGAACATGATATCTTCAGGTCCATTACCAAGACAAAAATTTACTTCATGCAACTTCAGATACAGTACCATCCCCATATCTTCAGCTATTGAAAAGCATTAAAAGCAGTTAAAAACATGAGGATATATTATCACATCATAACAATGATTTTATCACCGTGATTTATCATTAAGAAACAGACAAGCGCTACATAGATTAAATTCATACACAAACAGAAGGATACAGAATAGGTCTTGAAGTTGGTGGATAAAGATTGACTTTGTCTTTAAACTCTTCCCCAAATTTTCATCCGCTTCTTTCTCGTATCTATGACCTTTTACTAGGCTCATCTTTTCTTTTGGAGTGGTGGGTTTCAATTGAGGTATCTTGTTAAAATGGCAGCAAGATATAGTTGCATAAACAACATTCTACCTGATATATAGTTTAAAAAATACAAATAGACCTTCAATGAACCACGTTCTTTAAGGATCCTCACTTTTAAGAAAATGCTCCTACTAGACATTTCTCCTTATTCTTATTTTCCTACATATACACAAGTTCCACATATCTTCTTCAACTAACCAAAATATGCTCAACTTCTACCTGAAACATTGAACTTGCACAATCACAGAGTCTATTAGGCCCCATCCGCAATTTATTTACTTATTAACATCGACTATTTACTTAAACGGAAGGACAGAAACACACATGCATTGCACACAACTTAGCAGCTACAAACACTTTAGTGCACAATCTCAAACCTTAGCATTATCTCAGCTAGGGACATGCAAGATAAGCGAGCAGCATTCTCTTAACCCAACCCAACAACTGCGAAAAGCTTAAAATGGCATTATCGTCTTCACCGGGTTCAACTAAGCCTTTACTAATAAAGAAAAGGATCCAAGAAGATGAACCAAATTTTACAACCAGCAAGGCATTACCCCAGAGCTTTGCATTCATCTACATAACTTCTTGATGGAAAAATAAAAACTAATACGACCATAATTCTTTAATTCTCATCAGGTGCATGTGCATATAAATTAAAACTGAGGCAATCTAATTGAAAGAAAAAGATAACGAGAGACGAGCAGAGCAACTAACCAAGAGAAGCCGCCACCACGAAAGGCAACATCGCCGACAGGGATTTGGACGAAGAATCAGCATCAGATGAATTATTCGCCTTATCACCAAGAAGCCCTGCATCTGGGTTCGCCCCAAATGAGAGCAGCGACACGTGTCCCAATCTCCGGTGCCATCCAACCCTCCCCTCGAAAGGAAACGACGTCGAGCACGCCGCTAAGGGCCTCGTCGGAGTCCGAACACCGCCCCGCCGGCGGAGAAGCGAGCGGTTGGGAGGTGACCGGAACGCGAGGGGAAGGACGCGGGCGCTGCAGGCGGCGACTGCGGCCATCGAGCGGAGGCTATCTTGATTACACGATCAGATTTTTTTTTTTTTTTGGCTTTAATTCTGATTTTTTTTTTCGGAGAAAGAGAGGAGAAATGAGATGAGAGGCCAAGGAGTGTGGAATGTGGATGCTCGTTTGGGATAATAATTTGAGTGGGCAACTTAAAAGGCTTATTTAATTGGGATATTAGAATATTATTTGAATTGAAATACATAATTAAAATCCAATTAAGTAGTTTAGGTCAAATCATATTCTATGTTTATGTAGCAAAGGGCAAAATATACATCAGCTAGTCGGATTTTTTTTTGGTTTAATTGCACTCAAGTCCCCTATTGTTTCCCCACTAGGCACTTACACACTCACACTTGTTTTTAGCAGTACGTATATACCTTAAAGTTTTTAAAACTTGCAACTAAATACCGTAAACTTTTTAAAATTGACACTTAAATACCCTAAAGTTTTTAAACTTTACACTTAAATGCCCTCAAGTTTATGCACTTAAAATACACTCGAGTTTACATAAATGTGGTGGGTATTTAAGTGCAAATTTTAAAAACAGGGTATTTAAGTGCCAAATTTAAAAACTTTTAGGGTATTTAAAAAGTGAGGATATATAGGTCCAAGTTTTAAAAAATTTTAAGGCATATAAGTGCTACCGAAAACAAATGAGAGTATATAAATGCAAGCTTTAAAACCTTTAGGGTACGTGAGTGCTGCCAAAACAAATGAGGGTAT
>NC_033802.1:67604122-67616746 GCF_001876935.1 Asparagus officinalis
TGAGAATTATTGTACTCGTTAAAATCAAGGTAAATGCAGATAGATTTTGTTCCTTGGGTTACTAAAGTCAAGTGCATCAAAGATAACCACACGCAGCTGAAATAAAATGTTGCGTTGCAAATTGCGATGCTCCTCATCACACAAGAAAAATAAATGAGAAGCCTAAAAATATAGAGAAGACGGCTAACGCATCAAGTAGAATCATAATTAACTCGCAAAGATTTCAAGTCAAAAATCCCAACTGCCCACGTTCAAATCGCGGTCATTGTAGCAACCGTAGCTCAACCATCGGTCCTGACTCCGATCAAATATATATAGGACTAAAATATGCATTTATATACGTACAGAGGGATCTGAAGATGCTACGAGAAAAAAGAAAAAGGACAAAGAAAAACACTGCTTTAAGCTCAAAAGGTTAATACTCTGTGGCCTGAAGATTTCCTTATTCACCGGCAGGATTCTGCAGCAAAACATCATGCGAAAAAGCACCACAGAAAGCAAACAAATAATAAAGGGGTTGCAACTTATTTCCAAAGTTCCGATTAGAGATGGCAGAATCGATACTTTCGACGCCAGTCATCTCCACAGCCTCGTTTTTAATTTCTCAAACAGCAGCTAGCTTCTTCAAGTTTTTCTGCTCCAGTCGGTGCGGAAGAAGTCGAGTAAAGTGTCAAATAAGTTGCTCGATTCGTTTCGTCCACGACAGCAATGTAAACCCTCTTGAAGTACTTACCCTTGATACTATCTGCAGTTCTTACAAATATCAAGGTCAACTTATCTCCCCAGTGCACTCCTCAGTTCGTGAGCATCTTCTTGCTGGTTTGGGCAATATGCACGATTCTGGGACATGGCAAATTTTCGAATTCGCTACACCTCTCCTTATGCAATCTTTAATATAGCATTTTCCGATCAAACATCAGATGGTAAAAGTTATCTTCCATGATTCACTGTAAGACGAGCTCTAAATGTTCTGCCCACAAGCGCTATTCCCCTGGTTAGACTTCAGAGAGGAACTCTGATTTCCTCTACCAGATGTCAGGCCCAAAGCATGAGCAAATATCCTTTTGGCAGCACCTTTCTGCTGTCTTTCCAAGTTCTCGGCGGTAACTACTTTTCCATTGTTCCCTTTTGGTATGGGATTGTCTAAAGATGACTTTAAATCATCAGCTCTTGTATCCCCCTTTTTCAAGACAAAACCGTTGGATGACCTACTGCTCTTGTCTGCATGCCTATCATACGTTTTATTTCTATGCCGATGCAATTTTGTAGTCGTTTCTTCATAATGTTCTGAACTTGAAGATACATGCTCTTCACTCTCTTTCTTAGTTTCAGGTGCTTCAGTACTAGCATTAGAACTAATCTTTGTCCCGAGCGCATGTGCAATCATTCGTCGAGCAACAACAGGAATGTTTCGGGACTTCGGAGCGGTTACTTCCTTCTGATCACTCTCGTGTAGAGAGAAGATTCGTGCACGAGCAGCCATATAAGCTGCTTCTCTTTCCTCGAGTGATGTTGATGGAGGAAAAGTTTCATTCTTCTTCAGCTCTGAAAAAGATAAAATAAATAAATAAAGATGAAAAAAGAACTTATGCACTTAAAGTATATTATTAAGGCGATCACCAGGATCTTTTAATGAAAGATAACATTATCCCCTACAGGGTAAGCTATATCACAATCTATATGCTGATCAAGCTGTTCACCTGATCAGACTACTACACTAGTGCTCATGGGATACAAGAAAGTGTCATAACCTAATGAACAAATAGTAAAAGTTCAAGCCTATTAACGTACTACTGAGAAAAATTGACGTCACTTCCATTCTATTAGTTTTTATCATTTTTTGTTGCGTAAGTCCAGTTAATGTCATATATATATCGAAACAGAATTTGCTACATCTTGGTTGACTATGATATCAGATTGTTTCATTCTTCCTGTTAAGTGTTAATTATTATAAAGAGTTTTCAGCTGATATGAGCCTAGGTGTACACAAAAGTAACGCATGAAATGAGGGGAACATTTGCCTCATAAAAATTAGATCAAAAAGGTACCTGGTGCTTCTTTCCTTCTCAAGATATGGGGTGATGGGGTGGGAAATTGATACTCATCATGTTGCCATAAAATGTCGCTGACAAGGATCGAAGGTCTGCAATTAGAAAAATATAATAATAAGCAGGGAAGAAAGTAAGAATTTATTAGGATAAGTTAACATTTCAATTTTCCACTGAATGAAAGTGCAAATTTCTGAAGTAGATATGTAAATGAAGTATATAGCCTGCATGCCATAACCAAGCTTTTTATAAATCTAATTATGCAAAAGAGAAACTATGAGACAACTTGACCAAAACTATAAAAGGCAGGAGTACGCCAAGTCAACAATCATGTGTCATCATAACGTGAAGAAACTTAGGTAAGTAAAGAACAATTTTCGCAAGCACATTATACATGCACGCGCACACACATGAACGACAAGTCACATCTGATGGGTAGGCCTTGCCATGACTCATTTCTTCACAGCCCATTCAGCAAAATGGGATGTCAGCTCATACAAAATAACCACTACATATTTATTACACACAGAGTGAGAGAAGGAAAAAGTGACTACTCTCCTCTTATGGGGAGAGAAAAACTTATCGCTTCAATAACTCGTGGAACTGTCTTAAACAGGTAAATATTTAAGATCAAATAAAAAATAAATATAGGAAGGTCAAAGTCGGAATTTTTGTAAAACAGCATTAACTGTAGAGTTGGTATTGCATGTGATTTTACGTAAAATTGTCATTATACTCTTTTTCTTTCTCTTCTTCCTTATCTAACTCATCTTTCACAGACCAAAACCCTACACAGCTTGATGGAAGATAACAATACGTCAAAGGAAAATGAATATTTTCCTGATCCGCACATAAAAGTGTAAACTAGTTTAGAATGTATATACTATATAGAAAGAAATGGACAACGTAAGCACGGAGGAAAGAAGAACTAGAAAGTAAAGGATTTCCCATATCATGTCACCTCATGCTGTCATATCATCTATGCATGTATCCATGTTCATCCTAAAGGTTGAGTTGCAAAATCTTTTGAAGGAGTCCTGTCCTTTCCTTCCACATACAAATTTGTAAGCCACTATCGTAAAACAGTTTTCATGAAAAAAAATTCAGGAAAAACTATTGGACGTGACCTTTCATGTTCGGAAACTGATTCAGTTTACATATACAAATAATTCAGATAAACTGAAGAAATCTCGAAAGAGAAAAGGAACGAACTTTTGATAGAAGTAGAAGCAATAGAGTTGAAGAATAAAAGAAAACTTAAGCACAGCAAAATGAGAGATAACTCTTGTTAATCTATGATAACAGAAAATATTATCTAGTGCATCATGATGTGCAGATAGTGCAGAACTGAAGTGTGAACCATTTGTGAAAAGACGAATGCAAGAATTGACATGTCTTAAAAGTATCAAAACAATAGTAAGTTTTAAAAAAAAAAATTAACTGATGAACCTGTTCCCTTTAAGGATATAATGAATCGAATGAGATAATTTGAAGTAGATGATCAATAATCAGAGAATAAGACAGATTTGGCAACATACATTGCTTTATCTCGACCTAGATAAGCAGAACTGAAGTGTGTACAGTTTGTGAAAAGACTAAATGATGACATGTCTTAAAAGGTATCAAAATAAATACTAAATAGAAAGTAACAAGCATATACATTAAGTGATGCACCTGTTCTTCCTTAACTATATCAATGAACTGAACGAGCAATGTGAAATGGATGAAATGATAATCAGAGAATAAGACAGTAATTTGTCGACATACATTGTTGTATCTGCACACCGCTCCAGAACTAAATGGCGATCATCCCCTTCACCAACAGACTCATGAGCAAATCTAGGATTTTTTTACAAATTGCAAGTAGAAGAAACATAATAAGTATGCAAAGCGGAAGCATTACTAGAAATAATCTGGAGGCAATGCCCATAAATTTTCCAACTAGTGGCTGCTTACATCCGCAATAAAAGAAATAAACTCAAACAGAAAACATAAGCAATGGTACATACCCGTAAATATCTGCAAGTCGATGCAACAGCATACGGTGGTACGGGATCATTGGTTGAAGCTCCAAAAATCCTTCTTGGCTGGACGCAGACATTGGTAATGAGGTTCAGAATGATAGCAATAAGGACGACGATCAGAAATATGCACGTTACAGTGCATTTTAAAATAGCTAATGTCTATATCACTGAAACTTGGCTCACTGTCAGCAACTTTCCAGTTGTCAAGTTGACGTGTATCTCATGTTTAGGCAGCAAAGACCAAAAGAAGTAAAGGAACAAACAAGGTATTAGTTAATTACTAAAAGCAAAAGCAACAACCCGAATGCCATAAGAGAGATGATTTTTTGTCGATATCAGAAATAATACCGAAACAAACAAATTAACATACCAAACGAACGCAACAAAGGCAAACAACTAACATCTTGAGGAAAGAGCAGTGATGGCGTAAAAATTAAACGAGTAAAATCCACGAGCCCGTAAATACCTCGCATCATCTTGAAGGAAATTAACCAAGGCTTCCTCTACGGAAAGAACAAGATGCTTGCAAGATAGATTGTCCTTGATAAGGGAAGCCAACTCCTCCACCTACAAGTTTAAAATAGAAGCTTGACTAGCAATTTACATAAAAACAGCTACCCGAAATAGACGCAATGGTTTCTCGGCCGCCTTTTTTGTAAGATAAAATCAATTTAGCAGCTAAGATACTTATTATATATGAAAAAGGTAATTGGCTTCGATTTTACAACATTTGATGGTAAAGTAGGACGAAATTACAATGATTGCTTA
Source organism: Asparagus officinalis (assembly GCF_001876935.1). Classification (NCBI taxonomy): domain Eukaryota; kingdom Viridiplantae; phylum Streptophyta; class Magnoliopsida; order Asparagales; family Asparagaceae; genus Asparagus; species Asparagus officinalis. The sequence continues at coordinate 67,608,963 of NC_033802.1, forward strand.
ACTGCAAAAGGAATTGTGAGGGAGCACTTTTACTTGCAAGCATACATGCAGACTCTATTTTTGCGGATTTTGCGAAATCCTCGCAAGGTTAGAATCGGGATTTAGTTACTTATGCTCTGAAGAGCGCCAGCATCACCCCAATTATTCGCAAAAAAAAAAATCTGAGATTATTTTTCCGCTAAATCCCAGAAAAATAACTTCTTTCCCAATACAAAAGTACAAAGAAGCTAAATTTAACCAATGTACAGAGAACCATAGAGCTCTAAATTGAGAAGGGGGTAGGATTACCATGGCGAATTGAGTCATTGACATGATCCTCGGCGACTGGAGATTTTTGGGGGCCAGTTAGCGTTTAGCACGCGAGCCCTAAAAAAAAGAGGAGGATGTCAAGAAAACTATTTTCAATAGCGGGGTGTTTTTGGTATTGACTCTCTTGGCCCGGTTCAGTTGGGGCCTTTCGATCTCAATCGGATAATCTCATGCTCGATTCAGTAGGGAGAAGAGCGATTGATTTCTTTTCTTTTCCTGGTACATGTTTTAAGATTTTAAAATTTTTATTAAATATTAAAACTTTCGTGTTAATAAATAAAAATTATATAATAAGATTATTTAAAAAAAAAAATGTATGAATTAATTATTATTGTGTAGTTATTATAATTAAATATTTTTCTTATAATAATTGTTTAGTATTGACTCTCTTGGCCCGGTTCGGTTGGGGCCTTACGATCTCAATCGGATAATCTCATGCTCGATTCAGTAGGGAGAAGAGCGATTGATTTCTTTTCTTTTCCCGTTACATGTTTTTAAGATTTGAATTTTTTTTAAATATTAAAACTATGTGCTAATAAATAAAATTATATAATAAGATTACATATAAAGACATGTATGAATTAGTTATTATTGTGTAGTTATTATAATTGAATATTTTTCTTATAATAATCGCTTAGTGTTAACGTTTTTTCAAATAAGTCACCAGATCTAAAATTATTATTAAATAAAACTACTAACTCTATAAGTTCTCTCAAATTTGCCCCTCCAACTTGAAAGTTATTAATTTAACTCTAAATTAACTAAGTTGTATTATTCTTGCTAATTTTTTCTTAATGTTCTCTAGATAATTAAACTTGATACCAGCAACATATTGCAATAGTTGCTCCTTTTTATAATTATTGAATAGGGTAAATTACACTAAACCCTTATAAACTTTTCAGCCCATATGAACTTTTAAAATTACACTAAACCCCTAATGACTTTTTTTTAAAGAAGACCTCCAATAACTTTCCGAATTTTACAGATAACCCTTATAAATTGGAACCATAAAATGGCATAAAATGCATTTTGAAAGTTATCGGGGTTTAGTGTAATTTATCTAAAAGATAATTGTGGCTTTCTACAAAAGTCATTAGGGGTTTAGCGTGGTTTTGAAAGTTCATAGGATCTATTTACAGCAAAATGTTGAAAGATCATGGGGTTTTACTGTAATTTACCTTATTTAAAATAATTATTTTGTCTATGTATTATAAAATATTTATGTAGTTTAATTTTTTAATTATGCTCTTGAATAATTTAGTACTATAAATATTTTATAATTTTTATTATACTATCATTAACAATTAATAATAGTATTATTAATATTAAATAAATTTTCTGTGAAAAGTTTAGTTTTTAATCATTACCAAATACATAATATTCAGTGTCATGTAATAATTTTTGAGAAAATACTCTATAAATAATATTAAATTATTTATTTAATAACATAATACTAAATAAATAGTGTAATTCATAATTTATGTGATGTTATTAATACGTGATTCAAAATTTATTTTATTTATTTTATTTATTTTGTTTATTTTATTACTTATTAAATTATAATATAATTCTTAATAATATTTATTAACATATTATTCTATTTATACTATTATTTTGATTATATTATTATAATTCATAAATAATAATTATAATAATTTAATTGATTTCTACTAATAATTGTGTATACTTATTTGATAAATTATTTATTTTATTATTTTTAAATAATTAATTGTTATAATATTATTGATAATTATAATTATTTAAGAAGGTGAGGAGGTGCATAATTAATAAGTAGTTATATTTATTTAACGAATGAATAATTAGTGATAATGGCATAGTAAGAATATATCAAAATTTAATAGGGCAAAAAAAAATTAAAGTTTTAGCACCCCAATCCTCTTTTTATAGTAGCATAGATTATTTTTTAGGGGTTTTTTTTAACATATTAATCCCTTACATCTTCAATAATTGCATAGTAGCCCCTCAAATCTCGAAGTTTGCTATCTAACACAAGTTAGATTTGAGGAGAATATTTCGTCGAATCTAACGGTTGGAGGCTGCTTTACCCTCTATTATATTATGTAACTCATTTTAAATGGGTTTAAACCTAATATCCTCTTAAAAATCCCCAAATCCATATGAGTTCTTCTTCTCCAATGGTTAGAAAAGAATCATAACCTAAAGTTGTGCTTTACGACGGTTTAAACTATTAGAGAGGGGTAATTTGGTAATTACGGATGTTGGACTAAGAGTTAACCCAATATTAGTTAGGTTTTTTAACTCGTAAGTTGATAGATTGACCATTTTGCAAGATCAAATAAGATTTAAGGGATAAATATGTAATTTTTAAGAATTGAAGGGCTAATATGTAATTATTGACAGATTAACCCTTACCCTTAGGGACAATTAATCAGATTAACCCCTAATTAGTGATCGCTAACTACATGGGACTAGTAGCCCCATTTTTTTAAAGTCTCAATTTTCCGAAATCAACCACTTTTTGACCAACCATGGTGATGGGTAAAAAAGCAGTCGATTTTGCTAATTAAATAAAAATGTTTGATTTTGCTAATAAAATTTTAAATTGATCTTTTTTAAAAATTTCTTTTAAGTTTAAAGGTTAGCCCTCTAAACTTCATCCACTGTCCTATCTTTCTCCAAAACAGTACTCACTAAAATCCATTAACTTTTACTAGGTATGTCACTTACATCGCCTATTAACGCTTTAATGCCCACTAAATTTCTCAATTCTCTCTTTTTTAAGGAATCAAAAGATTCAACTACATTGCATCGATAAGAAGTTGATTATAGATATGGTCTGGGCCAATCCTAGAACAACAAATATGGTGTACATTTATATTTACAAGCAGTGTGAGCTAATTTGTGAGCGTAGATATTGCTCGATCTATAGATGTGGGTTACGAAAAGATTGAGCAAAACATTCAAAGAGTGCCCAACAGTCCCCAGGAGTATTTGAGATGAAGGAAAGATAAGCTATAGCACCATGAAGTATAAACGCAAAGTCTAAACAGTTAGACACTATGATGATAATGTTGGGAATTTCAGTCTCCTCGCCTACTGCGATCTGCGCAACTTGGAAGCCAACCACAATCAAGAATAAAGAAAACGATCACAATCAAGAAGAAAAACACCGAGATTTACGTGGTTCGGTCGACTAACTTCGACCTACGTCCACGGGCAACAATACGAGAAATCTACTATGTATCAGGGAGAACTACGAGAGGAACCACTCAACTTTAGTCTCTCAATCTCTCAACCTCACATACATAATCAACTCTCATATTCTCTCCAAAGTCATCTCCTTACAATCTTTTGCACGGACAAAAACCTCGAAACCATCTCCCAATGATGTAGTCTTTTGCACGGACAAAAACTATGAAACCTTTGCCTCTCGCACAATACTCTTGAATCAGGCTACGCCCTCTGCTAACCCTAAATTACAAGAATATTGACTCTCTCTCATCTCATTGGTTTTTCCTCCAACAATAGAAGAATATATATAGGGAAACCAAAACCCAATATCTAGCCTAACTTTCTAATTAAAATAGGACTCAAACTCCTAATCATCATGAGACCCAGTCTCCTAATCATGATAGATTTCTAACCCTATCTAATTTTCATAAAGTTATACAAAGAATCAAAGATACAATCTCAACATATAATTGACCATACATTGTTGAGGGCAACTCAAAGTTCAGTGATGAGTGCAAACGCTTCTATAGCACACGTGAGATAGATGGAGGACCAAAAAGTTTTGTGAGATAGCAGCTTTAGACATTAGCTATTTTAAGAATGCAATTTTGAGTCATCCACGCATCGTCTGGACCAGAAAACTTATATATTTAGAAAAGTAAATCCCTTTTTTTATTTTAGTGTTCTCCGTGTCTGCTCGACATTCATGTTCTCTTGCCTTGATAAGTCACAGAAAAATGCACACACTCGTAAAATCAAAGGAAATAACCTTGCACTTGGAAAAATCTACATCAATTCACACTCAAAGAACTATAAAAAGCTTAGAAATTATCTGTTTTCTTGGCAATTCGACTACAGCAGAATCGTTTAGAAAAGTCAAGTGATATTTATAAAGTTAGGGCGTGTTTACCAAACACCCTAAAACTGGCCAGGACTGATCCTGACTAAGTTCTAAACTAATTCGGCTTTCTTTTAGGGAGTGTTTGACAACTTTATAAAATTGGACCAATACTGAACCTGACCCAATTTTGTGTTGTTTCTTGTTTGTCAAAATTCTGGGCTAAATCTGACCCCATTTTCGTGCCCAAATAGTGTCACTAAACTAGTTTTGTTTTGGACCAGGGGGGTGAATGGTCTGGTCCAAAACAAAACTAGTTTAGCACAAAACTGGGCTATGACTGGTCTTGGTCCAATTTTGCTCCGTTTGTCAAACCGACCATTAGTCTAGAGGAGAGGTGGACCAAAACAAAATCAGTTTTAGGGGTCAATTTAGGCCTTAAAAGAACTGGGTCAATGATGGCCATGTTTTACCCAAACGCAATTCTTCTCAAAATGGAGCTAGGACCGAACCTAGCCCCGTTCACAAGAATTTGCCAAAACATGCCCTTAGAGCAAGGGCAGCAAGCTCTGAGGAGAGCTCTCAAGGCTGACGTGGCCGTGGAAAACGGCAGCCCCCCCTCCAGCAAGCTCCTAACCCCTCCCAAGCCCCTCTCCTTAGGCCGACGTGGCGGTGGAGAGCTTCGGAGCTCCCAAGCGCTCCACAAATTTGTGGAGCGCTTGGGAGCTCCCAAGTGGGGAAAATTTTACAAAAATCCCCCTCAAACATCAGGTTCGGCGATGATGGCGTTTCCGTTGAGATGCTGGCGTTCGCGAAGATGGGTCGGAGAAGATTTGGGGTTGGGGTCGAACGAAGAAGGAAGATGATTTGGGGGTGGGGTTGGATCTGTCGCTGGGTTGAGGCTGAAGATTTTTTTTTAGTGATTTGGGGATTTGGCGTTGTTGAGAGGAAATGTACCGTTGGAAAATGTACCGTTGTGAAAAAGTTTTGGTGAAAATGCACCGTTGTGAAAAAATCATCCTAACTAGGAGGGTTTTTTTTTATATTGTTGGAGCTCCTAACTAGGAGCTTGTTGGAGCTCCATAAAAGAAGGAGGGCCTCCCAAGACTTAATTTTTTAATTTTTTATTCTAAAATGCTTGAGAGCTCTTGAGAGCTTGCTAACTAGGACTCCCAACTGGGAGCGCACTTGCTCTTAGACGGGGTTATCTGCATTTGAGACAAACTTTGGCGGGGTTTTGTGAAATTTACCCTCATTAGTTGCTCTATTTGCAAATGGGTCGGACCCGTTATTTCCGACAAAACCCGTTAATCTTCCATCCTAAAACCCTAGTTCCCTCAATCGCTCTTCTCCAAAAACCTTCGCACTGAATAGAGCGCGGGAGAAATGGCGAGCAGCGATCTGGCCCGCAGAAATGGAGGTGGAGGCGTACCGCCGCCTCTTCCCTCTTCCATACTACGAGCGCCACCTCGCCGAGTCCGTTCGCCCGACGCCCGCCTCTCGCCCGATCCCGGACACCACCGTCGCCGTCGCGCCGTCGCCTCCGCCGACGGGTCCTCCCTCGTCAAAGGTCGGAGACACGACGATGCTAGCCGCCATCAAGCTCGAGGTCATGACACCTGGCGCTGAATCCCCCGACCAAGGATCCCTAGGTTTCATTAAGAAAATATTCTTTTTTTTCCTTTTTTTAGGGTTTAAGAAGAAGGAATTGATTGTGATTTGTCTTATTTGGTTAGGGATTGAGTTTCATATGCCGCCGATTTGTTCCCCTCTAGTGAGGCCGGGGAGGCCGGCGGAGGTGGCGCCTGTGATTTCTAAGCAGATCTCGGATGTTGTCATGAGGTTTGCTATTTTGACGGTTCTCTGCTTTTATTATATTTGAGCAAAATGCTGTGGAGTTGTTTAAGCATGGTAATCTTTAGTTTCCATTAGTAGGAAGCTTAGAACTTTGTTAAAATTTTCGTCACAACAGGATACTTTCTATATGTTACTCGTTAGTTAAGGTATATTTGCTAGGATTATCTTGAATCTGCTTACTATTTTGAAAGTTTGTAGAAGTTAGATATATTGGGACTTATTACTTTTTGGAACTATTGCTAATTAGTTTATCGAACGGACTAGGTTGAAGAGTAAATTGTTCTGGGTATGTTTCATGTTGTTGATGCTAAATGTAGCCTGTCATGCTTGTCATTTGTAACTGACTGGATATAGCCCAGTCATGCTGATTTTATTTAGAGTTTTATGATCTGTTATATTAGTTCATAATCAAAAAGTTTCTCCACAAAATTTAAACTATTTTACCTCAAGCTTTATTTGAAGCCTCCCAGTGCGTTATCACATCCACCCACCCACACACACAAGCCTTCCAATGTATTACCAACACCACGCCCACCCACATGGGCCACATCCACCTATGCATCCAACTACTCACACCCACCCACACGCGCGCGCTCACCTGCTTGCGCACCACAGACAGGCACACACATATCTAGACAGACACAAATACATGTACGTACTCTTTACATAGTACATACATATGTACATAGACACGGATGTGTGCGGGAAAAAATGGGTATGAGGTGATAGCTCATCTTGCGAAGTGAGCTACCAAGAGGTGCACAAATGTTAAGGTCCATTATGCTAGTCACATTGGAGCAGGTAGATCTTACCATTCCTATCTTTGGGTAGCTCTTTTTGCTAAATGAGGTGGCAACTTATATGTGTGTGTGTGTGGGTGGGTGTGGGTGTGTGTGTGTGTGTGTGTGTGTGTGTGTGTGTGTGTGTGTGTGTGTGTTTGTGTGTGTGTGTGTGTGAGGCATCAGTGAGTCACATTGGAGCAGGTAGATCTTACCATTCCTATCCTTGGGTAGCTCTTTTTACTAAATGAGATGGAAACTTATATATATGTGTGTGTTTGTGTGTGCGTGTGTGTGTGTGGGCGCGCGCGCGTCTGCGTGTATGTATGCATGTGAATTAATATAATAACATGCAAGTTGTTAAAATTTATAAGTTTCCAACTTTTACTTGGATTTAATTAACCTAACTTGACAGCTACTTAATTGCCGTATTGACTGAGCAAAATTCAGGTTTGCCACCATTCACCCCCTCAAATTAAGCTTTTCTTGTTGATCTTTTTCGGCATATTTAGAATTGGTAATACAATTGAATCATCTTCTTCTTTGTAATCAGCTAGTATTTTATCTAGAAGCATTCCAACCATTCCCGTCTGCATGATTAAAACCTTATGCAAATCTTGTCCTTAATCCTTATCCCGTCAATGCTAATCTGGTGCAAATAAAAGCTGTTATATTTGTCATATTGTTCTCATTGTTGCACTTCTCCATTGTAGCTTAAACATAGCTTTGAAATTTAATACTTAATAGATTATCCTCTTAACCATATGTTATATATTAAATTTACTTCT
>NC_033802.1:67616759-67618082 GCF_001876935.1 Asparagus officinalis
CCCATTATTAGGTTTTTTCTAGTTCTGGTGTGATAGATTTAAAGGAGCTCTCTTTAATCAATGGAAAGGCTGCATGGATGGCCTACTTGGTAAAGTTTGTCTTCTCTTCTTGTCAACTTTTTGTTTGACTTCAAAGTTCTTCCTGATGGGTCCATGAATTTTTGGAATGCGACTGTTTGACATCTAAGATGGCCAAGTGTTGCTGTTTATATGGTCATGCAGGATATATATTGTCTAAATGCTGATGGTTCTCTATTTGATGCTGCACTACTATCTGCAATAGCTGCATTTTCCAACTGTAAGTCTTATTTGATTTGCTTGCTAGTTAATCATTTTTCAAAATTTTATCTTGCTCCTCGGTTCCTGCAATTTAGCTTGAGTCTGCAATTTGATTGATGGATCTGTAATACCACTTGACTATTTGTTGGGTCTGTATGCTAGAGTCTTCATGATTTCCATGGGTGTGTTTGAGCAGCATCAGCACTTCTAATACTGCTTTACGTGTTATATCAGGTTTATGGTAAGCAGGCCAACATGTAACGGCCTATGAGTCTATCTTAAAATATCCGTGTCCAATATCTGTTAGACACTGCTCCAAGACATCCACAATGTTCAAGTCATGGTTCAGGTTCAACCAATGAACATAATGGGTCATTGCTAAGGTTTTAAATACCCAATATCGGGGAAATATTGGACGGCCAAATCTGTATTGGATTGCAGATATCAGATATATGTAGTACACATCGGAGTGCTATATTGCATGATATGCATACATAATATAATGTCCTAAAATATAATCTAAATCTACTTAATAAAATCTAAGCATACAAAAATGTAATGTTATATCTTTAGGATCACTAATCAATTGTGGAAGCTTACTTAGGTAAAAGAGACTACTAGGAAACTACTAGAATTTGCTAAAAATTTTGTAGAGCTGGAGTTTTTAACTGAAAGAACATATAGAAATTTTGCATAATTGTATTGTTTTGCAAAAAAAAAATTCATACAAAAGGACATCGCCTAACATATGGGTGGACATATCGGCATGTCAGGGATATATATTGCCCAAAATTGCTAAAAAGCGATAGAGGATAGCGAGACCATATCATTTTGCGACAATCATAAAAGGATATATAGGCTGATATATCAGCGATATCAGGGATATTTTAAACGATGGCCGTTGCAGACAATTTTTTCGACCAAAGATCTGACACCCTTTCCCAAACATCAAATCTGGTGAAGACCTTAAAGGCATTGAATGGTTCAAAATTGACGAGTTATTGTGAATGTCTTCTTTCTTTTTTTTTGGTGGGGGGGGGGGGG
>NC_033802.1:67618092-67655613 GCF_001876935.1 Asparagus officinalis
TCAGAGTGTCAGCAGACCAGCCATCATCTAGTGGTGCAAAATGAATTATGTGCGAGAGAATGTTTTCTGGGAACTGAAATTAGTGCATAGAGAACAGTAGGTGTCACGGAGTGGAGACCAGGTGCTTTTTTGTCTTCTAAAGGAAAATAGAAAAAGATACATGTTTAAGTGAAAAGTTGGAAAAAGAGTCAGTTATATTTTTTATAACATCGAGGCTTCCTTCATTATTCACCATTATTAATTTGTTGCCTTTTGGTCTCTGCTCAAGAGTTCTTCTAGCATCGCGATCTTTGTTGGATAGAAGAAACACGGGCACCTGAGAAGGGGGAAGGTGAAGAGTTAGGGCTCAAATCAGATGATAGTTGTAACTCTTTTTAGCTTTAGAGAGGGTCTGGTCATGTTTTGACCTTTTTAGAAACAAGAGCACCTGATGAAACCTACTGGTTAAGTTGTTGATTTGAATACATGTTCTGGTCCAGTGTACCATTTCTATACAGTTATACCTGGTCCTCTCACTTAAATTTAAAGAGTCGGTGGCTTAACAATTATAAAAATCCATAATAGATTGATGAATCACTTTAAAGTTGGGAAAAAAAAGAAGCACTTCACTTCCTTCCTCGCTCACACCTGGTGCCTAAAACATTACTTATGGCTCACTCCTTAAACAACTGTGATGTTTTTACTGTATTATGATCTACCACCATCCAGATTGTCATTTTTTCAAGTAAGAATTCCCAGTTGTGCTTTTGCACAGTCTTCTGGTAGTATATATTTAACTAGAACCATCTTATTCATACTACTATCTTAGCGACATGAGTTTGTGTTTTTATGTCACCATATAAATTTACTTCTAATTTGTAGTGCAGATCCCTCTCGTTTCCGTTAATGAAGACGGAAGAGTAATAGCTGTGTCCGGGAAGCTACAAGAGGAGTCAAAATTAGAGCTGGTGAACAAGGAGAAGAGGAAGCTCTCTCTCAGGAGCACCCCATTCTCTCTCACATGCATGCTTCACAAGAATTACATCTTTGCAGATCCCACTGCAGAGGAAGAGTCCATCATGGACACTGTTGTTACGGTCGTAATAGATTCACTAGGCCGGCTGGTGTCAGTCTACAAAGCTGGAGGATCAGTTCTCGTCTACAATTCAGCTCTTCAGGTTTGTTTACCATGCCTTGAAGGATAAAGCATCCTTGTGTATCCAGTTCATTGATTAATGGTGGACCATATGGATATCAATCCTTAAATTAGTGTACGAATTCCCGAGCCCAATGATCCAAGACTTGGTATTTGTTTATGGCGCCACTAACGATATGGACCGCGTGTGCTTTTTTCTTTTTGGGGGGCTCTCTAGTCTCTAGACTAATAAGCTCAGCAAACTGATCTTTTATGCCACAAATTTTCCCTTTCTTCATTGTTTTGGTATTTGGGTTTTTCGGATTGAACTTCGTTTGAGTCCCATGTGGCAGTGGGATTTTGGAACATTGTTTCATCAGGATGTTTCGAATTTAGGAAAACCATTAAGATAAACAAACAAACATGCGAATGATACAAACATTTTTCATCTTTATCATTAAACGTAAGTTCATTGCTTTTGTTCCTTGTAGGAATGCATTATACTTGCAAAAAAGAGAGCAGAGGAGCTGCAGAAAATTTTGGCGGACGCCCTATCACCACAAATGGATCTAGACTCGGATTGATTCGTATAGGAGCTTGTAACTGAGTTGGTGTCATTGAGATTTCAATTGCTTCGGAAAGAACAGATTCTACTAAAATTCCTTCTCTTGTATGGATTTCTTTGGACAACTGAACATGAATGGAATTTACAGGCATTTCGCCTTTCAGTTGCGTAATTTAATTCTTTTCCTTGTGCAGAGTCAAATTCTCATCCGCATTAAATTGGTAATTGTTCTTATTTTCGTCACATGTACATGACACGATCAAGGTCCTAAAACTGTCATCTGGCTATTTTATCTATAGTATGTAGGATGTGCAACACGAATTTTCTTCTCTCTTTTTATTTTCCTTCAAATTTTTATTTTCCGTGGATTACGAGCTGAGGAAGAAGAAACAGGGGGTTAGCAGATCATGAAGAATTTTTTTTTTTTAGGAAAAGATAAATACAGTAGATTGCTTGGTGATGGTCAGAGCAGCCATCGTTATTAATAAATAGACGGCGCAGCCACTTTTTCGTGTCCATGGTCACAACTTCAATAATGATCACAGCAAGCTGATGATATATGGAGCCAGATTTCAGTGAATGTGAAAAACTGTCCGTGACTCTTTTCAAGTCATTGTGCGCACCGTGCACGTATGTTACGCATCATTATAGGATAATTATTATGAAAACCCCTCAAGGTTTGACACTACATTATAAAACATCCTAAAGCTATTTATATTCCAAAAAAAACTGTTAGAACCTATTTATATTCCAAAAATATGGAACAATTTTTCAAAACCGACTGATTTTTTTTTTTAAATCGACCGTTTTTTTTTATTTATCAAAATCGACCCGGTTTTGTGATTAGCAGGTTAATCACTATCCTAAATAGTCGGGGTTGCCAACCCCGACTATTTAGGAGGGTATTAAACCCTAATTAAAGGGTGATTAGCAGGTTAATCACTATCCTAAATAGTCGGGGTTGCCAACCCCGACTATTTAGGATAGTGATTAGCCTGCTAATCACAAAACCGGGTCGATTTTAATAAATAAAAAAAAAACAGTCGATTTTGAAAAAAAAAAAAAAATCCGCCGGTTTTGAAAAATTGTTCAAAAATATCTCTATTCTTCCCCTCTAACATTCTTTTTCTTTCTCCCAAGGGCAAACTGAAAGCTACACCAAGTAGAGGTTAAAATTAAAAGGGTTAAAGAAATTGCCTTGATCTTCTATTAATTTTCTCGTCGGTAAAGGTCATAGTAAGTTGGGTTCAATGTGAAAAGAGGGAAGATAGGTTTTGCAATTGCTTGAGGAAAAAGCGAAGCTTTGTTGAGGGATATGTTAGAGGGGGAAAATAAATTATAGAAATTAAACGAGTTTTAACAGCTTTTTAATAGCATAGTGCATTGTAAGGGAAAAAAAATATTAATGTTAGGAAATTTCATAATAAGCTATTAAGTCTGAAGGGATTTCATAATAATTACCCAATACTATATCATGAATAATATTTTAATATTCCTACACATCTTCCTTTAATATATACTAGTGTGAACACCGTGCAAAACACGACATACTTTTTTTCCCGTTACAGTAATCCTGGTTGAACCACTACAATAATTTTTTTAACTGCTACAGTATCTCACCTTTGCAAAACCACCGTGTCCAATTTTGTATTTGCTACAACAATAATGTTACTGTAGCAGTTATTGTAGCATGGATAGTGAATCTAGGGTTCTCCCATTTGTATCCATTTGTATAGAGGAGTAGATTTGTCACCGAAGGAATTTTAACAGCAACGGAAGCAACTTTAACTTCATCAAAACTTCCACATCATCCTCTTTTTTATTCTCTCAAATCTTTCTCAGCGTCTAAAGACGACTATCGTCAAGGAAGCATCCAAAAAGATTCGACATACAAATCTGCATGCAAATACCATTTCCATTCTCACTCGGTCATCACACCCCTCTATACACCAAAAATTATTACTAATTCCTAAAAGAATTAATAACCACACTAGACAAAATTCAGCCCAAGCTCTACATTTGAAACACCCCTAACATTTACAAGAGGAGAACTAGGAAGAAACACCTCCGCAGTTATGTACACCGGATCACCTTCTCACCCTTGAGATTCCGAATAATTCAACAGTGCAAACTTCACATGAAGCCCAATCTTCCCGCTTTCTTTAACAAGCCTGGCTCCAATCACCAACCAATGTCCTGGGATATCTTGTGGCCCTTTCACAACCTCGGCCATATCCACAAATTTCAACAGTTTTCTCGATTGGATTGGCACCGGGGGGCCGTCTGGGTACACCCCAGAATTCAAAATTACCGGAGGCTCGTGCTTATGAGCAGCAGTATCACGCTGCGTGAAAGTGGTACTAATGTTTGTAAGAAAACTTCCCTTGTGTGAAGTCGAAGCAGGGGTACGAGCCCATTCTGTCCTTAAAATAGAGCAGTACGGGATGTGAGTGAAGAGGAGACGAATATGGAGGGATTTCTTTGGCCAGTTCCCTTTGGTTATCAGCTGAGCACCAGTGACCACAAAAACACCCTCTGATGATGATTTCTCGAGCCATTCAGGGTCATACTTCACAGGATATGTACAGACGCTTGCGTATTTTTTCCATTGGATAGGTTCAAGAAATCCGGAGCTTGAATCTTCTGAGCCTTGCCATTGAGACATTGAACTAGTGGAAGTTGTGAACATGCTGGGGAGGCTTGAGAGGTGTTGTAAGTGTATGGCTAACCGATTGCACTTCCTACCCTCCAAGAATAACCGTAGCCCGACCACTGGCTTCTGATTACTTGTGACCTGCAATGGAAAGAGAGAATTTTGGTTAGAGAAGGATATTCAAGAAGTATTTTATGAAATTCTAATTTCTGGTGATTGCGGAAGATAAAGCAGGAGCCCACAAGGTAAGAAAAGAATATTAGCTACTAAGTTACTGCATGTTCAACGGCAACCTTGGAGTAGTATGCCGGCTGGAGCCTATTTTGGGGTTCCATCCTTGTTCTCTATAAAAATGTTCAATGGCAACTTTTTTTCGGTTTTTGTTTTTTCTTTTGTTTTTTTTGGGTGGGGGGTAACATTTGGTGATTTGCCTTTTTGGTCAGCATAGATGTCTCTATATAAGAATTTTTGTAATGAGGACTTGAGTTTGCACAATGTGGTTGCCCAAGGCTGTACAGAACAAATCCTTAAATTTTGATAATAAAGAGTGTGCAGCGTTATATAGAAACATTCTGATAATTCATGTTTCAGATTGCTGCAATCAGAAAAGTGTATTTTATGGTTTACTGGAGGTCCTATTTTCCGCAACCACATTAAAAAATGATTGTTTTGCCACTCAAGTTAGAAATAGGGTAAGTTTCTCAATCCCCCAAGCTAACTGAATAAGGTCCAAGTGTCCAATGCTTCACCTTCGTTCAACCACCTTACAAAGTCCACAAATGCAATGTCCATATGCTGCTTCATGCTCCAAGTCATCAATATAATACATTACTCCAAAGGTGGGTCTTAATTTGAAATTCAACTAAGAGGCAACTTGACATTTCGGCCTAGAGTTGACATTGACATAAAGATCTTCTCTACACATGTGACTAATTGTAACTGTATGCACTAGGAAAGATAAGTCCCAAATTAGCGAAAGCCAGGGAAGATGAATATCTCTTTGCTCCAGTAGACACATTAGCATCTCAACAGCTTAACTACTAGACTAGACATCAAGAGCTTCCCTCCTACGGTCTGCTGTGAAGCTAGCACAAGCAGCTTGCAGATAATTAAGCACGCCACAAAACTTTAATTTATATGTGTCTGATTTGGTCCAGTTCGTAGAGTTTCTGAATTAATAATAACCTAAAATATCAATGGGAAGGAATAACTTTAAGTGCACACATAGGCAACGTTTTTGTGCAGCTTTCACGTCCTCGAGAAACCTACAATAGAACTGTCCACAATCTATTACCTAAACTGAGTCACAGACTTTATCTTCAAAGCATTTACGCAATAGCGGGAGTTCGTCCAAGTATCCTTGGGCCTAATAAATTCCAGGCACCACCATGTCAAAACATTTGATACAGGCTTTCTGTATCTGGTCAGGAGAGCACACAGCAGGCAGCGAGATGCAGGACAACTTTAGAAGCACAATTACTAGAAAAAGTGTACAATTAAATATCTATATAGTGTTTAGGACTTGTATTTTGAAACTGTAGACATCGGGCTACTGCATAATAAGGTAAGATGTCCCAAAGAGAGACAAATCTGAATCACATAAAAACAACCTTTTGATTTATGGTAGTTGCCAATGGATTTAATATGATCACAAATTTGCTTCATGCTGCTAATAGGTGGAAACAACACACCAATATAAATGTGGATCTGATAACCCGGTGTCACTTGTACTCAAGTCTACAGAATCACTACACATGATCAGTAAAGGTAATGTTCTCCATTGTACCAACTGTTGAACAACACGGGAACACAATCGTAGGTCTTTGCAAGATCACTCAAGATTGTAACGTTTTCACATAACTGCTCTTACCCGATTGGTCAACCAGGTGAAAAAGCAGTTATTATTCTAAAAACAGAGAATCTCTACAGAAGAATTGACAGCAATTTTACAACTAGCTATAATTTGTAATCATGCAGTATAAGCTCAAACATGCAACATCTTGCTCTTCTGCATTTTAACTGAACCCTTGTTGTTGAGCTCTAGTTCAGGTTTTGATAGTCATATAACCAATTATGATAATTTTGGACAATTTCCCAAATACATTCATGTGGTCCACCAAATTTTGTTAATGCATAACCACTAGGCAAGCTTTTTTAGAGCTAGAAGGCCAGGTAGAAACAAAAATTGAAGTTACCATATATCGAACAAACTTTCTGATGATTGTGTTTATTTTCCCAATTCCTTGACTAAAATTTCATGTTTGCATCAGTGAAATAAGAAAAAAGTCTCTTTCTCACAGGGTAAAAGCACAAGTAATAAGAATTAAAGTACCTGGGTAGTATTGACGCGAAGTACAGGACCTAAAAATCTAAACTGCAGACTAGGGTAAAAAGCTTTCCTTCTCTGTGGTCCAAGAGTAAAATCATTAAACATTGGTGCCCACTGACGCGGAACTTGGAACTCCAAAAAACGCTGCAAATCCTCAGGATCGGGTTTATCTGATGAGAATGACAGCTAATTAGTCAGAAATTCACAGGTCCTACAATTTTATTAAGATGTATTGAGAAAAAATAGTAAACAAATGCAATGGGTTTTACATGGGGCACTCTAAAATAAGCAACCATTGATATATAATGTCCCACCCTATTTTGGGGATCCAAGTATTACGCAGTTAATGCAATTGATACATACTGAAAAGCTTAGCACATGTACGAATATAAGAATCGTATCTCTTTTAGATAGACTGCTTACAGCGAAGATATAGATTGATCGCATGGCTAAGATAACCACTTCCTGGGACACCAGTGAGAAGGGAGGTGATAGGCACAAACTTGAAAAGTATAGCATCAGGCGTAATAGGTACTGTTTGAAGCCATTTGGAGTGATTACACAAATATGCATCTCCTCCTCGTTTTGAACATACGACAGTGATTCCCTATTTGCATTAAAATCTCACTTTAATTTCAGAAATGTAAACTGGGGTTCAAGCACAAGGTTTGAAGGTCTTACATCCTTGGTAGAAGTTTCAGAATAACTGGACAATTGCAAATTGTTCGATTGCAAGATTTTGAAGAAAACATCAGGTGCCTGTATGGAAAGGAAATCATTAGTAAACAAATCCCAGAGCAGAAAATAATTCATAAAGTGCGAATCAACCTTTTTTTTACCTTACTCTTTCCTTCTCTACCCTTGCGATGTAGTGGAGAAAGACTTCTTTCATCTGAAAATAAGATATCTCCCAGATCCTCGAGATGTAGCTTAAGCTCAGCGGAAGAAATAGTTGAAGAATGACTCTGTTTAACACAAATTACATCCTGACCTCCGACTGCCATTTCAACAATTATGTGTGTACCATAGGTCTGAATAAACCTGCTACCAGGTAAACGTCAGGAAAAAACCTATCAAACCACACACGGATGCATGTCACCATGCAAGATGAGATCATTGATGTCGTTAAAAAAAAACATGTTGCTAACTATTAAGGGGAAAAGACTGTTGATATACAATAGTACAAGGTTGAACCGTAATCGGTGAGACTAGCTAAAAAAGAATGCCAAGAAAAAAGCGATATGTACATTAAACAATCCTACATAATCTAATCAATTTCAGCATATGTACTAAACAAATTCTAATTTCCTATACCTTGATGATAAGCTAATAACAGATCGACCGTGCATCATATTTTACCTTCAAGAGCATACACAGATGAGGAAAGCACTAGTTACCTCGATAGTAATACGGGCTCCCACTTCGACGGAACAGCCTTTTTTACTTCCTCCCGAAGCACCAACGGAGAAGACCTTAGATGCAAATTGTACAGGGAAATGAAGTAACCATCAAAAGCAAGATGCTTGGTGTTCTTCGCGTCATCCAGCCACGCCCCGCTCAAGTCGAAAAGGGAATTGAAATAGCCTGAAGGGACTTTCCCTTGAATCGACGATCTCTGGTTGAGAAGTTCGGACATCTGTTTTAACGAAACCAAATAAGACAGTATAAAGTAACCTCCTAAACCCACTATTTTTTTTTTAAAAATTTTATTAAATCCCACCAAATAAGACTTGCTTGACCTTGAGCTAAGAAGCTCTTTGCTTTACGTCTTGGCTTGCGGTTGCAGTTATGGATTCTACATCAAGACCCTGGCTTCATGTGCTTAAACTTTACAGTCTCTCAAAAATGAGTTTTTTTACCCCCACTCCATGGTCTCCAAGACAAAATTTTGGTGATAGAATCATTTAACTCCTAATCCTCTACAGCCTACAGAGGTTCTTTAGAGGCTCACCTGATTGAACTCGAGGACGTCGGAGCGGAACCGAATCCGATCCCCCTTGTCGCAGCCGACATCGGCCGGCACGTCTTTGATGGTGATGTTCCCGGGGATCACGATGTCCCTGGTGTCGGCCTCTTGGCGAACTTGAGCCTGAAGTCGTTGGTCAGATCGAAGCCCAGCCCGAGAGAGCGCAGGGCCCTGACCTCCACGGGCTCACGCTCTTCTGATCCCTCCATCGTTCGATCGATCGATCAGTTATCGCTGTTCAAAGAGAGACTCGGAACCGGTCGCCATTTGAATGAGAATCTTCAGAGGGTGAAGACGACGCGGTTTCTTTTTCTTTCCTTTTTTTTTTATTTTCCCAATTTAGTTTAATTTTTTTGGGAGATGATTACGTGGAGGAGGGGGGAAGAGGATGAAAACGGTAGGTTATTGATTTGATGGGGGGAAGGGAGTGGGGCCCACTGAAACTAGAGAGCGCGCGGGAAAAGGTAGCGCTGCTTTCAGCGCTGACCGACTTCTTTAATTAGATTAGTTGGGATGGTAGGCGATGATGGTGATGAATCATCGATGTTGGCGCAACGAGGAAAAAAAAACCAGTATGGTTCACTGTCACGATTGACTGGAAATAGTTGGGCCAAACGTACGGTCAAACTGAAGTGATAAATCGCACTCTCAGTAGCCTTCTCGTATCGCGTTCGTCTAAAGCAGCGGGATCTTGTTCTGGCATATGTTAATTTTGTCTATAACTATATGTAGCGTCGAGCTACAGGCAGAGCTCCCCTTCATGATTTTGTCTGGGAGGATTTCCAACCGTTATCTTAATCTGGTTCAACTGCCTAAACTTTCGGGGTAGAGTGTTGCTGCAAATCATATGGCTGAAAGATATGAGCTATTCAACAGGAAGTGAAAGAGCAGATAGAGAAGTCGAACACTAAATACAATGTAGATGCCGATCAACACGGGAGGAAGAAGGTGTTTGAGGAAGGAGACATGGTGATGTGTTTATGTGAAAAGAGAGCTTTCTGGTGGGAACCCACAACAAGCTGAATGCAAAATAATGAAGAAGATTAGTGATCTGCGGAGAATGTGTCATATCTCTCGAACCACATGTCAGAATTAAATGAATTATATATGAAAATCGCATATTCAATATCGAGTCAACCAAACCCAACATTGTTCATTTTGCCGCCATCTATTTCGCTAAATTGCTTATGGATTGAGAGATATCAGAGTTTTTATCAGTTTATTATTATTATTTTGGATAATATCTTTGGAGTATGTTTTCATTAGGAAACAAATCTGATTTGATTCTAAATTTAACCACTTTATTTCCTCAATCATATGGGGTCTTTCAAGAAGAATTCTGTTAATTCTATTTTTGATAGAGTTTAGGTTCTAATAGGAGTCTTGTTTATTTTCTATTTAAGCAGAGTATTGTAAGCCTTAGAAACATCATTTTTCATCAATAAAATTCCTTTTTATTATATTCTCTTCGTGGATTCAAAGATCATTGTTTCTGGATTCTTGTTTGGAAAGGGACTTGTCTTCACAACCGGTAGTTGTGTATGAATTTCTTTTTTGTTTGAACTTGAGAGGGGAGTCTTTTTTTTTTTTGAATTTGCAGTTCAAAGACAAAAGGGCCGGCTTAAATTCAGAAAATTGAACGACAAATCAAATCAGTAGTGATCCGCGGAGCATTCGGGTCTACGGCGTCGACATTCAACATTTGACTAATTTGTGTGTGAGTTCCAACTACAAAAGAGGAGTCACAACTTACTCTATAATCCCATGTGAATATTTTCAACTTTTTTTTTTTAAGAAATAAGGTCATATGTTTGCTCTAAAAAAATAAAAATAAAAAAAAAATCTGTAGTTACATCAATAATGTATATTTCTCCTGTGTCCAAAAAAATAAAAAATAAAAAAATAAAAATAAAAAACAAATGCATAGGTGGGATGAGAGAAGTCTCCTTGTGTCCTACTAGATAGAGATGTGTAGACTCTAGAAAGGGACTGATATCCTCTAGGACCTCTACTAACGAAAACTTCCTAATATCTCCTAATAAGGAGATCATGACCTTTCATTTTGCGACTCATCCTTGTGCCCCCCCGGCCGAACTTTTATAAAAAGTTAAGAATCCCAATTTTATAAAAAGTGGGGAAGTTTTTGATAACTGGAACGTTCGCGTGCGCCGAATAGTTTACATAGTGAAAAAAAAAAAAAAATTTAGTGACTCCGTCTTCCAAAAAAAAACCAATATTTCAACTGCCAACAAATATTCTCCGTCGAAAGTGATGGTCTTCTAAATTTCAAAAATCACTTACTAATTTGTTGTAGATTCTAGGGAAACTCCAACTATATTAGTTTATAGCAAGCGTACAATTTCTTTTATTTTTTGACGAAAATACCAAGTGTACAATTGGATTCATAGATTATAAATGGGCAGCTACTGTCCAGTGCCATACGAATCTCATCAACTTGGTCATATTTTCCGACATTTTATTTTTCTCCCTCTAATGGAAGACTCGGACACGGTCTCGTTTAGTGGCGCGAGCTCGAAGTGCCTGCTATTTTAACAGCAACTGGCCCACGTCCGCATTCAATTAAATTAGACCAAGACATTCTGAGGCATTTCGTTTTCTATTTAAATAAATAAAACCCCAGAAGCCTAAAGGAGCTTCCACCTTAGAAATAATATGTTCTTCATCATATGTCTAGCTAGACAAAAATTGTTCTATACATGACACCGACTACTACACTTTCTCCTTCTACACTTACTCTCTTGGTTTCACTTCAAATGTCTTTTGCTCAGATCCCATAGTAATACACTATACTTTGGGTTTAAAAAATTTCCCCCTCTACTATGTTCTTCTTTCTATCATTGGTTGGTCTTACTATCAGGGACTCAACATGGTCACCTGAATATAGGCCACTGCATGTTGCAGTGTAGTCCCAAGCTTAACTTCAAGGTGCCAAAGCAACAGGAACTGATAGGTCTAAACATATGTCACACATAATCCATAGAAAAATCCATGCCAAACAATGATGTGGGAGATAGACTTTTGTTCATGAGGATCATAGTTAGAAACAGAGAAAGGTAGCCATGATCGAGTCGCATTGACCATGTCATGGAAAGAGGGATTCTGATAAAGCTCATCTGATGCTTTCGTCTCACTGGATGAAAATAAAAATGATGGATAATGAGTTAAAAACGAAATTCTTATTGAAAACAGCTTTTACTCTTAAAAAGGGGATGCTCACACTCTACCAAGAGACTAAATTTAAGTATTGAGAAAATTCCGTATGATCCATTGAATTGAAGTCCAATTAAACCTGCAAATTATTTATCTGTTCATGGTTGTGTCCACTTCCAGAAGACAAAGGTAAGATATCAAACCAGGCGACTTAGCTGTTCATGTTCGTGCCTGCTTCCAGAAGACAACAGTAAGATATTAAACCCTGTGATTCAGCTATTCATGGTGGTACCTACCTCTGGAAGATGATGGGAAGATGTTCAACCTTGCATGAGAGGGATTCCACTTGTTCCATCGAATAACAAGTAATTTGAAGCAAGGAAACAGTCCAAATTTGAGGAATCATATGCGTAGATTAAATCAGTACATGGAAAGCATTAAAATGCAGGAGCTTTCAAGGAACCTACCACGAAAACAAATTCAGGATAGCTGGCCTGGAGTTGAAGATGTCAAATGGCAGATACGTACGACGGAAAGGTGAAGGTTAGTGGTGGGATATGGATGAAGGAAAACATGGCGTAAATTCCACCAAGTTGATAAAATACCTTGTAGCCGAAGGGAATTTATCAAGGTGCAAGCCAATTCGGAGGAGGTCGTTCATGGGACACTAATGAAGACAAAATGAGAGCTTTGGTATCACAAAGACAATACGCCACAAAATGATATTATAATAAACCTACACTCCAGTAATAAGATTCTGTCTTAGGAAGAACTATTGCAACTGGGGCAACAACTCCACAATTGACAATATGTTGTTGTGTTCTCCCCGTAATTAATAAGACGAGAACAGAACAAGGGAAATCAGATTTCATTCTGATCCCATATTAGTCGTGATTCCCAATAATCTATCCTCAGCAGTATATCCTCCATGAAGTTAAATACAAGCAGATGACTGAACTTTGGGCTAATGTCCTCAAGGAGTGCAACAAGCATGAGCATGTGAGCAGCCCCTCGATCAACTGCCTTACCTGCAAAATACAGCGAAACATGATATTCAAATTAGCAATCTATTTTATTATTTTTCATGCTATATAGAATAGGGGGTGGAAAACTCAAATTTTTTTGGTGTCCAAATAACACAAAGTTAGTCTCTATTTATAGAGTTTGAAAAATGAAAAATAATGATATAAAAATTAAAAATTAATTCATAGTAATTATCTCCCAAAATTGCATTTAAAAATTATGAAGAAACCAAAAAATGCCGGCCAATCAGACCATGACGCGTGGCAGCGTGCATGGCTGATGCCAGCACAAGCCCGACACGCGTCATGGTCTGATTGGCCGCGCGTTTTTCTAATTTTTTTTAAAAAAATTGTGGCAGCCTCTGGGCCCCACGCTGCAGAAAAACCCATAGGGAATTTTTCCCTTTCTCTCCCCTCTGTTTCCAATTCCCTTTCCTTTTCCCTACCTGTTGCACCCAAATATCCCCCAATCCCTACCTGCTGCAGGTAGTCTAAGAAAGTGATTGAAGACCCTCTTAATAGTTTATTAAACTTTCAAGACAAACTTGAGAAGGGTTCAACATACTTTACTCAAAATCCTTATCAATACTCAAATGATTCAATCGGGCTCTCACCTACATCTACATGTCCACAAGCATCACCAATGACATGAAAATAATCAAATACTAATCAAATAACCAGTTTCTTAAAGGTCCCAAATAATTAGGGTGTCGATAATTCTAATTTGATAATTAATAAAGTAAAAGAGCGTGAAATAAGGGGAAGGTAGGAAAACACAGCGCGAACGCTACGCCTATAAACATGAACAAGCTATAGCAAAATTACCTTCCATCATTTCTATGTATATCACTCTAAAACATTCAAATATCAGATGATACAGATCGGGAAAAAAAATCTTCCTATGTGAAACCAATCATATAACTATGAAATGGTTACAACGTCTATTGTTTTGTTAACCAAGTTAATGTCACATGAAAACAAAATCAGAAAACAGTACCTCAAAGTAAACTTTTTTATGTTGTCAACAATAAGTATACGAGGCCTTTCAGGTATTCAACTATCTCAGATCCTCCGAGCTTTGAGCTCCCATAGACTCTGTCCACAAAGGTAATTGGAACCTACAGCAAGCATAATAAACCTTAGCTAACAGAAGATGTTGTTTCTAATAGAAAGAAATTATTAATTTGCAAGTAGTGCAACATACACATAGCACATAAAATTGAAGATATATTAAATATTTCAATAACCGAAGAATGATACCCCTGTTCGTTCGATGTAATTCTAGGGAGTAATGGTTTTGACTAATGATTTTGACTAATCCTGACAGTAAAAATTTTAATCTTCAAGAGAATTTTTTTTTTGGAATGGTAAACATACGAAAAAAAGGGAAATAATTAACTAGCCGATGCCACATTCAGAGAAATCAACGTCTCAAAACACTCTGCAGATGATGTTAAGAGTCACTTTCAGCAAACAAGATGCATGTTGACTTCCAAACTTCAGTGTAGTTCAGCAACAAATTAGATTCCAATAAGATCATCCAACTAAAAGGAGTGACATTCAAAATTTGCAAGTCCTAAGGAATATATAGTTTCCCTACCTCCTCAATGTGATATCCTTTCCTGGTGGCCCTAACAATCATCTCCATTTGAAATTATAGTTTCCCTACCTCCTCAATGTGATATCCTTTCCTGGTGGCCCTAACAATCATCTCCATTTGAAATACATATCCCTTACTGACACACGAGTTCATGACATCCTCAAGAACCGATCGTTGATAAAGCCTGTATAGAAAGGAAAAACGCAAGCTAGCTATAAAAGTTCAAGGGAACCTCAAAAGATGAACTTAACCTTGAAAAACGTACCGAAACGATCCAGTGAGATCTGATACCCCAGGCCATAAAAGAGTTTGTGCAAGTACATTTGCTCCCCTACTTGTCAATTTCCTCATGAGATTCCATCCATGTACACCTCCATTTCTAACATACCGCGTTCCAGTAACTATATTTGCACCAGTTTCCTTCTGCTTCCTAAAAGCACGAGACATGATAGATTCTTTTGTTTAATGCCACTTATCCTTATATAAATACATAATCCCTAGTCAAAACATTGCCAAAAAATGTTCAGAATTTTACCTGATGAAGTTTGGTAAGTACTTTGGCTGCAGAAAAAGAGTTGAGCGTAAGTAGAGTGATGAAATAACTAAAACAGAAACTGACAAAATAGTCTTGAAATAGTTGAGGGAAATATGAATCTAAGGAGCAACCTTAGATTAAATCTAAGGATGCACCTCTTGATGCATGTGTTGGGCTATTCCAATAGATGCTTCGCTCCCTTCATCATCATCTAAATATCTCAAAACATCTATAAACAAAAATCATGATGTTTTAATATTTCTAGTACATAGTTTTCATCGTCTCTTTAGTTGTATTGTCATAAAACCGTTAATTTTACAGTCACTTGATGCATAGATAACTACAACCCAATGCCTAGTTTTTTGTTTATACACCATCCAGAACATATAGAACGAGATGAATGGAGTGGATCAAGTAAATTGATTGCATATAACGTAGTTTTAAAGTTGCATCCTTAGATTGAATCTAACGGGGCTCCTTAGAATCATATTTTCCCTTGAAATAACTCAAACAGAAGGCATTACATGGTGTGATAGATCGGCATCCATGATAACAACAAAGTTTCCAGAAGCATGCTTTAGCCCATGATAGTAAGCAGTTCCTGCATATTATTGTGTAAGGAAATAATTTATGATCTTTGGTAGAGGAAACAACAAAAGAAACATACCCAAACCAAGCTTTTTAGGCCTTGCTCTTAATAGCTGAAATTATTTCCTCACCAAAGAAAATTAATAATAAGTATCAATAACCAAATAACAAAGAGAGGGTCAAGCATAAAAAATCTTCTAGTTATCTGAATTACGATTCTTACAATTCGATCTTCCCCATATACTTGCTGCAACTGCTTTATAACATCTTGTGTTCCATCAGGGCTTCCATCATCCACAATGATAACTTCAAAATCAACATCCCTAAAAAATTGCAGACAATTATTTTTCTGAGTTTATGATTTTTAAAGAGTTAATAATGTAGAAAATGCAGGGGAAAAAACTTTTGACTGTAGGAAACGGTACCGTTCAAACTTTAAAATGATTTGACAAAGGTAGTTTAGTCTTGCATTCATGATACTCAAATGGAAGAGCCAACTATAAAAGCCACCATTACACATGATAACCATGGATTCTAAAGCCTCACTGATCAAATTGACCCTTACAGCTAAGTTTCATGAAAAGTACAAGTTTAACAACATAGTTAGCAGTTTAGCACTCATTTCATTAACAAAAACCAGTTATTATTATTATTATGAGGAACAGGTAATGGTCACTCATTTCATTAACAAAAACCAGTTATTATTATTATTATGAGGAACAGGTAATGGTTA
Organism: Asparagus officinalis; assembly: GCF_001876935.1. Lineage (NCBI taxonomy): Eukaryota > Viridiplantae > Streptophyta > Magnoliopsida > Asparagales > Asparagaceae > Asparagus > Asparagus officinalis. The sequence continues at coordinate 67,634,369 of NC_033802.1, forward strand.
GGGAAATAACATTATCTCAAAGTGAAACCAACATATAGGCTGATTTGAGGTTCATAGACAAAGGCTGAGTGATAATTATCTGCATGAAGAAGGCAACAGTTGAGAAAGTTGAAGTAAGTTTAATGATTACAAACCGAGTACAGGATACAGTAGCAATGTTGAGTGTCAAGTTTCTTTAAAGAAACAATGTGTGCATTGGATGAGGGAATTGAGAACAAAAATCTTGAACGACGACATGAATGGTAAAACCAGCCAAAAAAAAAAAAAAACTAAATAGGCGAGCAGTTGTGATGATGGCTATTGATCCAGAGGGGGGGTGTATAGCTGTCAAAGGCTAAGAAATGCCGAAAATCATAGGAGAACCAAAATGGAGAATTTAATTACCATTATAATTTTGGTATAATTGGTGACGGGACAAACTTCAAGTTACCCTTGCAGATTTCTAACAGTTCAAATTTCAACTATGATTTCATGAATCGTACTCTACAGGCAGTTATTAAAACAACATCTGCATGCCCGTAAGAAAAAGTGTATCGTCATAATTTTTCACAAGCTATCAACATGAACATTTCCCATTTTCTAAAGAATGTACTCAATTTCATAGAGGGGTGCAAACAAAATGCATGATATTTGTTGTAAAGAAACAAACTTAAGAATGTTGCATAAATGAATACTGAAGTTCAAGTTACAGATTCATAGGGTGCAGTATATAGAGCGAGATCTCAAGATAAAGACGACAACAAGATCTAAACTTGAGATGACTCTGAATCTAGACAAAAAATCAATATTTTCCTTTATAAAGACCAAAACTTCACTGATCTGTTCAGTATGACCTAGAGCTTACACTCATATTAGCTGATTGATGAGCAAATTGGCAAAAAAAAATCCAATTTGGAATGAAATCAGAATCAGATCAACAGCGTCCATTTGTAATGAAATCAAAATCAGAGTTGAAATTAGAGAAAGGGAGAAAGGGGCAAATACTGAAGATGCTTGAAGATGAGGTAGACGATGAGCGCGATGTTGAGACGCTCGTTGTAAGTTGGGATTATGATGCTGTACTTGTTCTCATTCTTCTCATCATCGGCCTTCGCCATTGATTCCTGCTCCAAAATTGACGATCAAAACCCTAAAATTGACTCAAAGTTGGGACCTTTTTCCGTTTTAGGGATGTTAAATGGGTGGGTTTGGATATTAAATGGGCGGGTCATAAATGAGCGGACATGTTTTGCCCATTTACCCATTTATGGCCCATTTAACATTTTCTAAATGGGCGGATTTTTACCCGCCCATTTAATAAACAGGCCGCCCATTTGCCCATTTAACTATAGTAGCTATATATGTATAATGCTTTTAGGATGTTTTTTGTAAACTTTTAGAGGTTTTTTTGTAAACTATTAGGGGCTTTTTGTAAACTTTTTGAATTATCAAAATATGCATAGGCATGTACATAACCCCCATTCAGGAATATCATGAACATATTGAACAAGATAGCATTAAAATTACCAATCATGTATTTTTTTCTTTTTATTATGTCAAGCACAAATAACTCAAAGAGGTTGTTAGCAGACTTAGACAACATCATAAATGTACAAAGTAGCCAATAATAAGCACGTGTTACTCCATTGTATTCAAAACCACACAGATAAGCAAGTAGTATATAATTTAGGTGAAGAGAGTTCCAAGGAAAATTCTAGTTCTGAAAACCACCAAATTTGTGTAATTATAGGTTTAAATAAATGGGTGGTTATTCAAACTCCATCAACATCTGATCTGATTTAAATGGTCATTATTATAAATCTAGATGTGAAAGTAGGATCAATTGCGGATAACTTTCTCTCAGCTATATTTTTTTTGATGGAAAATAGGGCATATTGCCCTATCATAAGTATGATATATAACTAAAATTGTGAGATACTTACAAAAGAAGATATCTTCAAATGATTTAAACGATATCTCTGAGATGGAGAAAAAATCCAAATCAGTAGAAAATATCTTAGAGATAAGAATAAAAGAAAGCTACCAACAAAGAAAACGAAAAACACAGTCACATCTTTAACTATAAACTGTCAGCAATAAGGTCATTTTTATATTTAAAAAAATGAAAAAAAGGCAAGAAAACTCTATAGAATTGGCTACTTATATAATAACCTATGCAGAGAAGTCAAAATAAAGACAAGTCCAAGCTGTCTAAGAAAAACCTCTATAAAAGCCAACCCACCATATTCTCATCCTTCGTTCTCTTCTTCATCAATACTCTCAGCACATACAATTACAAACTTCAAAAACATGAAGAGAATATGCTAAAACCTTTATACACTAAACCTTAACCTTTAGCGTAAATAAAAAGTCAAAAACTTTTCTTCTCATAAGCACAAATTTCACTTTTATACACTAAAACAGAAGTTTTACAGCAAAAAGAAGCAATTTCGTACAGTACCATACCTTCACTCGTGACCTCCCAGGAGACGAGTCGCCTCCAATCGGAACACTGATCGAAGTCTGCAAAAATCCCCATTCCCACCATTACAACGAACGAAATCAATCAAAGAACAAGAATCAGTTAACGAATCTTCACTCACCTGAGCTGCAAACGCGTGCGCCATCGCGAATATCGAAGAAAGACTAGAGTTTCCCGGTTGAGGCGGCAGAGGAGGCTCTGGCTTCGCGGTTGAGGCGGCGGAGGAGGCTCTAGCTTCGAGAGGCGGTTGAGGCAGCGGAGGAGACGACGGAGGAGGAGGCGGAGGAGGCTCTAGGTTCGAGAGGCGGTTGAGACGGCGGTGGAGGAGGCGGAGGAGGAGGAATTGGGGTCGGGGTTCGAGAGAAAAGAAGAGCTCACTGAGGAATTGGGGTCGGGATTTAGGGTTTTTGTTTTGGGAACACAAGCGGGCGGGCAAACGGGTTAATAAACACCGCCCATTTAGTGCCCCATTTAGTATAATTTAAAATGCACCCGTCCCATTATTTAGTGCCCATTTAGTATAATTTAAAATGCACCCGTCCGATTAGACTTATTTAATTAAATAGGTGGGTTTTGGACGGGTCAAGTAATGGACGGGCTAGGTATGTAAATGAGTATGGGTAAAAATTGACTTCCCTAGAAAATACGAATGTACAATTGAATTTATAGATTATAAATGGGCAGCTACTGTCCAGTGTGATACGAATCTCATCAACTTGGAAGACTCGGACATGGTCTCATTTAGTGGCTCGAACTCGAAGTGCCTGCTATTTTAATAGCAACTGGTCCACGTCCGCATTCAATTAAATTAGACCAAGACATTCTGAGGCATTTCGTTTTCTATTTAAATTAATAAAACACCATATGTAGTTTACCAAATTTCATTTATTGTTTAGTCACGGTGTCCCTTTTTTATTTTTTTAATTCTCCTGCCATGAATGTGGAAGCTGCAAGCATCCTTGTAACTTAAAAAGGATTGGAAGGGACTGAGAAAATATAGAGTTTTTCCGTCATTTATTTATTTTATTTTATTGAGAATTTTTTTTTTGGGGAACTTTTTATGGTTTTATTTTAGTCCTGTAGAACTGCAATTGCAAATATCTAGTCAAAATTTTATTTCAAACTTTCGGCTAGCAACAAGATAATCAAATTATGAATGAATGAAAAAAAATAGCAAATGAATGTCACGTCATCAAGTTATGAATGAATGAAATACAGATCATTTTCATAGATAAACAAGCACTTGATCACAATAGAAAGACACTGATGTATATCTAGCATAGCTTGCGACCAACCAGATATTGGATTCGTGTTTGCAATATTTTTCTTGATCCCATTTGTATGTTGATGTGCATATCGTAGTGTTTTTATTATTTTCATTTTTTTTTGGGTACTACAGAATAGCATCTTACACTCGAAATCTGAGGAATCGATTCCAAAATTATTGCTCCTATAATAACCATACTCTTGCGAGTTCAGGCATCATCATCGAGAAATAAAAGTCGAAATAAGCTATAGCAGTTACGGACTTGGTACATAACACTCTGTACTAAGACGTAACTGATATCCTGAGAGATTTTTCATCTCCCTTTTTATTTGCAACCGAGTTTGACAGCGTCACGGCTGGGGCCTCGACTGTACTATGAAGATGTCGTTGCCAACAACGCAACCTTCGACATCTTGAGGAGACCCAAACTTCTGCTCGAGCAAAAACCCAATGGTGCAGAGCCGCTGGCCAAGCTGCCTACGGAAGATAGGATCAACGCTCATTGTCTTCTTGCTGTAATCTACGGTCACACGCATCACTTCTCCATCCGCAGGTCCCGAGCTCATCACCAACATCTCTTCACTGAAGTTGGCAAAAGCCAAAGTACTGACCCTGCCGTCAAACTTCCCACACGAAAGCCGCCATGGAGTACCTCGAGTCCCCGAGGCAAGAGTTTCTCCTAACCCGGGAGCAATCTCAGCTTCGACAGACTGTGGATCTTGGTCAGTTGGGCTAACAGTGTGAAGCACAAAGGAAAGCTCAGGACTTAGCATTTCCTGCACTAGAACAGCCATTGTTGCTTCCCTCTGGGGAACACCAGCAGCTCTGCGGCTTAAAATGGCTCTCCTCGTGTAGAGAGAAGCCCATACCCGAGCAATAGCGGATCCAAAGATTTTAGGGTTTGCAAGGCTGACGTTTGGGATGGATTCGTACAAACCAGCAGCTGACATACCGGCTAAGTCTTCGACATTGGCACTGGATCTCACTATAAGCCGAGAATCGGTTGAAAGGGTCTTGCTGAGAGTTTCTATGACAACATCAGGTGGTGATTGGGCTGAGATTAATGCCTGGAGCTCCGAGCATAGATTGTCCAGTTCGCTGCCTGTGGATGTCTCTACTTGTTCTATAAGGGAATAGAAAGACTCTAATGACCCACTTGTCTTTAGTGCTGATTCCATTGATCCAAAGGGGATCACTGCACCTGAGGGAACTCGGAAGGAAGCTGGAACGCCTTGGTCACTGTACACTGTCATGAGATTGGCCAAATAAGATGAAAATATACAAGGCCAAATAAGCTATAGCAGTTCACTGTCTTGCTAGACCTAGTTCAACGGAAAGAGAAGTACCAAGCTCAAGGCTTGCTACAGCTTTAGAAGAAATAGGAAGTACAACAATTTATTAGTTGATATTCATTTGTATATTGTCAAAATTCTGAAGCTCACATATCAGTAGTTGTAGTTCAGGCTGAAAGTAATAGACGGAGAACACAATTATCTGAGTTCTAACCGGTAATAGCAATATCTATATATTTGTCGGCGCTCACTTCCTACCCTCCCACTATGCTTTAAATTGTTTACATCAATTCAACAGCAGTCACAAATCACAATAGGAAGACTGCTTCCATCTGTTGAATCCCATGTAATGAAGGTCTTCATGTTGTTTCTAAAAACAATGGAACAGAAGATATCAACTCTAAGTAGAGTACGCAATCAGTTCCTGCTACAGACCTATTGACTATGCCTCTACAGAAAAGGAACATGAAAGTAAACTAACTGGGTCATCTTATATCTATATAGGTAATTTTAACAGCGTCTTCTGAGCTGTGAATGATTAGCATAATCAAATTGCCACACCAAAGGGGAAAATGCTCTATGGGTTTTTGGCTTTTGTCTCTTACTTGCAGTTGAATGAATTTCCTAAAACAAATGTCTCTTTTTTCTTTCTACTGGTCTCTTACTGGGTCATCTTATATCTATATAGGATGCCTCTTCTTTATTAATAGTAATAGATTAGACTTAGACAAGGAGAATTTTGGCTGGTTTCTCTCTTCGTAGATCAGCTTTTAGATCCATCAGAAGAGACGGCCACTTTCTTCTAGCCAACTGATCTTCTTGGATTTGTGAGGAGCCATTTTTGCCCTATAATTTCTTTGGTTAGGAGTCCCACACGCCCCTGATGTCAGGTTGACCGTCTAGCAAAATTTTCTTAACTTTCATGGAGATGTTCCTGTTAGATCTACATCATAAAAACTTGAAATCTAAAACCATATAGCCATGATTAATTCAAAGAGATTAACAAAATCAAAAGAGAGCGGAAGCTTATACCTGAATCCATTGCTTGATCTTGATTTTGGGTGTTGGATCTTCTAACCTTAGGGTTCTCTCTAAAACCGAATTTCTCTAGCTAGATGGGGGTGTAGAGAATTAGAGAATGTAGTAACCCTAGATTAGGGACCATAACCCCTTATTTATAGATGTTGTACTTTTGTAATTTAGCCCCTCAATAAATCACAATTACAACCTGGTATCTGCACATATAACCCCATGATTATATTTAAATACCCATTAACCCAACTTAATTGATCACTTTAGTGGGTTATCCTGAAAGATAGCAATACACATTGTTTAATCATATGTGCCCACAAATAGATTTATTAGATTAAATCCAACAATCTCCCACTTGGGCACCATATGATTCCTTAAACTGTGTATAACCTTATGAGCTCAAAAATTGCTATCACTGAAATGGTATTTCCGAACAATCTCGTCCATTGACTATATCAATATAGGATCAAAGCGGCCTTCGTCACATTTATCGTGACTCGACCCATCAATGGTCACATATATCAATACAATCAAATGACATAGATCAATCATGGATGTGCAGCATGAAAATTACATGCAATGTGATCAGTACATGTCTATTTTCAACTGGTCCTCCTTAGTGAGGTCAAAACCAAACATAATGTAACAGAGTGTCTTAACTGAAAACTTTATTCTGATCAGACAATACAAACAAACATAAAGCACCACAAATACAAACTCCCACTAAAACATAATATCCTCAAATAATACCACACCCATATGAGCAGTATGCTCATGAAAGACCTTAGGTGGTAATCCCTTAGTAAGAGGATCAGCTATCATGGAGTTTGTCCCAATGTGCTCTATGGATATCTGTCCACTCTGTACCCTTTCTTTCACAACCAGGAACTTAATGTCAATATGTTTTGACTTAGTTGAGCTCCTGTTGTTATTGGAATACATTACTGCAGATTTATTGTCACAATATAACCTTAGTGGTCTTTCAACATTTTCCAAAATGCGCAGTCCCGTGACAAAATTTCGCAGCCATATTCCCTGATTGGATGCCTCATAGCAAGCTACAAATTCTGCTGCCATAGTGGAGGAAGCTACTAGTGTTTGTTTGACACTTTTCCATGATATAGCTCCTCCTGCTAACATATAAATGTAGCCTGATGTAGACTTCCTGCTATCTTGGCATCCAGCAAAATCAGAGTCCGAATACCCAATGACCTCTAATTTCTCTGATTTTCTGTATGTGAGCATGTAATCTTTTGTTTTCTGAAGATACCTCATAACCCTTTTGACTGCTATCCAATGATCCATACCAGGGTTGCTTAAGTATCTGCCTAACATCCCAACAATGTACGCAATATCCGGACGCGTACATACCTGAGCATACATTAGACTTCCTACAGCCGAAGCATAAGGAATCTTCTGCATTTCCTGAATTTCAAGGTTACCTTTAGGGCACTGATTGAGACTAAACTTGTCTCCTTTAGCAACAGGGGTGTCACCTGGTCTGCAATCTTGCATGCCAAACCTTTTAAGTACCTTATCGATATAGCTCTTTTGTGATAATCCAAGAATACCCCGAGAGCGATCTCGATGTATCTGGATCCCTAATATAAAAGAGGCGTCCCCAAGATCTTTCATCTCAAAATTCTTTGATAGAAATCTCTTGGTTTCGTGCAACATGCCTATATCATTAGTGGCAAGCAAGATGTCATCCACATACAGAACCAGAAAAATATACTTACTCCCACTGAACTTGTGATATACACAGTCATCAACAATGTTCATCTCAAAACCGAACGAGATAACTATTTGTTGAAACTTATGATACCATTGACGAGGAGCTTGCTTGAGTCCATAGATGGATTTCCTTAATTTGCAAACCATATTCTTTGGGTCTCCTGACACAAAGTTTTCTGGTTGCACCATATAAATCATCTCATCAATGTCTCCATTGAGAAATGCAGTCTTAACATCCATCTGATGTAACTCAAGATCATAATGAGCAACAAGTGCCATGATTATTCTGAAAGAGTCTTTCGATGAAACCGGAGAGAAAGTCTCTGTATAATCAATGCCTTCCTTTTGAGTATAGCCTTTAGCCACAAGACGCGCCTTATACCTCTCCACATTACCGTTTGCATCCCGCTTGGTTTTAAAAATCCATTTACAACCAATTGGTTTTGCACCTTCTGGCAATGGGACAAGTTCCCAAACCTTATTGTCTTGCATAGACTTATACTCTTCATTCATGGCATCAATCCACTGTTGAGAGTTAGAACTTTTCATGGCCTGAGAGAAGTTGATTGGATCATCTTCTAACATTCCACTACTTTCCTCATGTTCTTGGAGAAATACAATATAATCATCCGGAATAGCATTTCTCCTTTCTCTCGTGGATCTCCTTAATGGCACTGGTTCTTGAGGTTGTTGAGTTTGTTCTTCTGGAACAGGGAGTTGTTCAACATTATCATCTTGAGGTTCCGGATTTACTTCTTGAGCAACAACAGGTATAGGAACCTGAATATTGTCAAAAGTAACTGTATGGATTGGATCTGAAGCCAATTCCTCCTCAAAACTAATGTCTCTAACCTTATTTCTCCCCCCAAACTCAACATCCTCAAAGAATGTTGCTGTTCCCGTCTCAAAAATATTCCTTATAGTGGGATCATAAAACTTATAGCCCCTAGAGCGATCAGGGTACCCAATAAAGTAGCTGCTAACTGTTTTGGAGTCCAATTTCTTTTCATTTGGCCTATAAGGCCTTGCCTCAGCTGGACATCCCCAAATATGTAAATGCTTTAAACTGGGCTTTCGACCAGTCCAAAGCTCATAAGGTGTTTTAGCAACTGCTTTACTTGGTACTCTATTCAGAATGTAAGCTGCTGTCTTAAGTGCTTCTCCCCAGAGTGACTCTGGTAAAGAAGAATGAGCAATCATACTTCTTACCATATCCTTAAGAGTCCTGTTTCGTCTTTCAGCTACACCATTCATGCTAGGTGAACCCGGCATAGTGTACTGTGGGACGATACCGCATTCCTCTAGGTATCTAGCAAATGGTCCTGGACGTTGTTCACCTGAACCATCATATCTACCGTAGTACTCACCACCACGATCAGATCTGACGGTTTTAATTCTTCTGTTGAGTTGATTCTCAACTTCAGCTTTATAGGCTTTGAACATGTCCAGAGACTCAGATTTTTCATGAATAAGATATAGGTGCCCATAACGTGAGTAATCGTCTATGAATGATATAAAATATTGTTGACCATTCCAGGATTCCGTAGGGAATGGCCCACAAATATCCGTATGTATCAATTCTAAGACATCCGAAGATCTGTTGGCACCTAATCTCTTCACTTTGGTCTGTTTTCCCTTGATACATTCAACACATACGTCGAAGTCCGAAAAATCAAGGGAATCCAAAATGCCATCAGACACAAGACGCTCAACTCTACCTTTTGAGATATGACCTAAGCGCTTATGCCATAATGTCGCCGAATTTTCCTTATTTAATTTACGCTTAGTACCACGTGATTCCACATGCAAGGATTCATTGTAAGAAGCAATTGTATCAAGCAAATATAGGTTGTCATAAATACTCAAGTAACCGGTTCCCACAACATTTGAATTAAAAGATAAACTGAATTGACTGTTTCCAAATGAACAAGAATAACCTGATTTGTCCAATACAGAAACAGAAACCAAATTCCGTCTAAAAGACGGTACTACAAAAGTATCTTTTAAATCCAAATAATAACCAGTTCCTAACAACAACCTAAAGTGCCCAATTGCTTCCACATCTACCGATTGTCCGTCGCCCACAAAGATGTGTCTTTCAACATCACTTGGCTTTCGGTAGCTCAGGCAACCCTGCATAGAAACACTTATGTGAGTAGTAGCACCAGAGTCTAACCACCAAGTGTTTCTAGGTACTGAAGCTAAATTAACCTCAGAACAGACCAAAGCAAGGAACGTACCCTTATTATCACGCCAGGCGTGATATTTTGTACAGTCCTTCTTTACATGTCCAGGCTTCTTACAGAAGAAACAACCCTGATTATCCTTATGTTGTTTCTTCTCAACTGGACCCTTAGCAGCTTCCTTATCATTCTTCCTTTTCTTGCCCTTATCCTTAGAGGCATAGGCCAAATGAGCACTTTCTGTCTTATCTTGCTTCAACCTGTCTTCTTCTTGCACACAGTATGAAATGAGCTCATTTAGAGTCCATTTCTCCTTTTGACAGTTATAACTGACCTTAAATTGGTTAAACTGTGCAGGAAGAGACAACAAAACCAGATGCACTAATAACTCGTCACAAAGATCGAGTTTAAGTGCCTTAAGCTTTGAAGCAATATGAGACATTTCCATAATGTACTCCCTGATATTTCCTTTGCCCTTATACTTCATTGAAATCAAGCGAGCTAAAAGCGTGCTTGTTTCTACCTTATCGTTTTTCGCAAAACGCTTCTCAATTTCGGCAAGGAAATCTTTAGCCTTAGTAATCCCTTCGGATTCTATGCCCCTGAAGGCTTCCGGAACGCCGCGCTTAATGATCATAAGACTCATGCGATTTGAACGCTCCCACTTCTCATGCTCCTTCTTTGCATCAGGAGTGCTATCCGCATTGAGAGGTTGGGGTTGTTCAGTTCTTAATGCATAGTCAAGATCCATGCAGCCAAGAACAATTAATATGTTCTCTTTCCAAACCTTGAAGTTTGTCCCATTTAGCATGGGAATTGAGTTGATGTTAGCAGAAATTGTTGCAGCAGATGCATTAGCTGAAATAAAACAAAAATGCTCACATCAATAACCATAATCAATAAAATTCAAATAATGACAATCCCCATCCAAGATACCGGCACAACATTAATATCAAGTCTTTGGACAGTAATATTAACTTGTAAGTGATACCTTGTTGCAATGATCAAACATTGACAATAACTCATGTCAAATAATGAAACTATCTTTGGATCGATTCATTATTCACATGTAAACCTTATAATTGTCACACGCTTATCATCGCAGATGTGTATACAGTCTAAATAAATATTAACCTTCCTTTGGGCCGATTAAATATTTACACGAAAGCATACACACAAACATCTCACATTCCTCATGAACAATCTACACAAGAGAGGTTACTTTGGCAACTTCTTGTTTCAATTAATCAATTGGAGTGAGAGACAACCTTAATACCTTAGTGTCATAATATTTGAATTAAATAATTGATTAAAAACCAAATTAGATTTAAATTAAAAAGTTTTAATTTAAATCAACTAAATTTCCAAAAACTTAATTGGGGTCTCACAGCTTAATTAGGGCCCATAACTTAATTAAATAAATTAAGTATACCAAAATGGACCCATGAAAAGCCGAGGTTTAACCATAATGAACACGAAGTTCCCTTAACTTCGAACGCAAGGTTCGACTGTATTGAGTACGAGACTCACTTAAGTACGAACGCAAGGTTCGTTTGAAAAATGAACGCAAAGTTCAACCTGAGCACGAACGCAATGTTCGACCTGAGAACGAACGCAAAGTTCGTTAAAAAATGAACGCAGAGTTCAACCTGAGTACGAACGCAATGTTCGACCTGAGAACGAACGCAAGGTTCATTTAAAAAATGAACGCAGAGTTCAACCTGAGTACGAACGCAATGTTCGACCTGAGAACGAACGCAAAGTTCGTTAAAAAATGAACGCAGAGTTCAACCTGAGAACGAACGCAAAGTTCGTTAAAAATGAACGCAGAGTTCAACCTGAGTACGAACGCAATGTTCGACCTGAGAACGAACGCAAAGTTCGTTAAAAATTGAACGCAGAGTTCAACCTGAGTACGAACGCAAAGTTCGTTAAAAATTGAACGCAGAGTTCATCCTTGAGTACGAACGCAATGTTCGACCTGAGAACGAACGCAAAGTTCGTTAAAAAATGAACGCAGAGTTCAACCTGAGAACGAACGCAAAGTTCGTTAAAAATGAACGCAGAGTTCAACCTGAGAACGAACACAAAGTTCGTTAAAAAATGAATGCAGAGTTCAACCTGAGAACGAACGCAAAGTTCGTTAAAAATTGAACGCAGAGTTCATCCTTGGAACAAACGCAAAGTTCGTTTGAGGTAACCACCTCCTCAATTTTCGCCATGAACCCTTAGGGTTTCAAACTGAAACCGCCGCCGTCAAACCCAAAAATCTTTGATTTTTATTTTCAAAACAGATCCAGAATTGGAAAAAATTGAAGAAAAAATCAAAGAAAAATCCAAAAAATTCCAAAAGTTACTGTTCATCGGCGATTTTTTCAATTACTGTTCATCCGAAAAAACTTTACTTTTCACCCGAAAAAAATTTTCGTTACTGTTCACCGAACATTACTGTTCATCCGAACCCAAAAATTGAATCTTTAACCAGAGATTTAAGATCAAAAACCCAATAAAACTTAAATCCCTAAGAATTAATCAAGGTGGCTCTGATACCACTTGTTAGATCTACATCATAAAAACTTGAGATCTAAAACCATATAGCCATGATTAATTCAAAGAGATTAACAAAATCAAAAGAGAGCGGAAGCTTATACCTGAATCCATTGCTTGATCTTGATTTTGGGTGTTGGATCTTCTAACCTTAGGGTTCTCTCTAAAACCGAATTTCTCTAGCTAGATGGGGGTGTAGAGAATTAGAGAATGTAGTAACCCTAGATTAGGGACCATAACCCCTTATTTATAGATGTTGTACTTTTGTAATTTAGCCCCTCAATAAATCACAATTACAACCTGGTATCTGCACATATAACCCCATGATTATATTTAAATACCCATTAACCCAACTTAATTGATCACTTTAGTGGGTTATCCTGAAAGATAGCAATACACATTGTTTAATCATATGTGCCCACAAATAGATTTATTAGATTAAATCCAACAGTTCCATACCCAACCCAGTTTTCATGGAGTGCATTCTTAAACAATGATGATGATGATGACAATAAAACTGCTATTGGAAAAGTAGAAATAAGTCAGACCATCAAGTTCTCACCAAAATTTACAAGGGAAATGTTGTTTTTACGTATCATTAACCAGATGTGGGAAGGAGACCACCGGGAGTAACCCAATGTTGTATAAGTTCATCAGAGTATACAGATGATGCTCGACTGCAGCTAATTTTTTGATATAAGAAATGGGATTGCAGGTTGTACGACTTATAACGAAATCAAATCAACACTAAGACCTCATTTCATTATCATGAAGTATTTAGACAGGTAAGTTCAGAATTGCCAGAATTTGAGGTTGTTAACTGGATACGAGTAGAAATATATAAAACTTGGAAAAATGAGACATGATACAAAGATCAATTCCCGAGGGAAATTTTGTTTGCAAATAGACGTGGACAGGACATGTCGTTGGCTTCATATTGTGGGGTCTCTCTTATGATTAGTAGGATCATGTAAAAACTGCCATTGGTTCTTGGGATCTTATCCACTCCTTAACTAATGAGCCTTAAAGTCATGTCCACTCATACGAAAATATCATCCATGGACAATGCTGTCAAATATCTTTTGTATGAATGGTCTTTGATGATCAAGCCTTCAGTATTCCCGACCACTTCATTGACAGGGATTATGTGATGCAAACACCGAGCAATGAGCTTGAATTTTGGGATCCTTGTCAAGAAATCACAGCCAGCAAGGTTACTAGAGCATGATTAACATTGAGGAAGGTAGAAGGTGGAACCCCAGAAGCCTAAAGGACCGGACTTCACCAGTCATCGACAACTTCATCAGTGAAATGAAAGCTTAACAGATCCTAAGGAGCTTCCACCTTATAAATAATATGTTCTTCTCTGTATGTCTAGCTAGACAAAAATTGTTCTATACATGACACCGACTACTACACTTTCTCCTTCTACACTTCCTCTCTTTCCGTCACTTCAAATGTCTTTTGCTCAGATCCCATAGTAATACACTATACTTTGGGTTTAAAAAAAAAATTCCCTCTACTATGTTCTTCTTTCTATCATTGGTTGGTCTTACTATCAGGGACTCAAAATGGTCACCTGAATATAGGCTGCAGTGTAGTCCCAAGGTTAACTTCAAGGTGCCAAAGCAACAGAACTGATAGGTCTAAACATATGTCACACATAATCCATAGAAAAATCCATGCCAAACAATGATGTGGGAGATAGACTTTTGTTCATGAGGATCATAGTTAGAAACAGAGAAAGGTAACCATGATCGAGTCGCATTGACCATGTCATGGAAAGAGGGATTCTGATAAAGCTCATCTGATGCTTTCGTCTCACTGGATGAAAATAAAAATGATGGATAATGAGTTAAAAAGGAAATTCTTATTGAAATCAGCAACAAAAAAAGCCACCTATGTAACAAGTAAATTTCAATGGTTAAGAATCCTGATCGGTACATATTGATAGGCAGGATCCAAATGACGCGGAGAGATGCACAAGCAAGAAGAATAAAGACCCTCTCAATCAAGCAACTATCTAATCTTTTTCAACTAAATCTAAGGAGTAGGAATATCATAGCTTTCCATATAAGTACTAAACTCGTAGCTTATCATGGGCTGATCTTTGTATCTTCAGCACAATAAATTCCTTTATTAGCTAATTTATCAATGCGCAATGTTCTATTGTAATGTTGCTTATTTCGTGTCTTATTGCATCTATGTACTTTTTTTTCCATTCTGTGTCTAATACAGTATGGCATTCTGTGAATACCACTTTCACCGTGAAACTGTTGCGGTACAAGGTTAAGAACAAAATTTATCTGGTTGACGTCAACTGTGGATCTTCCCAGACTAGCTATACCCAGGAGGAACAGCTTTTACTCTCAAAAAGGGGATGCTCACACTCTACCAAGAAAAATTCATCACTAAATTTAAGTATTGAGAAAAATCCATATGATCCATTGAATTGAAGTTCAATTAAACCTGCAATTATTTATCTGTTCATGGTTGTGTCCACTTCCAGAAGACAAAGGTAAGATATCAAACTAGGCAACTTAGCTGTTCATGTTCGTGCCTGCTTCCAGAAGACAACAGTAAGATATTAAACCCTGTGATTCAGCTATTCATGGTGGTACCTACCTCTGGAAGATGATGGGAAGATATTCAACCTTGCATGAGAGGGATTCCACTTGTTCCATCGAATAACAAGTAATTTGAAGCAAGGAAACAGTCCAAATTTGAGGAATCATATGCGTAGATTAAATCAGTACATGGAAAGCATTAAAATGCAGGAGCTTTCAAGGAACCTACCACAAAAACAAATTCAGGATAGCTGGCCTGGAGTTGAAGATTTCAAATGGCAGATATGTACGACGGAAAGGTGAAGGTTAGTGGTGGGATATGGATGAAGGAAAACATGGCGTAAATTCCACCAAGTTGATAAAATACCTTGTAGCCGAAGGGAATTTATCAAGGTGCAAGCCAAATCGGAGGAGGTCGTTCATGGGACACTAATGAAGACAAAATAAGAGCTTTGGTATCACAAAGACAATATGCCACAAAATGATATTATAATAAACCTACACTCCAGTAATAAGATTCTGTCTTAGGAAGAACTATTGCAACTGGGGCAACAACTCCACAATTGACAATATGTTGTTGTATTCTCCCTGTAATTAATAAGACGAGAACAGAACAAGGGAAATCAGATTTCATTCTGATCCCATATTAGTCGTGATTCCCAATAATCTATCCTCAGCAGTATATCCTCTATGAAGTTAAATACAAGCAGATGACTGAACTTTGGGCTAATGTCCTCAAGGGAGCAGAGGAAGTGTCCCGGCACCCGGATTTGTTTGAACAGGACCAGATAGATATATTGTAAAACAGGAAAAGGGAAAATTACTTTACTACTCGACAGCGTTCTGGAATTGACTAGGATGAAATTTTCTTTGTACTGCCAATGGAAAATGATGACGTCCTACATTTTCTTAAGGAAGGAAGTAAGACACATGCAAGTTTGTTACGGAACCCCAACCACATAAGCGGTCTAGAAGAGACCAAAGATCAAAACAATATAATCACTATAGAACTTTTAGACTCGCGTGACTACACAACAAAGCAAAAAATTAAAATGCTAAAAAGAAGGATAACAAGGTTTACAACCCTCAAATCAAGTCTTACCTTTCTCAGAAAGTAGCGATAAAGCTGCAAGATGACCACATACAGCAGCCTTTGCCCCAGATAGACTAATATCTGCTTCTGAAAGGTCTAACACACTAGAAATTTCTTTATGCAACGGTTCCCTATCCTGCAAAGAAACATGAATATCGTCAGATCTGATTTCATAAGAGAAACTAACTTGAGGAATTCAAAAAAATTGTCATACTACAACAAGATGAGCATATAATATGCCTAATGCTTGTCTAATCCAGGGATTAGTGTGGTACCTTATTTGAGTAATGTGCACTGGCAATATGAGGTGAAGAATCTTTTAACAATTCATTGGGAGATGAAGCTCCGTTACCTGATAGATTTTGAGGCAAGACGACCTCACTATCTTCAGGCACAGAGGAGCGTATATTGACATGAGTAGCTGATGCTTCCAACCTGGTTTTCCACATGAATATAATTAGACAAGAAAATCAAAGATAGCATATTAATATTTGATACACAGTGTCCAGATAAACATGTGCATACATGCACATCTATGACAAGGAGTAATTAATATAAATGTTAAAATTTATAGGCTTTGTGCAATGTGCCAAGATACACTTAGTCTTATGTTTTTTCTAATGAACTCATAGCAAGTCAAGAACTAAAGTCTAAAGTGGACTCATTAATCAAGTAACAAGTTAAGGTACACTTGCAATATTTGGGTAGCCATAGAGGGGGGATAAGTAATTTCAAGTAAATTCTAAACAAGAGAGATTATGATTTAACCTCACATATTTCCCTTCAAGCTTTCTAATATCAGCAATCCTATCGGCATCGTCACAAGTCACAAAAGTCACATTTTCCTGCATGTGGCATTGTTAAGTACAGTAGATAGTTATACAGATATTATACCCACGTATAAGAAGATGATGTATTTTACCGACTTGTCTAGCCCTGACACCAAGGTGTGACAAGTGAGGTAACTCCTGAAGGAGCACAACTCCCATTATGTTACTTCCAGCTGCCTTAACCTGTCGCAATCATTATTCTACCAATTCAGAGGTTTTCTATCTACATATTACTGAAGTAAAATGTATAGAAGGAAAGACAAAATCAACATATATGCATTGGAAAGTACTAACAACCTCCTCATCTCCATCAGCCTTATTAACAACCAGAATTACAGGTCCTTTGATAGATAAAGGCAAAGAACCAGGAACTATGCTCTCTACCTGAAACATAATAAAGAGATAGTTGAGATTTATTTAATAATCAATAACTCAAAAATAGAGAAAATTTGCCCAGACACAGTAATAAGCAATTATATACATTGCCCTTTCAACCAGTATGGTTGAAATAATTTAAACTACGATTCAAAGAATTTGTAATGTACCATGTTGGGCTGAATTTGAAAGCACTGCGAAAGAAAACAATCAGATCCGTATAAAATTAAACCAAAAACTAGTTTTCTTCACTAAAGCTATAACGAAGATATTATGAAAAATCATGTTTCTATAGGCTGATTTAATCTTTGATGTGGGACCCTACATTTGAAAGTGTGTCCTCAACTGGCGTGAGACAAGGTTTTAAATATCAGGGAAATATCAGATGGCTAAAAGTCATATAGGATTGCGGATATCAGGGAAATATCAGCGATATGTGGTAAATATCAAAATGCCAAAACGGATGTTTGCATATATACTATAATGCACTAAAATGTATTCTCAACATACATAATGAAATCTAAGCATACAAAATATAAATAATATATGTTTCGGATCACTAATCAACCTTTCAAAACAAAGAAAAGTACAAATCAACGCGCAACATTTCATTTGATTTTTTAGGCAAAAAAATCATTTGATATAATGGAAAAATCTTGATATCTCGCCCAAAAATTGCCAAACGTGATATATTATTTTGCGACAAGCCATATAAAAAGAAGATTTATTGGCTAACATATCGGTTGATATATTGGACATATCGGGGATATATCACCTAAAATAACCAAAAAGCGGCAAAGAATATTTAGATACCATATCCGTTGTAGCAAGCACTGTAAAAGGATATATTGGGCGATATATCGAGCCATGCCCGGGATATTTAAAACAATGGTGTGAGGTGGAAAAATCAGGTGAAATCTTAAATTTTCTTTTTTTTTCTTTTGCTTTCTTTTCTTGTTATTGCTTATTCCACATCATTTGGCATCAGAGTCAAAGAGATTTATAATTGCAACTTCACCAACATTACAGTGATTCACAGTTCTTCACGATATCCAATTTCAAACTCAAAAGCAAGTTTTCTCTTGCCGAGAGAAATTGATGCAAAACCAGAAAGAAAAAGATGAAAGAAAATGGGGGAAAACGGTTGTCAAGAATTCTTTTAGAATTCTAATTTTAGTAGGAAATTTCTTGTAGTCCTATCTATAAAAGGGAAATTATTAGATATGAATTTTAATTGATTTATGAGTCCTTTACGAATCAAATTATTAGGAATATTTTTATATTAGTATGATTAAATTTCTTTTCTCTTAGGGATTACTTTCTTAATAATTAAGTCTGCTAAGTTCATAGACTAGTTTTTCTTCAATATAGTTACAAAAATTTTACAAAAAATTATGGTTTCTACATTTTGTGTTATTCAATTTTGGGTATGATACCTTCTAAATGTGTGAGACCTTATTTGGTGTGAAACCATTGATCTAGGCTTAAGACCAGTATCTTAAATTTTTTCTTTTAAAAAATTCTTCTTGTTCCCCAACATATAGGGTCTTAATAGAGAAAGAGTGCTACCAATTTAAGACTAGATAATTGATTTAGGATTATTTATTTGAATACAAATTTAAATGAATCTTTGATTATGATTGCTATCAGGATTAGTTATATTATTTTAAATTCGATTTTGTATTCTATTTGTATTAGCAGTCCAATATGAGTCTATAAATGATCAAATTTTATCAAAAAAAAATTTGGATTGTTTTAGAGTTCTGATTTCATGTTATTTGTTTCCTAACCCTACCCCATAGGCCCATAGTTAGGACCCCTTCTCTCTTCCTCATCTAGCTGCTAGCCTATTCTTACTTTTTTTTTTCTTGGACCAACCCTCTCCATCTCTTCCTACAAACTACCGAGCTGCCCATCCCCATCTCTTCGCTATTCTGCACCTGACAGCAACCGATCTGAAGCTCTTAGTAGAATCATTAAGGAGAGGCTTCCAATCCAAACTTGCTGTTCTTTCACTACAATTGGCAATACTAATAACTCCTGCTAGCATTTTACTTGCGTCTGTTATCACCACCAACACTCAGCAACCGTCGAAATGAGCATATTGTTCAAGTCATTCTGAGACCGCCTTCATTGATCTTGAATCTAAACACGTAATTTTGAAAGCAAATACAACAAAGTATGCATTAAGTAAAGTTGAGTTTGAGCATCCAACACAGGTTAAGACTAAGTGCCAGATATATTTAATGAGATACATTTTGCATGAATCCACAACTATTCTAAAATAGTACCTTAGTTTATCAATATACTAGCCCAACAGTTTTTTGTGGTCATTTGCATAGCTCATTTATTTAAGAGTAGGCATATGTAGGACATCATGGCTCAGTACCTGCTAAACATATAGTTATACGAAATTCATTTAAATAAGTAAACTAAATGCCTCACTTCATTTCAAATAAAGAATTTTTACTTGCCTCTATAACAGTTCCATGAGCCACTCCCGGTACTAGAACATCCCAGCCAGAGGATCCAACAGCAGTTCTCACTGCTTTCAAAAGAAGAGTGCAAATCTTTGAAACCTGGAAGATTACACTACAAAAAAAACATTTATAGGTAAAAATTAGATTTTGCTCTTGTTTTAGTTAATAAACTAATCTGTAAATCATTATCATCTAAGCTTAAGCTTTTTTCCCATAGAGATGGGATTGGCTATGAAGTATGAACAAATATTGAACTTGTAAGAGCCCTAGAAAAGAATTGATGAAGTTTTCATGACTAACTGTCAAAACTCAGATGAGGCGGTGCCAAACTCCAGGCAGAACCAATTAAGAGCAGATGAAGGACCTAAAATAGAACCTTGATGGCTAATTAGCAAGTAGGCAAACCTACCTTTTTTAGTCATGCAGTTACACTAGTTCATTTATTAAGCAAGCCTCCAGATGGACAAAGAACAAAATCTAGACAAATAGATATGACAGATTTTCGCCTAGAAATGACATCACCTCTCCAACTGAGGGTCAAAATAAGCTAAGGAGCTCAAAAAGGAGTAGTAATCACACAAAAATCAGAAAACGAACAATGAACTAACCAATAAATAACAAAATCCAAACTAGACCTGATGAGACCACAAGGCGGATAAGAAAGCTAAAATGTCATATCAATCAAGTAGAAGCATTACCCTGAACGAATTTCAGCTTCAGCATATGTCCTTACGCTATTATCTGGTACTCCGAAGGCTTTCCCTAGTATCTACAAGATGAAATGATCAATAGTTCAGTCAGAAGAAAGGAAAGTTGCCAAAAGTTGTAAACACATGCGATCAGAACCGTACTCAATAAGTATCAAAATCAGTAGTCTTAACAAGCTGACCATGTTGTACAACTAAGAAAATTAGTCTTGCCTAAATGAAATCGTCAAGTTTGCTTAAGGCTTTTAGAAGATATAGATCGTGCTATATACATTCAGCTGTTGTTATCATAAAAAACTTCTAGAAGACATAGATCATGCTAAATACATTCAGTTGTTACCATTAAATTTAACATTTGGAGTGTGCAGCAAAAAAAAAAAAAAAAAACCTATCTCACAAGCACAGAGGAAAAAATCATTACACTTATCCAAGATCCCGGACCCTGAGAAAAAAGAAATAGGATGCATTTCAACAAAGAAAGTAAATTGTACTACCAGAAAAGTCTGATGGGTCTTTCAAGTACAAGCACAAGGAATTTGTTAAAAGCAACTATCAGAGTAGAAGATTTGATAAGTATTTAGAAAAACGTTGCCTAACAAAATCTAAATAAATATGAGTAGTATAGTGTCTAAAACTTTTATGATAAGTTGATGACATATGTCATATGATTTTTTTTA